>NW_020955477.1:0-306510 GCF_003031625.1 Empidonax traillii
GGTATTGTTATACATGGAGAAATTGTTGGGGTTTTGCCCCTTGGTTTGGACAAGGAGGGACTTCTTTCTCAGGAAGAAAATGAAGATGGCAAAGTGAGAGTGTTGGCTGGTTTTGCTGGAGTGACCTTTGCTGTCTTTAGAAGCAACTGAATACTATCTTCATCCATCGGTTAAAGTTGAACTCTGATTATGGATTTACTTCCAGTTATCAGCTAAAACACTGTGAAATGAATGGCTGGAGAAAGTCCAGGCCACATGTCCTATATATCAGTTCACAGTTGTCTCACAAACAATTACCAAGAACTGCAAAGATAACAACTCATGTGACTAGTATTTTTAGGAGAGTAGCCCTGAAGCTAGAAGGCATGTTTCTCTTAAAGGAGACATCCCAGAAATCCATTATTTTATCATCTGGTAATACTGAAAATCAGAAATCCATCTATACCTGGTTTCCCAGGAGAGGCTTAGCTTGTGGCTCTCTCCTGTTTTGCCACCGAGGTGCCCAGATCCCCAACTCAACAGGACTCAACACCCATTTGAGCCTCCAGCTACTAGGGAACACGTAACTTTGCCTTTACATCCCTGTTCCTACTTCTGCCTCATGCATGTATGGTCACTGCAGGTGACCACGTGTTTTTTGCATGTGATAGTGTCTGTCTGACTGATTCTAGGTGTAGGGTTTTTCTTTTTTTTTTTTTGTGAGTTTGTAAGATTTGGGAGCCTTTATTTGTGTCTGTGTGATGGGGAAGGGAGCTGTGGGCAGGCAGGTTAAACTGTCCTTCTCAAAGCAAAGAATCACTGGAAGCGATGGTGGTTGCTGGGTCTGAACTGCTACAAAATCCAACAAACTTCTTTGAAAGAGGAAAAAGAAAAAAGGAGGGGAAAAAGGGAGAAGATAAAAGAAGTCTCTTTGCTGTTACACACACCAGCGAGCTGATGGAGGAGAGTTTCCCTAAAGAGACTCAGTTCCCAGGCCAGTGGAATACCTGGAACTTATTCTGTGGACCTGCACCAGGGACATTTCCCACACAGTGGTTTTCTGGCTAAACCAGCATTTTTTAGGAGGTATTGGCACTGCTGAGCACTTGCATTTTTCATATTTTCATTACATAGCAGGCCACATCTTTCTGGTTTTAGGCAACCTCTTCATCCTTTTGGAGAAGAGAAAGTACAGATCTGAGCAGCGTTTGAGCTCCTGGCGTGATTGTACTGACTGGCCGGGGAACAGCGGCTCGTTGTGATGTTAATTAGTATCTATTGACCCGCTCCCTGTTCCGATGCAGTGGGGCGAGCAAGGGCTCTCAAACATGAGCTTACATAAGGAGCAGCCCAAGCGATGTCTGGCTCCTGCCAATAAACTAATTGCTTTTGTCGGGACTGTATCTCGGCTGGAAGAGGAGCTGAAATCAATTTCTGGCTTCCAGTGAGGATCATGTGTTCCTGATAACCAGGCTCAGTCTCTGCATCTATAATCATCGCTTTTTCTGCACAAAATTCAGCCAAGTTTGGATTCAAAATGCTCTGTTCATAGAGTTTAATCTTTGTTTCAAGTGAGTTACCAGGGTGGATAATTAATTTCGTGTACCCCGGGCGAGTAGAGTGGGCGGGAGCAAGGATCTTAGTCCCGCCATGCAGAATAGTTTTCCTCTGTGGTCTCGCCCCCTCGTTCCCTGTTTACATTCCTGTCAGGGAGAAAAAAAGGTGTGAATTGCATCAATATTTGCTGTGATGAAGATGAGAAATGGGTTTATTTTAATATCCTGGGTCCTGCTTAGACACAGAGAGCGAGAGAACAGCCCTGGTAGTCAGATTATTGCAATACATATCTCTTTGGCTGTGTGATGTGTTTAGCATTTTTTCTTAAAATCCTGTTAAACTGTCTTTTCTTGCTCACGGTAAACGAGGGGAGCGCTGTGTCCTAATTAAGCTGTTTGCCACAAGCAAAGCTCAGCTTCCCAAATTGCTGTGAGAGCAACGCCGGAAGCCAGGCTCCGGTGCGGGGTAAAGGCATTTAAGTTTTCCTTTCTGGACTTGTTAGTGGAGAGAAAATTGCTGTAGTGAGATCAGACATAGAAGAGCGAGCTAGGGAGCAGAGGGTCGTGGTGGGGTGGAATTCCCCGCGATGGAGCCGGTCCCCGCGGGCATGCAGGGGAACAGCTCCTCCCGGGAACGCTCAGCTCCCTCCCAAACCCCGCGGCCTGCCTTCCCCGGGGAGGCGTTCGTTTGAAGGCTTCATTTCACTCGCACACCCTGCCTTAAAGCAGGCAGAGAGTAAACATCTCGTGTAGCCCCAGCCAGGCGGACGAGGTCTGAGCCGTCTGCAGCTCTGGGCAGGACCCTGGGGGAAGGCAGGGCTGCCCGCCCGGGTGGCGGGGAGTCCCCGCAGCCGATAGGCACCGTGCCAGCCCTGCTCGCCGGCCGTCTCCGCGGGCAGGCTCGCCCGGCAGAGCGGCTGCGGCGCTGCCAGGAGCCGGCTGGCCTGCCCGCAGCTCTGCCTCTGCCCCTTTATACGGGGCAGCCGCGGAGGTGGGGCTGAGCTCTTCCCGCTCCGTCAGCAGGGTGCGGGACGGCCAGCGCGCAGGGGAGCGAGTAACGGGATCGGCTTCGAGATGGGGAGGAAGCTGGACCTCTCCAAGCTAACCGACGAAGAAGCAAAACATGTTTGGGAAGTCGTTCAGCGGGACTTTGATCTGCGGAAAAAGGAGGAGGAACGGCTGGAGTGAGTATCGGCTCTCGGCCCCGTGCGGTCCCGGGCCAGCCGCGGGTCCCCGTGCTGCCTGCGGGATGCGGGGATAAAGCAACGTGCCGAGGCTGTGGGCGAGTAGGAACAGCCGGCACCTGCCTGTGCAAGTCAAACGCGGTTGATAGATTACGTTATCAGCGGCAAGGTGACGCGTTCGGGTGGCAAAGGTGCGAACTGGCACCGCGCCATCGGCGGCGATGCGGGTCGGTGACGCCGCGGCAGTTTGTGGGGACAAACACCAGGAAATGCCTTTGTGGGGCTTGGGGCTGGCGGGCCTCCAGAGGGGAGACCTTATTGTGCAGCAGAGGATGGGATTTGGCTCCCCTGCTTTTGCTCCGTGCGATAGGTCTTGTGCTTTTAGGGCAGGAGAGGTGTTCAATGAGTCCTGGGTGGCAACAGGCTCCTGAAGGATCCTGGAAAAATAACTGGGAGGAGTAGTAAAACCTACCGTATGCTATACAGGGGGCTGTGCCATCCCGGGAAAGTTTTAGGGGCTCACAGATTGGGAAAAGATTGCAAATCACAGGAACAGCAAATTCCAAGAACTTTTAAGTTCTTACAAACAGGGCACTTGACCAGAAGTGCTGTTTAAAAAACGTTCTGTCAGATGAGATTAAATTCTGAGCATGAGAAATTGTAGGGGTTTAGGTCTTGTTCATTAGCTATGTCAGGCATTGAACCTAACAAAGTCTTAACACATTTCAAGGAGCTGCAGTGACCCTCTTCAGGGTCTGGCCAAGTTCTTATTATTTTCCCAAGGGAATGATCCATGCTCCCAGGCTGGGTTTGGGCAGTGCTGCCCTCCCACTGAGCCCTTGGATGCTCCCAGCCCTGAATTTTTTGAGCCGGGGCTGATGCTGATACCATGACAATGCCTGGGGACCAGGAGCTCATTAGTTCCCCTGTCAGATCCAAACGGAAAGGTGAGGAATCGTCCTTCTTCATTTGGGATATCTGCATCCCCCAAAAGCTTGCTGTCCCGCGAGCCTCTCCATTTACACCACTAGCCAACGAGAAGCTCTCAGACATATATTTTTCAATGCCCTGATTACTTTTTTTGCCTAAAAAACCTCAGCCTGTGTGGGAGGCAGAGATAATTCAATATCATCATCTACTGCCTTCCTCTGCTGGTAGCTCTGAAATGCAGGAAGCTGATTAGACAGGGGTATTTAAAAAAAAATTATCATCCTGGAAAGGGTGAATGTCTCCCTTGTGATGGATCTGAGCTCTGCCTTGAGGGAGGAGGTGGGGACCCATATTGCTGTGCCCTGCAGCAAAGAATTGGGCGAGGTGAATTCCTTCCCTACTTGACCTTGGCGCCAGACTGGCTTATATGGGTCCTCTCTGATGCCCAGGAACCTTCCAAATGGAGTGTCACGCTATGGGAGATGAAAGATGGGGGAAGATCTCAGGTCTCAGAATGCTTCTACTCAGCTGTCCTCCTAAGTTTCATTTCCTCTGTTTATTTTTATTTTCCTGTTTAATCCTGCCCTGTGGAGGGTTGGCATTAACCACTCTGAATTACAGAAATTTCTCTAATTGCTGAAAAATTTCTGCCATAGACCAGACTATCAGTTTGGGAAAGTCTGCCACATTCCTGCATGCTGGACACGGAGCTACAGGAGCATTTTCTGCCAGTAGCAAGCTGGGACATGATGTGATGCTCTGGGAGACCCTGCATCCATTCACCCTTCTCTCTGTGCTCTGACCAGCCCCATTTGCTTTTCTATTCATTTGCTTTTCTATTCACTGGACTTGTCTCAACCTGCAAGCCTCAAAGAAATGTCTCCCCCTTCCCAACCTTCCCCCCCCACCCTGCCCAGCCTGACCATTTTCTTTCCTTTCTGCTGCTTCTCTGTATTTTGTTTTTGGCAGAAACCACTCACCAACAACGGACAAAAGCTTCTGCTGGCCAGAAACTGCACAGGCATGTGAGGGTAGTGCTTTGCCCAAAAAATTAAACAATGGCCATTTTGTGGGGGCTCTCCCTGATTCTTTCCACGAGCATCCCTTCCCACAACCCTGGTTTTGGAGGATGGCTCCCTGTGTCTCTCCTGGAGCTCAGTGGGACCAACCCTGCTGCAGTTGGCATCTCATTGCCATGGATTTATTTATTCTGCCGTGAGCAGAGAGCAGGGAAGGGGCTGGCTTGTGCTCCTGCCAGCAAGAGGAGACAAGAGGCATGCAGTTCCTGCGGCTTTTAAACTGGTTTGGCTGAGACTTGTCCTTCCTTTGGCAGGTCTGGTGGGTGAGGGAGGAGAGGTGTAGGGATCCAACCGGTCTCTGGGAACCAGAAAAAGCAGTTCCAGCAAAAGACTGGATCCTGCTGGCAACTGCCTTAGCATGGAAAAAGAGCACTGAGTCCAACCCAAGGGTTCTCTATTTGTGGGTTTGCTTTTCGTAGCCACATTTAACTTTATTGCTGGACATTTGCACCTGCAAGGATGGTGAATGGCTGATTATAAAAACCCACGTGCCCAGTTCAGTCTTTATGCTGTTTTTTACATCTCTCAGTTAATGCAAGTTGGTGTCACTGCTGTGTGACAGCGAACACAGCCTGGTGCGCTGGCAGTAAGCTGGCCAGAAAAGTCTTCCTTGGAAAACAAAAGAAGAGCTGCTCCCTAATGTGCAAACTGATTTGGTTAAACAGAGATTAGCTTGACTGACATGCCTGTCATTCCCAGTGCCGGTCACACCACTGCTCCCGTGGCCAGCGAGGCTCCTGCTGTGGTCACCCCGGCGTCAGTCCGGCAGCCGGCACGGGGAGCATCACCAGAGCCTCGTGGTCCACGCTGTGATCATGAAACATCCTCCAGGTCTGATGGTTTGAGGTTTTTGGGCAAAGCTGATTTCTCCTCTGGAAAATACAGCTTCCTGGTCCTGCCCAGAGAGAAAACAACCTTCTAGAACCTTCCCTACAAGACAAACATTTTCCTCTCAGCCATGGCCCCAAAGGCAAACATACCTGAGGTGATGCGTGGTGCGGGGAGCAAACAGAAAGCCTTTGGGCAGCACAGTGGGCCCCCAGCAGCTTGGCAGGCATTTCTGGCCTGGGCTGTTGCTGGGGGTTCAGCCTCATGCAGACACTCTCTTGCATGGGGACCTGCTTTAGCAGCCAGGTTCGGATAACAAAGGAAGCCTGCAGTGATGGATTGCCAGGAGAAGGTGCTCTTGGAAAATGCTCCTCTGAACAGTAAGAGCCTCATTGCACATCACTTAATAAAATTCTCTGCTGAATTTAGCACTGAAGAACTATATCAAAACCCCTTTTAATCCTTTTTAATCCCAGAATTCTTTTTTTTTTTTTTTTAACTGAGAATTCCAGAAAGATTTTAATTCCCTGCTGGACTCCAGACCCAAAGATTGTGTCAAGTTGGGATGCAGCCAGAGTGTTCGAGAAGATCCACTCTCCTGAGATTTCTGGGATTTACGATCCACACCCCGTGAAACAAACAGGACAGGTTTTGGCACAACCAAATCTAACATTAAACTTAACAGTGGCAAATCCTAATGTATCTGATGATACCTGCCCTGAACCTGGAGCCCACTTCTTTGTTCAGCTTATTTAACTCGTGATGTTGTTTATTAGCTTTGCCCTACAGCTGTTTCCACAAGCTGCAGGACTCGGAACGTTCCCTGGAAAATCATTTCTGAAATGATTGAGGCGTAACAGGGTTTGCCATGTGAGACTTTGCAGTGAGATGATAACAAAAACTATTCCTGTGTTTTGGGGTGTTTTCTGCAGGGAGCTGAAATGCAAGATTGACCAGGAGAGCAGCAAGAGAGAGTTCTTGACAAATCAGTCCCACCTCAATGAAACTCACTGTGTCCACTGCCTCCAGCCCTTCAAATTCCTGCTGAACAGCAAGAGGCAGTGCCTGGACTGCCACTTCTACACCTGCAAGAACTGCAGCCGCTACAACAAGAAGGAGCAAGGCTGGGTCTGCGATCCCTGCCGCCTCTCCAGGTGCTGCTCCTCCTGAAATCATGGAATGGTTTGGGTTGGAAGGGACTTTAAAGACCAACTAGTTCTGCCCCCCTGCCATGGGCAGGGACACCTTCCACCCTCCCACGTTGCTCCAAGCCCCGTCCAACCTGGCCTTGGACACTGCCAGGGATGGGGCAACCACAGCTTCTCTAGGCAACCTGTGAGGGCCTCACCACCCTCATAGGGAAGAGTTTCTTCCTACTATCCCACCTAACCCTGCCATCTGGCAGTGGGAAGCCATTCCCTCTTGTCCAGACCCTTGTCCAAAATCCCTCTCCAGCATTTTTGGGAGCACCTTTAGGTACTGGAAGATGCTCTAAGGTCTCTCCAGCACCTTCTCTCCTCCAAGCTGAACAGCCCCAGCTCTCTCAGCCTGTCTCCATAGGAGAGATGTCCCAGCCTGTATTTGTGCTTGGGATTGCCCCAGTCCAGGTGCAAGGACTGTGCACTTGGCCTTGTTGATCTTGCTGAGGTCCACACCAGGCTGTGCAGGTCACTCTGGATGGCATCCCTTCCCTCCAGCGTGTCCACTGCACCACACCCTTGGACTGAGGGCACACTCAATCCCACTGTCCATGTCACCAATATACATGTTAAACAGTGCCACTCCCAATATCAACCCCTGAGGAATGCCACTCGTCACCGGCCTGCTGTGATGGAGGCTGTGAGGGACGAGGCGACCCTCGGGGACGGGGCTCAACAAGAGTTGCCCAAATTCAGCATCCTTTTATGCTGGTTAGAAAACACTCTGTGTTGTTGCTAAGAGGCGGTTCCTGGGGGAGGGTCTGCTCACTGTGGGCGTGGCTGGACCGGCTCACGTACGTTCATCCTCTCTTTGGGCAGGATCGTGAAGGTCGGGTCCCTGGAGTGGTACTACGAACACGTGCGGTCCCGTTTCAAGAGGTTTGGAAGTGCCAAAGTGCTGCAGTCCCTCTATGGCAGGCTGCAGCCGGGGCAGGGGCTCAACTCTGCGTTTCTAGGTGAGGAGGGGCACTGGGGTTTGCCCCGCCCTGCTGCTCGTGGGGCGTCTGTGCTGCACCACATCGGGATGCACCAAGGGAGGAGCATCAGTGGTGACGCTGCTCTGAGCGCCAAGGGGTATCGGGGCTGTTCAAAACATCCTGGGGAGGAAGCAGAGCTTCAGACTTGCGCGTTCACAAGAGCAGATGTTGTTCAGTCTTAGGTGTTTACCAGAGACTTAAGAAACAGGAACACTAAGGCTGGAAAAGACCTTTAGATCATCCCAACCATTAACCCGGCACTGACAAGCCTGCCACTAAACCATGTCCCCAAAGATAGTGATTCCACCACTTCCCTGGACAGCCTGTTCCAGTGTTTGACTACCCTTTCAACGAAAAAGAGTTCCTAATACCTCATGTTTATTTTTAAAAGTCCCATGTCCTGCAGTTTGCAGCTCTTGTTTTTCTTTATTTTTGCTCTTTTCATCACAGAGTTTGTGAAATTAACACTAGTTTAACTGCAGGATAAAGCCACCACCCATGATCTAATGATTTTTACAGCCTATCTGATGATCCCCTGGCAGTGACAAAACTTATAAAAATGAATGAGTTACCTGTCATCAGTATTTCTGATATTGGTTCAACAGTGCATAAATGGATGATGAAGTTAATACAGAATTATTTACTGACCAGTTGCCATACATGCAGCTCCTGCACTCCTTTGCTTATTGCCTTTGTAAGCCAGTGTGGATTTTGTTCCCATCTTGAGAAGCCACAGAAAAGTTTGCACAAATACCATTTACATACTCTATTCAATCAGTCTTTTATCCAGACCACTCTCAGCAGAAATAGCAGAAAAAGCGTGGAGGGTCATGGCATGGAATATAAAATTGATGGACTGAGAGACAATTCATGCAGCATTTGATAAAAAAAATGCATCAGACCACAAAGGAAGGACAATCTGAGAGAAAATCAGAGCAAGCATGAGATTAACAGTGTTTTAGGCCACTTTAAATTGAGATTATGATGCCTTTTTGAAAAATAAATTATTTTGTTGTTTATTACTTCATGAACACCAGTGAACTGGAAGTAAGTGGGGTAATCAGCTCTTTGACTTTTAAAAGTCAAGCCCTGTCTCCAAGTGCCTGTTTTGTTCTCTCTAAGTCATGTTTTTCATGATTGTTTCTTGTGATGGCTAGAGAATGAGAAGTCCAGTTATCCATGGCTCTGAGGCTTGTTCTCTACCCTGAGAAAACGTGATTATTTATTTTTATTTTATCTTTTCATTTAGGTCTTCATGACAGAGTTTACAGCCTGCCAGACATTAACAGTAAGTAAAGAAGAGAACTGCAGCATGGGGGTGGCAGCTCAAGCAAGGTTTCCAGTGTCTTTCTTTTTCTCTTCACACTCCCTGGCTATGGGCACACTGGAGAGATTTGGCGTGGCCAGACCAGAGAGAACATTCTTCCATTGCATTGGACTGAAGTGGTCAGCTCTTGCACTGTGGTACATCTGGGATGTCCAAGGCTAGACTAGGATACAACAGGACTTTTGGTTACATACCAAACTCAAAGTTTGCAGGCACTCCCCATCTCAGTGTACGCCTACGTCGTACGCTTAAAGCTGCCCACATTCTTAAGGAATCCACGGAATTTGGGATTTCATGTTGTGTTCCTTAGGAGCCCTGGCAGGAAAGATTCACTGCGTCTTGCCATTTGATGTAGGAAACCTTGACTTTGGACTTGGTCTGGCATTTGGGCTGTTCACAATGTGCTGCTGGGCTTGGCAGTGACCTGGGTATGGAGATGGGCATCCAGAAAGCCATGGGTCACTGATAAATAGCGGAGCTGGCTGATGGGAATCAGAAACAGCAGGTACACTGGTGTGACCACCACAGTGGGGACTTACCTGCTGCTGTTGTCTCCCCTCCAGGTGAGTGCCAGCTGCTCACCAGCTGTGATGCTGGGGATGACAGTGATGATGAAGACAACGTCCTTCGTGGAGCTGAAGCAGAGCGCTACAGCAGAGTAAGTGTTTCATTCTGGAGCTCTACTGCCTCACTCTGTGTCCTTGGCCTGCCTGGGTGGTGTGGTGGTGGTGGCACTGGTGGTGGTTTTCTGTGCCACTTTCAAAACTGGACCTTTGTTTCTGTTTTCCTTCCCCGAGACAAGATCTTTCCCCAGTTTGTGTAAAAGTAACCATGTCAGTAACATCACAAATACTTGTGCTCTGGAAAAAAAGACCCACTCCTAACACTAAGGATGTCCCCAATTAGTATAAAATTCCTAGCTCCTCTATAATGAGACTCATCTGTTTTTTTTTTTTACTGATGACCTCCCAAATATCCAGAGAAATCTGCCTGCAGCATCCTTTCTCTGAAGATAGGGAGATGCTTCAGGACTGAAAAGAATCACCTGGCTCTCTCTCTCAGCTGTAACCTGGCTCAGCTTTCCCATAGTGCCTTTATAAAGCAGGACAGAGCTTCTCACTCTGCTTATGGCCTGAGCTAGAGGCAGTGGAGGTCAGGAACCCACTTTTCCTTGCCTTCACTGTAAGTGTTTTCTGTACCTGGCTCCCTTCAAGCAGGACAGTGCCAGACCCAAATTCTCGCTGCAAAAATCAGAGCAAGCTCAGGCAAACTAAGGAGACAAGGGCCCTCCCTCCCCCTTTCCTCAAGGTCAACTGTGGTTTATGCTGAATTTTTCCTTTCTTGCACTTTCTACGCTAAGATGTGCAAGACAAAGCGCCTGCTGTCTGTCCACCCCTTTGACTTTGAACTGGACTCGGATTACTCTGCTCAGTCTCGCCGTCAGTCTGTGCAGCTCTCTCCGGCAGCCAGCAGCCCAGATGCTTTCCAGGTACTGGGAGGGTCCTGGGGGGTTCCTTTCCTTTCTTCCTCCTGCTCCTTGCTACCTCTGCTACCTCCTCCTTCAGCTGGTGTTGGGAGGCAATGGTGCCAATCTCAGTTCCCCATCTCCCGCTTCCTATCTGTTCCTCCGTGTGAAGTCCTTTGCCTCAGGCTAAGTCAGGAGTAGGGCATCTGATCCCAGCGAGGATGAGTGGTAAGATGAGACAGCAAGAGGTTTTCAGGCCTTTTTCCTGCAGATTTCCTTTCTCTCTGCAGACAACAGTTTTCTTTTGTTGTCCCAAGGCTATGGGACACCCTAGTTTCCAGCGAGCCCTTGAAGGTTCAGTGCTCAAGGGAATAAATGAGATCTGTAACAAAGGCTTAGAAAACATAAATCTGCACAATTCCACATAAATTGATTTGAACTTGGCAAAAATGAGTAGATTCCTCCTTTCTTTATCTGAATCCATCTTTATGAAGCAGAATGTTGAGATCACCCAAATTGGATTCACTGACTGCAGATCATTTGAGGTCGTAGTTGTTTGAATAAGAGGAAGAGGATGCTGTTTGAAAAGATCAGAGGGTTTTGCAGCCTGCCTAAAGGGACTCTGTGCTTGTAAAAATTAACAGTGCTTGCAAAAATTACCAGTGCCCCCTGGCCGTGATGGGAAGTATTGCTCAGGGTTCAGCAGCCAGGCAAAGTCTTTAAATTGAATTGTTAGGAATTCTTATATTTTATACAAATATAATTGACATTATAAAAGATCAATCCATGCATGTCATGAAGGATAAAGAGAGGAGATGTTACTGAAGGTCAGGAGAGACAAGGAGTCATAGAATGATAGAACAGTTTGTATTTGAGGGACCTTAAAGCTCATCTAGTTCTACCCCCCTGCCATGGCCAGGAACATCTTCCACTAGACCAGGTCCCTCCAAACCCTGTCCAAACTGGCCTTGAACATTTCCAGGGGTGAGGCAGCCAGAGGTTCTCTGAGCGATCTGTGCCAGGGCCTCACCGCCCTCACAGGGAAGAGTTTTTTCCCAATATCCCACCTAACCCTGCCCTCTGGCAGTGGGAAGCCATTCCCCCTTTTCCTGTCCCTCCAGGCCCTTGTCCAAAGTCCCTCTCCAGCTCTCCTGGAGCCCCTTTAGGCACTGGAAGATGCTCTAAGGTCTC
This sequence comes from Empidonax traillii, assembly GCF_003031625.1. NCBI lineage: Eukaryota > Metazoa > Chordata > Aves > Passeriformes > Tyrannidae > Empidonax > Empidonax traillii. The sequence continues at coordinate 11,716 of NW_020955477.1, forward strand.
CCTGGAGCCTTCTCTTTCCCAGCTCTCCCAGCCGGGCTCCAGACCTTGGAGCATCCTCTGGGCTCACTCCAGCAGCTCCATGTCCTTCTGGTGTTGGGAACCCCAGAGCTCTGCAGGTGGGGTCTCTCAAGAGGAGTCTTCCCAGGCAGCTGCTCAGCAGCATCCTCATCTCTCAGTCCTTCACAGACTTCCCCAACTCAGCCGAAGGTGCCTCCCAGGAATCCAGGATCACAGATGCAGATCTAGTCTTCCATCATGTCCTGCAGGAGCAGGGACCGGGCATGAGCCCTCCGGAGCAGCACTTCAGCACACAGGTTCGGCTCACCCTCAATTCACGGAGAAGGAGCCTGGAAAGAAATCCAAAACCTGGTAGGTGTCCCTGTCCAGATTCCTCTTGAATCCTTTTGGAACAAGTGGCTGCAAGAGTTGGACCAAATGAAAATGTCTTTGTTGTTTTTTGGTGTTTTTTTGTTTGTTTGTTTGTTTTGTTTTTTTTTTTCTGAACAACCTCGAAGACTCTTTTTGTCTTGAGGGTCAAGACAAAATATCCATCTGCAAAAGTGATTTTTCTCATGAAACAGTGTGCTCATGTTAGTTAGTTGTAAAGAGCTGGTCTTGCTCCCAAGAAAGCCAAGGGGTTGTTCTTAGCATGTCGATCCCTTTCACACCTACTGATCTTTTCCAGAGTGGAGACTAGATACAATCAAATGGACACTACTAGAAACAATAGGATGTGTTTCCTGCTGCAGGCAGAGGTAGAGGAGTTCAACCTCTTGGCAAAAGATCTTGTGGGTGCAGAAAGTTTTGAGTTTTAAGGAGACTTGGACTAGAACTGGAGGCAGGAACTGGGGATTACTAATTAACATCATTTTAGTTGGGCAGGGTGCATGTGTAGGCCAAATGATCTGTGGTTTTGCGAGTCTATAAATACCCTGTAAGAGGCAGAATTTGCCTTTTACTACTTCTGTTTTCCCTGCAGTGACAGCAGAGCCAGGAGGGTTGGATACTGGCTTGTACCCATGCAGATGTAGAATGTGCCCTTTTGTGTATTCTCCAGCAGCTGGGCTGTGTTTTCAGGGCATTAAGGAACACTGGGTAGACCCTACCCTGTGCTGTTTAAATTCCTACTCCAAGCCCTGCTGGAAAAACATAGTAGCAGTCTCCTCTGGCTTGTTAATTCCACTTTCTGTCATTGTTTTTGTCTCTTCTGAAATTCTCCTTTGCGAAGGAGCCCCTCCACTCCTTTTAAATGCTCTGCCCTAAAGTGGTACCTCTCTAGCCTGAGCCTAAACATCTTCCAGCAGCTCACGAAGGGCAGTGTCCCAACCTGGGCTCCCACGAAATTGGGAAGGCAATAGTGATTTTTGGTGAGGGGCCTGGCTGTTCAGGGCATGGGAGCAGTGATGATGCTCCTTGTGCCCAACACTGTCTCAGCAGGCTGTAGGGCCCTGCTGAGCCTGGAACTGTGCAGCCACAGCGTGTGGAGCTGCAGCCTGGTCCAGTGCAGCCATCTGGAATCTTGGTATCCCTTGCAGAAACATCTCCTGACAAAGAATAGAAAGTGTGATCTGGAGAAGTGCCTCCATATTTGCTTGTCTTAGGAGGAGGGGGGGTGGGCAATGTCCAGGAAGGAGCTCAAGGGTGTGAATCTCTTGTACTTTTGTGCTGAAGCCTTCTCTGTCCAAAGGCGGCCCCTGGAACGAGCCGTCCCAGTCCCGGTACTCCGCAGACATGGACACCTCCGATGAGGATGTGAAGGGAGCCCAGTTCCCTGCCTACCCACCCCACCACGTGAAACGCCGGAACAGAGCCTCCTCCCAGGAGAACATCAGCCACTCTGGCAATCAGGTACCAAACAGCTTTTGAACCTCTTGGGAGACCAGGTCTTGTGGCCGAGTCCCTCTTGTTTCCCCTGAGGTGCAGGGTGGTTCACAGGAGAAGAGAAGCAGCAAACTGGGGTGCAACCACAGCAGTCTCCTGGACAGGACGGACATGGAGCATGAGCAGAAAAGCTGGTGTGCCCTAAATATCCTCACAACTCCTGCCCCTTCTGTGCAGGGTGGCTTGGTGCCCTTTTTCCCAACCTGTGGGTCCAGAGGAGCAGACCTCTGTTGGCTTGAGATACCTCCTCCTGTTCAGCTCAGGAAGCGTAGCCACTTGACACTGCCAGAACAATACAGAGGGGCTGTGGGATGACCTAGAAACTGGCTCATTGAGGTGTCACATCACAATTTTGTTGCACCAGCAAGATGAATGCCCAGGACATTTCCTGCCTTCTGTGCTGTGATGGACTTGCCAAGGTGGCTGTGAAATGGAAGCAGGACTGAGACCTGGGAAGGTGCATTCAAGCCTCCTTCCTTCACTGAGGGAGAACAGACATTTCACTGCCATTTTAGGATGATGTAGAAGTATGCTGGAACTTTGTGCTTCCTCTCCCAGGTCCTCCTTCCAGCCCTTTCAATTTTTTGGTCACAGCAAAGAGAAAATCGGGCACTGGTTGGTGCTTCCCTCTGCCCATGCTGCCAGCCCAGTAACAAACCTGCCTTCATTGCTGTTCATTTTCCAGTTTGTCCTTATTAATATGCGAGTTGCCTGTGTTCTTCTGTGTCCCCAAGAAGGCTTTCTTCAATTGAATGTGCCAGTGCTTTATGATCAGACAGAGGTTTGGAGGGGGTTATTTAATAAGCACCAAGATCCTTCTCTTCCTTCGCAGTGTGTTCCTGCCCCGGCAGGACTGGGTCAGGACAACCTGCCATGTCCCTCTCCTGAATGATCACAACGGGGGGAACAGCCTAAAGAAGGTGTCAAACAGGCTGTGAGCTTGTGTTTTAATTGCCAAGCAAGGACCTGCTGTTCCTGATGCTGCCTTTGCCAATGGGTGGTGGTGAGCGTTCCTCAGATCTCACGAGCAGCAAAATGCAGGGTGGTGTTTGGCTGCAGATGCACGGGGAAAGCCAGCTGGCACTCTCACAGCTGGTAATGTTGTGTGTCCTGGACCCCTTTTTTGGGTATCCACTGGGGGGATCTGTGATCCCAACTATCCCTCAGCACCACACTTAACGTGCCTGTGTAGGGAAATCTTCCCTTGCTTTTTTACTTCTCTGGGTACGTGCTTTAATTAGCAAATGCCATTCCTTTTTCAGTCAGCAGTAAATAGGAGAACCCTGGACTGGGTGTCCTTAATGAGGCCACGCTACGTTAGGCATGAAATGTGCACCAGGCTTTGCAGGGGGGAAATGGGGCCGAATTCCTACCACTGCCTCAGATGACTTCCTCCAGGAGCTGGGCAAGCTCTTCCTTCTGGCCTGTTGTGGTTTGCTCTGTCACACCAGTAGGAAGGCTGGTGTGGAGCCTTCTCACCCTAATGGTTAGGAAACTTCTTCTCACTCCCAATTTAACCCCATTTGCTCTTATGTTAGTGTTGTTCATTAGCTTAAACAGCTCCTCATCCTCCCTGCCCTTTGTGCTGCTGATGTGTTTACAGCTAGCAACCATCCTCCCACCCAGCCTGCTCCTCTCCCAGCAGGAAGAGACCCGGCTCTGTGCTGGACCATTAACTTCACGATGATGCTCACATGTCACTTTGGGCCAAGGAGAGGCCAGGTACAAGCCCAAAGAAGACAGAAGGCACGAACCCCCAGGTTTGGGTGTTCGATTTTGGGTGTTAGACAGCTCTGTTCCATTGGCAGAGCTGGAAGAGGTTGGGAAAAGGTGTCCGTCCCCTTGTCCTGACATTGGAGCGGTGAAGCGTTGGCTGTGGAGTTGCTTACAGGCACTTCCAGGGTATGTCATGTACCCATCCTCAGAGCTTCTGGGGTAACCCAGGTCCTGATGGGACATCCCTGGGAGCAGGGAGGATGGCTGAGTATAGCTGGTCCCCCTCGTGCTGCAGCTCGCAGGGGCTGTGCCCTTTGCAGGTGTACAGTCCACAGTCATGTTTGTTAACCCTGTGTTGCATCCCATAGCCTGGCTTTAAATGCTGCCTTTTCCTGCTAGACACCTTGTTGGCATCTGAAGGTTTCAAAAGCTGGAGAGCTCAGCTCTGTGACCATACAGAATGAAAACTCTCTTTTTCTAAAACTACCTTAAGGGCAAGTTTGTTAAAAATATGGTTGATCTGAAAAGCACTTTTGCATTAATTCTGGAGAGGATATACTGTTCGGTCCCAAACACAAGAAACTTAACTTTTCCAGTAACAAAGGGCAGAATCTGTTCCCTAGACCTGTGACTTCCAGGAACTGAAGGTCCTAGAACAAAACTTAGAAAAAAAACCCCAAAACCTATTTAGAAAAGCTCTTAAACCTGACGAGACATGAAAAGAATCCCTGAGTTGGTAACGGTGCAGGTCTTTGCCTTTAGGTTTTTAGAAGTCAGAAGACAGGACCAATTCACAAAGAATAGCTGCAATTTACCAAGTTTCTCCCCAAAAGCCATCCTGCTGTACCTCAAGGTTCTGGATTTCCAGAGCTTTGATGCTGTCTGGCTCCTCTTTACACAGAGCTTCTGTTAGAGGTCTTGGGTATTTGAGAGACTGGAGGCAGCACCTCTGCAAGAGTAACCTGTCCTCTCTCTCCAGCAGCAAGGGATTGTTTCCCCTGCCTGATGTTTCAGGTTTCTGTTTCTCTCTAGTTTCAGGTTATTAAGCAGAAATTTCCTGATGCCCACCTTATGGGCTGTGGTTTAAGTTTATTCACATTAAATGTCTTAATACAGAGCAGTTTGCCAGCCTTTGTCATGCAGAGAGCGGTGCAGGATGATGCAGTCCGTGAGGGGGACCAGTCCTAATGGGTTCCCACCCTGCATTAAAGCCAGCTTTGATTGGGAAGGAGAATGAAGGCACTTAAGTTCCTGCCCTGGTAGATATCCATCAACATCAACAGCAGTCCCTGCATTATGCTCTGATCTCTCCCAACCTCTGCCTCATGGAGACAGGGCAGTGCTGGTGCTCAGTTCCTCACCATCTCTGAGGCTGATGGCCCATCACAGGCTTCTCATTGTCACCGGGAGCAGGCCCTCAGCAGTCCTGAGAAACCACTTAGCAAAGGATTGAATTGTTTCCTGCCCGTGGGTTTAATGCTGCTCGGAGACGCTTTCAGTTCGGGGTGGTAATGACAGCGCTCTGCTCTCCACAGTGCCAGGCTTTTTGTATTCATCTTCCCTTAAGCAGAATCTATCACTCCAAGCTGTTGTGAAGATCTAATTAATAAAAACACTAGCAAGCACAAAAACTAAGAGAGAGGTAGGAAGTGTTATAGAAACAAAGCCAAGCCCTCGCATCTCTTTGTTCCCACATTTATTTACTGCATTTGCTGCTTGTTTCCCTTTGAATGGGCAGCAGCCACTCAGAACAGCAGTGATGCACTGGTAGTGTCATAAAATGGGAAATATTTCTCATCATTTGTGTTTTATTTGTTTGGATCAAAGGAGAGGCACCTTTTTTTCTCCAAAGAAAACAGAACTTCGATTTCCAAAGGGAAAGAAAAGCACTTCCTTTAATGTTTTCAGTGATCATAGATTGTAGAATTGTTTTGGTTTAAATAGATCTTAAAAATGTCTCAGTCCATCCCCCTGCCATGGGCAGGAACACCTTCCACTAGACCAGGTTGCTCCAAGCCCTGTCCAACCTGGCCTTGAACACTTCCAGGGATGGGGCAGCCACAGCTTCTCTGGGCAACCTGTGCCAGGGCCTCATCACCCTCACAGGGAAGAATTTCTTCCTAATATCTAATCCAAATCTACCCTCATCACAAAGGTTTGTCGTGGTTCTTGAGCAGAGAATGTAACTTCTCTTTGATTTTCAGGACTTCATCTGTCTTTTTCTTCTCTGCTCTTCTCTCCATGTCCCTTTTAATAGTCAGAAGAGTAAGGGAGAAGAGACCATCTGGGTAAACTGATGCACTGGGAAGTCAGAAAATTTCAAAGCGATGGGGAAAACTTTCAGGTTTAGTTTTTCTACCTGGAATTTTTCATGGGAAATTTTTGCCCTCTTCCTTTCCAGCACTGTGTTGGCAGGTGGCTGATGGGGTAGTAACAGCTTGAAAAACGTGCTAGTAGGAGGTAAAAACAGATGTTGACTTGAATTTGGGGCAGTTTGGGAATGATGGAGAGATAGGTGGCTTTATCACAGCCTGATGCTTTTGTTGGTGATGGGGTTTTATAGTCACTGCATCAAAGCTTTGCTGATAATTGTGATGTGCTGGGTACTCACCATTGCTTTGAGTTTTCCGGATTTGAGGAAAGGTTGCTCTCCTGGAATTATTACTGGCATTTTTTAAGACATTATTTAAAAGATATTATTTTTTAAGGCATTGTTTTTTAATGTCTTTTAACTCTGTCCACGGTGGCAGTGTCTTGCTGCTTGCTTTCCTCTGCTGGTTACACTGTTTTCTCACTGTCCTGGCAGTGGTGGCTGGTCTGTTCTCTATTCCTTTTCTCTCTCCTTCTCTCTCTTTCTCTTCTTTCCTTTAGATTCATGAGCTCAACACTCGCATGTCTGCAATCGAGCGCATTCTGAACCGCTTGGAGGAAAAAATCCTGGTGCACTCTCACAAGGTAACCGGGCAAAGCCAAGGTGCTCTGCGAGGAGAGAGCTTGGGTTGTGCTGGGCCCCTCCCCTGGTCATTGGAGAGGCTCCTCTGGAGTAGCCAGCACTGCAGGGAGAAAGCTGGATAGACAAAATCATAGAAATATTTAGGTTGGAAAACACCTCTAAGATCGCTGAGTCCAACCATTAACCTACCACTGCCAAGTCCACCACTGAACCATGTCTCTAAGTGCTACAGTGACTTGGATTGTGTGAGTTTAATCCTCTGTTTTGGCCTCAGAGGCTGTTCTCTATTTCCAGGTGATGGAGTGCCTCACAAAACACTGCATGGCAGGACAAATTTAACCCATTTAGGCCCCCTTGCAAGCCAGGGCCATCCTTGCTCCTTCTGCACGAGGAAAATTGGGTTTCAGGCTGATGCTTTATGAAATGCTGATTTCAGGAGTTTTGTTAAGTGGGTGTCTGTACATCCACAGAGCTGTGACAGCTCATTTGAAATCACGGGCCACTTGATTAGTCCCTATGAGGAAATCACCTGGTTATTGTGTCTATGAGATCTGAGTCAAGGAGGATTTCTGCATCCTTTCTGAGCTGCCCTCGTCTTACCATGCCATAAAACTTGGAAGAAAACATCTAAATTAAGTTAAAGCTGAGCAACAATGTAGAATCTGTGAATACTCAGGCCACTTAACATTGATTTTTGGGTTTCTAATTTGAGACTAAGCGCTCTTTTTCCTTTGTGTGAACCCATCACCGCTCTGGTGGCTGACAGCTCAGTAGAATGGACGGTGATAATTACAGGGAGGTCCCCTCTAGGCATGGATGAAATGATGCAATTTCTCCTTTTTTTTTCCAAAATTCTTAACAGGGGATGGCCAAGTTTGTGATCATTCAGTGTTTCTGTTAGTAAGCCTGACCAAGGGAACAAGAGATGCACACAGTGGCAGGTTCCCATGCTTTATTCCCATATCTAGGGCAAAGGAAAGCAGAGGCAATGGGTCTAGACTGCTGTGGGACAGGTTGGAGTTAAGTATTAAGCAAAGCTTTCCAGTAGAAAGGACAGCAGAGCCCTGGAATAGGTTGCCTGGGAGAAAGATTGCCTGCTGCAGATGCTGTTGTTCGAGGTTGTTAAAAACAGCTTAGACAAAAACCCACCAGGTATGACGCAGGTAATTGTATTCCCATCTTAATGCGAGGGACAGTGAGTTCAGGAACTTCTGGAGATCTCTTCCAGTGCCTGGGAGTTTAATAGGATTCTTCTCCAGGTACTATGAATTGCACCCAATAACGGGGCCAGGTGGAAATAAGCCATCTGTCCTACAGGAAAATTTGCTTCATGGTTTCTCGTCGCAAATAAGATTATCTAGAGGCTCCAAAAGCTACCTCGGGGAGTAGCAACTCCCACGGCTGCTTCCCTCACGCTGGTGGGCCATGTCTTTGGGTCACTGTAATCTCTGCCCTCAGAACTACCAGCCACACCATGGTTCCTAACAAAAATATGGTGATTTTTGCCCCAAATCCCCCATGTGTACCTTTTTAAGGGTGAGGGAAAGGCAGTTTTCCACAGGGCAAAACAAAGATGCTTTGTGTGGGGGGAAAATGGGAATGAAGGATCTTTGGATCAAGGGTTTGTATTCCTCAGTGTGGAGCTGGGCTCTGCTGCTCCCCTGGGCAGTGTGACTGCTCCTCTGGAATGCGGGTGTGGAGAGGGGGCTCGAAGTTCTTGTTGCAAAGTCCATCTGTCCCCTCCTCCATCTCCTCTCCTTGATGAGTGTGTCTGCACCCAGGCAGTGCCCTGTTGAGACTGTCACACAACTCCATTCTTCTGCTCCTTCAGTCTCCAGCCCCAGAGTCCCAAACTGATCCCGATGTGGAGGAGGAGGAGTTGAAGAGGAAGCTGGAGGAGTTAGCCAGCAACATCAGCGACAAAGAAGTCTCTTCTGAAGAAGAGGAGCGTGAAGAAAAGAAGAGAGCAAAGAAACTAGAGATGAATTCCTCCAGTGAAGACATGGCCAGAGATGCTCAAAAGGTAATCTGTGTCCTCCCACCCATATCATTCCAGGCTGCATCCGTGATTGCTTCTGCTCTCGGATGTTTATGGTTTTACACCATGATAATGGAACTCTTCTTTTGTCCCACACCTCCACTTTGATGCCTTCCAGGGCCATGGTGTGTGTGACTCAGCTGTCTGCTTGAACAGAGTGTCAAGGGATCAGGAAGTCCCAGGGTATTGGATCTGGACCTTTCTCCTTGTAGGCTCTCCCAGTCTCATCCAAGAGTCAAAAGTAAAGCCTCTTACAGGCTACTGCCTGTCACGAAGAGGTGCACAACCTCTATGTCTACTTAGAGTTGTCCCAGGACCTGGATGTCATTATGGAGTAGAGTCCTTGGGTGGGAAAAGAGATTGGTAATGATTTAGCACCAGCAGCCTTTGTCAGGAACCTGCTACAGACTGAAATGTCTTCAACACCTATCAGTGCCCCTGAGTCCCTAAATCTCTGATCCCTCTTCCACTCTGCTAGACCAGTATTTACAGCGCTGTGCTGGCTCCTATCCCCTACTATGTGGTGAGTGACCTTTGGGTGAGGAGGAGGGATCACAGCATCTATGCAGTGTGTCTCCAGTTGTGCAGAGCCTCCCAAGATGATCCCTTAGCACAAATGGAGAGGTCAGCATTCCCTGTTGGGTCTGTAGTGGCTGGTTGTTCATCCCCTCCCTTCTGCCTTGCCTGTGGAAGGGGTACACGTGCGTTGTTCTGACACATCGGTCAGTGGCGAGCACAGCAAAGGAGGCGAGTTGGCACTATGCTGCTCCTCTCCTCTCCTGTAAAGCTCCTTTCATCTGGGGTTGCAATGATTTTTACGGTGCCACAAGACCTCCTTTCAGTGTGCATTTGTTCCTCAGCCTCACAAGGCAAAACCTGGTGGTTTTGGGTACCATTTGCTGTGCCACTGGCTCAGCTGTGTGCTGCATCCTTACCAGACAGCATCCTTCACTGCCTCCTTTTTTCTGACAGCTTCTTTAAGATGATTGTTGCTGCTCTTCATGGATTGAAGGACGTACATCATCTTAATAATCATTTGCATTTAAGTGCAGATAAATGGTAACTTAAATCCTGTGTGAGCTGCTGACATGCAGCAGACAGAGGCTCAAACCCTGAACAGGGAGTTGCTTGTATGGTATCAGTGTAAGATTCGTGATTCTCATAAAATGAAGCCTGGATCCTTCAGATTTTCTACTTTCTTTGCACCCAAACCCAGCTATGAAGTAGGGAGGAGTACTGAGTTAGAAATGTCTGCAGTGATGCAGCTGGACCAGCCTTGATTAAAGGCTGTGTCAGCGTGGATGTCTTTTAGCATCTTCCCTTATACCAGATCCAGGTTTGGTTTTTGAGGGTTTTTTGTTGAAGTCTCCTCCAGCCAGGAGGAAATCTTCTAACTGGAGAACACTGTGATGAAAGCACACAATCCTAATGGAAAATGTGGAAAAAAAACTCCATTGTACCGTGAAGGCACCATAAAATTGTAAAAATATCATCTGGGCTGAGTTCCCTGGTTCTCTGCAGGACAGCTTGCCCGGAAATAAGGTGCAGTTGTAAACACAGCTGTTTTGTCACCAGCGCATATATCACCCCCATCTCCTTGGTTTCTAGGGAATTATCAGTTGAGACAGAGATGATGAGTTTCTTCAGTCCATTTTTACATGTGCTTAGCACCTCATCAAGCCAACGGCACACTGGAGCATTACTGCCATCAGTGCTCCTTGGGTAGGGAAGAGAGGACTTTAGTCCCAAGTTCTGGCAGTGTGGCCATACAACCATTTTATGGGGTTTGGTTTATTTTTATTCTTTTGCCACAAACTCAAGGAGTTATTTGCATCCCTGCTCGGGCCCGCTGAAGTGTAAAGCAATAGGCTGCAATTAGATCTCAACTGCTGAGTAACCAAGAGGCCTTCAGGTGGCCGGGTGCTGTCAGACAGCTCTGGTGGCACCGTTTCCAGCGAGCAAAACATCCCTCCACAACCTTTTTTTCCGAGCCTTTCGAGATGACTCCTTTTGTCCCAGCCATCCTCCAGAAAGCACGGGCTGAGATAAAAGCTCTGCTTTAGCCACGCATCCGTCTCCACTGGAGAGAGCCCTTCAGGAACAGCGTAAGCCCGTTAATTACCTCTTCTCCATCCTTTTACAGCTCCTGGAGGTCTGACGCCCCTTTCACCCCCCAAGCTGTGCGGTTTTGTACACCACGTTAAAATAACGTCCTTATTTTTTCCCCGCCCCCCCCCCAACCTCCGCTTTGGCTGCGCTGGGCGTTCGCAGAGGTCGTCGGCTCAGGCTTTGAGCGAAATCACGGCCAAAGTGCTGAGAGCCATAAACGCCACGGAGGAAGCGGTGTGGGAGTCGTTGCACGGAGAGAGCCGGTGCGAGGGCGGCTGTGCCCTCCCCGCGGGGCAGCTTCCCAGCCCGGCAGATGGGAGAGAGGTGGCCGAAGCGTATCGTGAGCTTGAGGAAAATGTAAGGTTCACGGGAGCTTTCTGCGAGCAGTGTGGGCACTGGGAGGGGGTGGGAATGAACAGGAATCCCCCCCCCCTCCCCCCCACACACAGATTTTTGGTTATTGGGTAGGTCAGCACTGAGAGATTAAAGACTCCGGTCTTGTCTGATGGTGATACAACAGCAAGAGCAGGTACTCTGTCTTGTGGGTTCCCTTTCCTTGGTTCCTGGTTGCCCTGGGGGAGTGCCAGGGAGAGGAGGTGAGCGAGGTCCCCAGTTTGCTGTAGCAGCATGGCTTTGCTGGGCTCCAGCACTCCCGTGCTCCAGCAAGACTTGCGTCCTATTTCTCTTCAGTTCCTCCCCAGCACTGTTCCATCACCGAGGGTGCCGTGACCTACCTGTCTGCTAAGGCTGGCCTGTGCCTGGGGCTGATGGGCTTGTGCAGGTGACAAGTTTACATCTAGAGCATAATCCCCTGCTAGGTTTGTGTGACATCGTGAAGCACTGACAGCTTTTTGAGCTGCTATAAACCCACATATACTGATTCCCTGGGGGAAATGGATTGCATCCACAGTGCCATGTACCAAGCTCCGAAGAAATGGTTCAGAGAAGAGCTGAATCTCTATCTGGGTGTCTGGGTTTTGCTGCAGGAAATGTCCTGCAATGTGGGAGCAGGGTTTTATAACACATGCTGGGGCTCACCTCTCACTGGGGAAAGCCTGTAAATGAAAGCAGGGAGCTGCAACACCTGGATGCTTTTTGACCAAATACAGCATCCCAGAGGAAGGGGGTTGGATACATGAAGGTTTTGAGGTTCCCTTGCTCCAAGGAGAGGAGATAGGGCTGGGAAGAAGGTAAACTTTGGGCTTAGTGCTGTTGCCGTCAATGCTGGGACAGGAATGGGTAGACAATGGCTCTGGGAGATGTGTGTCATCCTGCCATTCCCTCAGGGATCCTGGCTGAGTCACAGCTGGCTGGCCACTCTCTTCTCTCCAAGGCATGCCACCCACCTTGGAGGGCACTGGGAGAGCCTGATGGGCCAACAATAAATCCCTGTGACTCACAGGTTGAGTGGTACACGGCTTTAGGGTTTGCACTGGGGGGGTGGGACCTCTGGGATGTATGTTGCTGTGAATTGGGTGGATGCTTGGTACTTCAGTGCATGCAGAGGGTTCCTACCAGGCAGTTTTGCATAATGTCCAGTCCAGGTGAAGCAGATAGGGCTGGAGGAGCAGGAATTGCATTAGCAACAGTGACACGTTGGGATCAGTCAGCAGAAGAGTGACCAAAACCCATCTGATCATCTTATGTGATTGCCTACCGACATATTAATGTTTCCTGAACTATTTTGCTTGGACTTGTGTCCTTGTAACAGCCCAGGAGGAGGCAATTGGCAGTGGGTTTATTGGGATAGATCTTTTTATCCTTCCTCTCTATGAAGCAAAGGGAGGACAGTGCAGGCTGACCATGCCCCCAGGCAACCCAGCAGCACAGACACCCTCAAAATGGACTGAGAAGATATGGAAAGCCAGTCTGTCTCCTTCTCAGCTCTCTGCCATCACAGGACATGGCAGCCTGAGCTTGTTAGCAGGTACCTGCCCTCCCTCTGAGCACGTGGCATAAAGACACTACTGCTTCTCAAGCAGGTCACTGAGTTTTGGTCCTTCCTTTGTTCCCATTGAGCCTTTTACCACTTCACCCCATTGGTAATTGCTCTTGAAAAGCCTGGGGAAGAGAGGAAATGAGATGAAAAGCCGTGTCAGAGCTGACTGGAACTGTCTGTGCTGCAAGGCAAGAAGGCAGTCAAAAAAGAATGGCAAGAGCTGTTGCACCTGTGGCTGCTGTCACACCAGGAGAGGAGAACTCCAGGGAGGTTGACTCTGCAATGTAGGTTTTTCACCATGTATTTCAGGTGTACCTGACTGCTGGAAAGACCTACAGGCTTGAGAAGACCCTGAAGGAGCTTGAGGAGGGGGCTCAGCACAGCGGCACTACTGACTCGGAGCTGTCAGAGCTGGAGGACAAAGTGGCCTCGGCCGCCGCTCAAGTGCAGCAGGCAGAGAGCGAGGTGAGGGCTTGGCTCTGAGAGGTGCTTTGCCCAGCCACTGTTGGCAAGCAAAGCCAGTGGTGGATCCTCCAGCCACCATCTGTATGGTTTTTTTTCCTCCCTCTAAAGATATCAGACATCGAAACCCGAATTGCGGCTCTGTCTGCGGCGGGGCTGACGGTGAAGTCGGTGGAAAAGGCAAAGAAGAAGTCAAGTGGGCAGGTGAGCACAGAGGGTGGTGGGTATGAGGTCCCAGCCCTGAGATGTACGTGCTCCCCTGGGTTGTTGCTGCTGCCTGGGTGCTGCGAAGGGCTGCCTGGCTTGCTGAGCTGTGCCCAGCTCTCTTCCTGCTGCCCCGGGGCTCTGCCCTGGGGCAGACCAAGCTGTCTGCCTCCTCTTGCACCCCCAAAGAAACCTCTGCCCTTCCTCTGCCTGCAGGCTGCCTGCCTCCACTCTCCCAGTCCTGCCAGCAGCAGTCCAGGGGAGTCTCTGGATGACATTAAAGTGAGTATGTGTTTGATCAGTGCGGGCTTTGCATGTGGCACAGCTTTAAGCCTGGAGGCAACCAGTGTCTCCAGGGAGCTGCTTTCAAAGCAGTTGCCTCAGTGGGGACCTCTGCCCTTCCATTCCCTTTCCCACAGCAGGCTGCTCCCCTTCCCTTGCAGGCAATGCCCGGACTACAGAGGTTCAGGAGGAGGTTCAACAGTCCCATGGAAATCACAGGTGAGGAGCATGGCTCTGTCTGTGGGAGATGGGGACCTGTGGGCGATGAACGGGCCTTTTGGGGATGCTTGGTCCTCTCTCTGCATCAGGCTATGTGTCTGCAATGGGGGTTCCCTTCCCTGTGCTCACATCCTCCTGGTCAGAGCCCCAGGGGAAACCTGTGATGGATAATGTGGAAAGGAGACAGCAGTTGGCAGGATTGGGGATAGTGACTGGACAGCAGAGGTCAGGCTGAGGTGGGTCAATCCTCCAAGAACCAGGGCTGTCTCTGCAGCCTGGGCTCTGGCCTCCTGAGTTCAGGGAGACGTCTGCGTTACCTGATCTGTGGCACCCCGGGGGCTGTTAGACCTCAAAGCTTTGCCTAAGCCCATCATCTCTTCTGACAGCAATTTCTTCCTTGCTTGGTTATCCTGGGGAATGTATCCTTCCCTGGATGGTATGCCCCACCCCTGGAAGTGTTCCAGGCCAGGTTGGAAAGGGCTTGTAGCGACCTGGTCTGGCGGGAGGAAGGTGTCCCTGCCCACGGCAGGCGGGTGAAACAAGATGGGCTTTCAGGTTCCTTTCAACCCAAACCATTCTATGGCTATAAATCTTGACCCAGTTGCCCACCTGCCTCAGCCACTTGTCTCTGGTGGGGGGCAAGAGGCCCTCCAGGGCCCAGTTATGACAAACAGCAGCTTCAAAGTAGACGGTGACCTGAAACTTGGCACAGCAGCTTGGGTGGCAGGGGGGCAATCACTGGAAATGTTTCATCCTGACCGATACCAGCGAGACTGATTAGGAAATTACTTTTCTGTTTCTCTCTTATCACACCTCACTAGCTTAAAGATAGAAAGAGTGGCTCTCCTTCCAGATAATGGAAGATGAAGGGAGGGAAGGGGGAGAAAGATCATTTAATGCAGAGGTGGAATAGCATTTCCCCCATTCACACAGACGATTAACAGTGCTGATTCCTAGGCTGAGGCTAGTAGGTGGAAAGGTTCCTTGTCCTCGTGCTGAGGAGTCATCTGCTCTCCTTCCTGCAGAGGACAGGCAGATAAAGGCAGCCCGTGGGACACGTCAGCCCTGTGAGGAGATAGAGGGATGTGCAACTGGGACAGACGTCACCAGGCGAACCTAATCCCCTCTGCCTGGCCTGGGTGATGGGGTGACTTGTTCTTCTGACTGCCCTCCCTGCAGGTCAATGACTTGAAAAGTTAGGCCTAAAAGGGTGCAGCTGGTGGAAGTTGGTCACGGAGAGGAGGTGACTTAGTAGATCAAGAGAGTGTCGTAGGCTTGAGTGGTGTGAGAGCTCCTTCACAGGCAGGCAGAGCTTTCCAGAGCAGAGGTCCTGCCTGCTGGTTGGCTGACCCAGCTCACACAGTCTCTGGAAACCTGAGTAGCAGCAGATCTTGTCTTCTTGTTATCAAAGGGCTTCCCGTCACCCTCCTGGAGAGAGAAGTGCCATGATGCATCCAAACCCATAGTCAGCAGGGGATTGGCAAATCCCAAGTGACTCGGCGGGTAACTGAAACCTCTGGTGAGGTGGATGAAGAGCTGCTGCCCATCTCTCTTTTTTCACTACAGGCTTTGATGATTCCTTTGACCGCAACTCTGTTTACCGTGGCTCCCTGACGCAGAGGAACCCCAACGGGAAGAACAGGAGAGTGGAGAGGCTCTTTGCGGTACGGACCCAGCCACCCAGGAGGGCTGCTGGCCTGGATTCCATGTGGGACCCTCCTCCCTGAGCTTTCACAGAGGGACCTGTCCCTCCCCACACTCTCCTCAAGCTGGGGGAGCTCCCAGCTCACAGCATTGGTCTCACCGTGCTGACTGGTGGGCAGGCACACCTGGGCATCACCCCCTGAGGCCTGGGATGCCACGAGCCCCAGGGTGGGGGGGGGGGGGGGGGGACCAAGAAAGATGTACATCTTCAAATTCCTGCTGCCTGCATGGCCTGTGGGATGGGGCAGGTCCTCGCTCCATGCAGTGGCAGCTAGAGGGGACAAGGAGCTCGCTGTCCTTGTCACCTGGGGTGGCTCAGGGCACGGGCACAGTGGTGAGCTGAGGTTTCTCCTTCTTGTGCCTTGCAGAAGCCCGTGATGACCCACCTGTCCTGAGGAGAGGGGCACCTTCCTGCTTCTGCATTTCAGTGATGATATAAGACCTCAGCACAAAGCCTCTCACCGCCTTCCCCGCAACACTTTCTCCTCCTTCTCCTATGCCCTTCTCTCCCTGAAACCCTGGACAGAAACAAAGCCAAAGGACATGGACAGGAGGTCTCGCTGGGAGCTGCTGGGGAGAAGAGCAAGGCACTGGGGTGCATTCACGTGGCCAGGGGCTCTCCTGGGAGGATGCAGGCATGAGACCTTGGGTTTGGGCAGCTCTTGGGAACTGGGTCAACCCAGGTGACCAGAGGAGGGAGCTGAATGTCAGCGTGGCATCCAGCACAGGGACCAGGAGCAGTGACACAGCCCTCACTTGGGAAAAGCTGTCAGTGCCTGTCTCTGCTCTTTTCCAGGCTGGTGGTGAGCAGGGACAGGAGCTGACAGTGGGGTGTAGGATGCCCCTGGGATACCCCAGGTAGAGCAGGGAATCCCAGTGCTGGGATTTGCATAGCAGTGCTGGTCCCAGCTCCCTGCCATGCCCCTGGAAGCATTGCTGCCCTTCCCTGAGCAGCAAAGGGGGTCGAGAGCAGGTTTCTTCCCTCTCAGTAAGCACTTGGCCAACAGATCTTTGCACCAAACCATGCAAACGCCCACTGAGGCTTCTCACTGCTGTGCCTGAAGCAGGTTTGACCATCTGGGGATGTGAGTGAGGTGAGGCTTGCAGGAGGTGTCGGCAAGGAAGATGGAAGAAATGATGGAGAGCTTGTTGGGTACTGGTTTGCTTTTCCAGCTCTCGAAGATACCTCCCCTCCATGTGAGGTTACATCAGCAAGATATGTAGAAGAACTCCAGCAAGCAGAGTGTAGGTGTTTCTCTGCTCCACAGAGGGGTCAGCCCATGGCAAGATGCACTTTGTGGATGAGCATGTCCCCTGTCCCTGATGATGGCATTGTAGAATCTGTTAGGACCGTCCCATCCTTTGGAGGAGCTGTGATGACCTTCAGGGGCTGCAGTGGCCCTGGGCTCCTGCCAGGTGACAGTGGCATTGGTAACATCCTCCCCCAGATGCCCCAAAATGTTTGTTTTCCTCCAGGATTTAATTCCCCACATGCATCAACCCCTGTGGATCAGTCTTTGGCCCCTTATCCATGCCCAGGGTATTGGGATGGGAAGAGAGTAGGTTTCTCTTATAGGTCACTTTGGAAGATTTTTTTTTTTTGCTTGGTACCTGCTGGTCCCTGTCCTGTACAGCCCCCACCTCCCTCCCTTCCTCTCTCCTTCCACCGTAGGTGATGTGGGGAGGATCACTCGCAGCCAGAGTGGGGGTGTCAGACCAACGCTGACAGTTTCCCATCAGCGGCCACTCAGGCTGGACCCTTTAGGCAATTCCTGTGCAACTGAGCTAAAACCACTTTAATTGTGAGCTGTAGGATGAATTCTCATGCAAGTAACTCATACACTGGCTTTGTCTAGAAACTGCTAACTGCCTAGAAATTGGCCCTGTGGTCATCCTGGAGTGGTCTTCTAAGTCCACAGTCTGGGCTTCCCAGATGGAAACAAAACCAGTTTCTTAATTTAAAATGAAATCCTTCTGGCCTGAAGCTCAAAAGGGTAAGTGCAAATCTCTGCTGTGGCAGAAACTGTCCCAGACACTGTGGCATTACTGGGTACATTTCTTGCTGCTCCACTGGCCTCGGTGCTGGCGTGTCAGGGCCTTGCTGGCAGAAGGGAGCTCCAGCAAGACCTGGGAGGTTTGCACCCACCCTTCTGGTGTCAGGGTTCAGCCTTTGCCCCAACTCCATCTCTTTCTGTGTCTGGTTTCAGCCGTAACTCAAGTCCTTCCACGCTTGACTCTGTAAAGAAATCCTCACGGTGAGCTTCAGCAGTGCAAACTAAGGCATTGTTCAGGCTGTAGTCATCCACATTGTTCTCTGCTGGTTTTCTGACCCGTCTTTCTGTCTAGAGATTTTATATATGTATACTAAATCATGCAATAAAGCAAATTTTGTGTCCAGAACCATCCACCCATTTTCCTGTGTGTGTTCTTTTAGCTCACCCAAGCGAAGGTTCCTCTCTCTTTCCATAGAATCACAGATTGGTTTGGGTTGGAAGGGATCTTAAAGCTCATCTCGTTCTACCCTCTGCCATGGGCAGGGACACCTTCCACTAGACCAGGTTGCTCCAACCTCTGTCCAACCTCGTCTTGGACACTTCCAGGGATGGGGCAGCCACAGCTTCTCTGGGCAACCCGTGACAGGGTCTCACCACCCTCACAGGGAAGAATTCCTTCCCAATATGCCATTTAACCTCACCCTCTGGCAGTGGGAAGCCATTCCCCCTTTTCCTGTCCCTCCAGGCCCTTGTCCAAAGTCCCTCTCCAGCTCTCCTGGAGTCCCTTTAGGCACTGGAAGGTGCTGTAAGATCTCGCCAGAGCCTTCTCTTCTCCTGGCTGAGCACCCCCAGCTCTCCCAGCCTGTCTCCAGAGCAGAGGGGCTCCAGCCCTTGGGGCATTTTTGTGGCCTCCTCTGGACTCACTTCAGCAGATCCATGTCCCTCCTTTCCTTTAACCAATCTGTGCAGTCCTTGCTTTCAAACTAGCTGGGTGAAGCAGACAGGAGCTGAATCAGCAGCGCTGAAGCAGAATGGAGGCAGATGGTCCTGATCAGGATGGCAATATGACTAGTCAGATACTGGTCACAGAGCCACAGGTGTGAAGACTGTGGGTCAGTGGTACCCAGTGGTGAAGCCAGGTGGGCAAAGGGGATGCACGGTGTGGGGGTAAGGAGGGGCTGATCCTGAAATAAGTGCACTGCTCCAACTTGCATGGATAGCCTGAATCAAATCTGGCAGCTGAAGCCACAAGAAACACAAGCCCACACTGAGGGGTTGCTTTAAATCTGTATTAAATAATAGCAGCAAACTTAGGGTAGACCTGCTGAGCCCAGGGTGTGGATTTCCGTGGCTGAAACCCAGGGGTTTATCTCCCTTTAGCCCTTTCCCTGCCTTTGCTGCACCTCTGTGGCAATCACCCTGTGTCCCTTGCTGCTCCTGTCACCTGTCCCCAACACTGCTGTGCTCAGGCACTGGAGCTGACAACCATACGAGACAGAGATCTGTCCCAGGGCAATGGGGGGTGGCAGACAGAGACCTGCCCCCTGCCCTCACCCCACTAGTGATGGTGTCTTCACCATCCTGCCAACACAATTATGTTCCTGTTTCAGGATGTCTCTGATCACAGTCTTGCCTGGGGATACCAACTAAACCCTCTGTGCTCGGGACACGAGCTGGCTCCTTCAGTGTCACATCCAGCAGAACAAACGTAATCAAAAATCTTTTAAACTCATTTAAAAAGGGGGAGGTGGAGGGTCAGAAGGAAAAGCAGGGAATTTGAAGCCCCCATGTCATGAGGATAAACCCATTTCTGACAACCCGTGTGTCCCAGCAAGTTGCTCTCCCCTCTTCTCCTTATTTAATGTTCTAATTTCCTTAAAGCAGCTTTTTTTTTTTGGGGGGGGGGGGGGGGGGGGGAGGGAGAAAGTGATGGAGAAAGGTACCCAGTGTGAATCCTGTGGTGGAGTTACACTGATAACTCAGCTTTCAGGGCAGCATCAACCACAGACCCTCCCCCTCTGGAGTGGGCTCTGGGTGGGTGATGTTCGAAATAACCCCGGGTCGAGGACAGGGATTAACATATTCCCAAACTATCTTCCTCAGTCAGCGGAAGATAAAATGCTGGTCCCTTCTGAGTCATGAGAATCCCCGTGCTGATTTGATGAGAGGGGACAGCGGGGAGGGGAGATGCCCCGGCTCGGTCCCCGCCAGGACTCGCCTCTGACATCAGCACGAAACCGGCCATAAAAACAGCGACCGGAGGGGACTCCCGCTCAGACAGCAGCCACTTGGCTCAGCGGGACGGCAGCCGGGCACCTCGCCTCGCCACGCCACGGTAAGTGCAGCCTCGGCGGCGGGAGCCACGCTTTTCTCTCCCTCTCGTGATGCTTTTGAGAGCTGCTTTGCCTCCCCGTGTGTCTGTCCTTGCGTCTGTCCCCGGACGGCCGGGCTGGGGGGGAGTTCCAAAAATTTGGTGGTCGCAGCAAACCTGAGCTCCCAGGAGCCCGGTTTGCCTCCTGCTCAGCACGCTGAAAACTTTTCCTCTGCAAAAGTCCCTGGAAATAAAGCTGCCGCCTCACCCTCGCCGTGTCCTGCCTCACCCACCTCTCCCGCTTCTGCACCCCTCGCCCTGGCAGAAATCAAGCCCATCGCTCAGCCGTGCACGCTCCTGCTCATCACCTCAGTGCCCTGGAGCAGGTTACAGGGTGTTCCCAGGTTTCCACTTGGGCAGCCGGGTCCAGGGGTGGGTGCCCAGGGGGCAGAGGTGGCCGCGTTCCCTCCATCCATCACTCAGCTGCAAACCTCGTTTGAGGCTCTGCAAGCCTTTGGTGCAGCCAGCCCTGCACTTCGGTGGTGGCTCCTCTCCCCGTCAGCCAGGCTTTTTTGGGTCCCATGGTGCTGCGGGGGTCCCAGAGGAGAAACGATGAACTGCGTCAGGCCCGACCCGAGGCATTAGGCTAGGACCAAAGCCTGTTTTAATGAGCATCAGGTTTGCACAACTCACGTTCGGAGGCGATACTTTCCCCAGAGGTATCAGCCCCAGGAAAACCCCCGGGTTCTGATCCAGCGCTCCCGAGCCCTTTGCATCGCTGCGTGCCCAGGGATGCTGTGATAGGGACACACATCAACAGCCAAAAATCCCTTCCCTCCTGCAGCCGCATCGGAGGCCGCCGTGTTTTGTGGCGTGAAGTGCCGGGGACCAGGAGAGTTCGGATCTGAGCCACTGCGGCCGCAAAGTGCTGGGGATGAAGCTGGGGGCCACCTGCCTCCTGTGCCTGCTGCTCGCCTGCCTGACCCTGCCCGTCGCCCACGGCCGCATCCTCGAGCGCTCCATGGAAATCAGGAGTAAGGAGAACATGAGTAAGGGACTCCCCCACGGTCGACCCCCTGCTTCCAGCCCCCTCTGCATCTCCAGACTCAGCAACATTTTTGGGATTTAGGAGGGGGTGTAACGATGCAGAAGCAAAAGTTTGCTTTGAAACAGCCTTTGCAAGAGCTTTTATCCCTCTTTTCCCCCTTTCCTGCTCCCCGTGCGTTCTTATCCCCCTACCCATGGGTGAAACGCCCTGTCCTCTCCCCCATCACCTCCTGATGATTCCTCGGCTTTTCCCTTGCAGACCCGGACATCGACCCCTCCTGGTACACGGGACGCGGGATCAGGCCGGTGGGGAGGTTTGGGAGGCGGCAAACCCTGGGCGAGGGCACCCACCCCATGGGGGGCCGGCAGCGAGCCTGTGCAGCCCCCCACCCTCCCCGGGAGGAGCGAAACCCTTGAACTGAAGCTGACAATAAAACCCCTTCTCCTCTCATGCCCGTGTCCCAGCCTCTCTGTTCCAAAACGCAGCACGGGGGGGACGTGGGGGGTGTGACCCCAAAATTTGCTGGTCTAGTCATGGCTCAGCATTGAGGGTCTAGTGCGGTTTAGGGAGGGAAGGGTTAATTTTGGGAAGGGGAGGGAGCAAATGGGGTGCGGGAGTGGCAATTAGCACCTAATGTCTCCCAGCTGCCCTAACAAAGGGGATTTAGGGAAGGGGAGGGAGCAAATCTTCCTTTCTGCCGAGGAGGAGCTCTTGTCCTGCTCCGGGATGGCTCAGCTCTGAGGAAGTACCGCAGGTGGGTGCCCTGGCTGGTGTGGGGTTCTGGGGTGGTTGGTCCTCAGGGGCAAGATAACCTCCCCTGCATGTGGAAAATCTTTAAGAGTGTTTGCTGCCTGGCATTGCTGTCAGGCCGTGCCCCAAAAACTCGGAGGTTACTGCCCTGCAGACAGGGCGAGTGCTGCTGCTTTTGGACAGAGCACAAGTGGTTTTTTCTCCTTTTCCAGCCGAGGTGAGTTCCCATATCTAACTTTTAATATGCAAAGGGGAAGCCCTGCAAGGCACGGGGTACTGGGACACTGCTCGTTTGGCCCCGTTCTGGCTCTTATGCTGGCAATAAATCTGTGATTTCTCCCAAGGAGGGGCTGTGACCCGCTATGGGTCACATGGGGTGAGGCAGCACTGGCTCTGGTCCTGCCACCTCTAAGCTTCCCCACCTGCAGGTTGACATTGCCTGCAGGCAGGACAGGAGAAAAAACAACAAACCCTTAGGGCAATATTCTTTTTACTTGCAGCCTGAGTGTAAAGCCCCTGGAATGCACCTGCTTTGCTCTGGAAAGTTAAATCCTCCCTTTTCAGATGGGAAGGGAGATGGAGGAGGTGATGTGCAGCTGGGGTGGGGGCATGTCACCAGTCACGGTTGGTGGTATTTTTGCTGGCAGGTCGTGCTCTTCTCTGGAAGTGGAAGCTTGGTGGAAGAAAACCCTGTGCTTTATCTCTCGGATGAAGGCAGTGCTAGAGGGTTGAAGAGGCCCTGTGTACCTGGCACGGTTGCCCCACATGTTGCCCCTCCCTTTGAGGGGCAAGATGGTCAGGCTGATTTAATTCTGAGTCCCCACTCTGTCACTGTCCTCAGAACCAGCAGCACCTCCTCTTTGTTGTGCCCCGCTGCAGGTCAACTGTTGATCCCCCCTGTGGGGATGGGGCAGGTGCCTTCTCTTTTTCCCGCCGCAGGAGCTCTTGGACTAGGAGGAAACACAAGGCAAGAAAGGGCTCTTTTCTCCTGTTGGTGGTGTGGGATGCAACGGCCACCCCTTCCCACCCCAGGGAACCATCCCAGAGTTCCCCTAAGCTGAGGACACCATTACACCTAGATTGGATACTAAAGCAAAATAAAGTTGTGGCTTTGGAAGAAGGCCTGAAAGCCATCTCTGTTGGAGTATCCTGGGATGGATCTGTCCATCCTTCTGCCTTAAGGGGTAGCACAGGCTGGATTGGCTGGGAAGAAGATCTCAGTGGCAGGCAGGAGCAATGCAGGGGGTCAGCTCTGCAGGGGCTTGGGGACGTGGTTCATCTGCTTCTGTTCTCATCTAGAGCCATCACATCACTCACCTATAGCCATGAAGACATCATTTACTTGATGGTTGGATTTTGCAGATGTCTCCATGAACAGGAGGCCTTTTGTCCGTGCAAACTCTGCCCCCTCCTAAGTGGAGACAAGCAGAGTTATTACCCCAGCCTCTTCCAGGGCTGCTTTTTTGGTTATGGTGGCGTTTCATGGTGGGTCAGTAATTGTGTGGTGTCTGAAAACCTTTTGAACTCTCGGCTTTCCTTGGACATATCCCAGTGCTTGCTGGTGAGGGGGTGATGAGGGAACCACAGGCACTCACCTCAGTGGTGACCTCTCGCTCAGCGGCAAGGTCTGTTTTGTTGCCCACCAAAGCAATGACAATTTCATCGGGAAGGAATTTCTTTTCCAGCTCCTCCTGCCACAGCTTTGCTTTCTTGAGCGTTTCCTGGAGAGATGGAGACAAACCCACTCAGTGGTCTGGTTTTGATTTAGTCCCTTCGTTTTAGCAAAGCTGGATGGGTGGCACCAAACCACAGGTGGAAGAGGTGTGGTGGGTAGGTTGTGATTGCCCTCTCTCTGAGAAACAGCTCACCAGCTCTAAAACACCTTTAGGGATAAATCAACCATGGATGGGATGCACCCTTTAGGCATGGCAGCAGAAATCATCCCAGGGTGGTGGCATGGTCCTGCATGGGCAGGGACAGCCCCTGGCAAGTCCCAGGGGGAATGTTCACCTTCTCAGGTGGTGCTCAGGTACCACTTTCTGCTCTGCCAAGGACAAACACCATCATTTGGACATCTCTGCCCCACCACTGTGCTGCAGCATGGCATGGAATAATTCTAGCATGGATGGGATGAGCATCCCCTGCCTTACCTCCTTAGCAATGTCATAAACGAGGAGAGCAGCGTGGGCGTTCCGGTAGTAGAGGTGGCAGACGCTTTGGTACTTCTCCTGGCCTGCCGTGTCCCAGATCTCAAACCTGACGGTGGCTTCCTCCAGGTTGAGTGTGTGTGTGAAGAAGGAGCCTGCAAGCAAGATGCAGAGTGCACGTTCACTTTGCAGTAAGAGGAGATAGCTCAGGGCTGCTGCTGTGAGGTCAAACCCATCCCGAGGGTTGGTAACAATGTTCTAATGCACAAAGTTGGGGTGGGTTTCTCATGATCACTGGCACTGCTGATGGGGTAATGTGCTACAAGGCCAGGGGCCCTTCCTGACAGCAGACTTAGGTGGACACCAGGTTTGATGTCAGACAGTTCTGAGCTTTGTGGAACAGATTCCAGACAGAGAGACATCACCACCTTGCTGGTGGGTCAGACTTGTGAGAGCTGTGAATAGGAATATCCACTGAAAGAGTGAGCCTCCATCCCTGTTCCCAGGGAGCAGAGGGCTGCCTGTAGACCAGCCAGAGCCAAGGCAGAGGGATGGGGAGAAGTTCCATGGCACTTTGGTCTCCTCCACCAGCTCTGCAGGTACAGGTGGGGCTGCAGCCTCTGTGCCAGCTGTGCCTTCTTAGGGCAAAAGCCAGGCACGTCATGTAAAATGAACATCTGTAATGTCTAGATGCTGTAGGACCTAGGCAGGGGAGATTGAAACTAGATTATCTTTAAGGTCCCCTCCAATGCAAACCATTCTGTGAGACCCTCCTGAGGTGTCTTAATAGCTGGGAGGGCAGCACAGGCCAAGCGTGCAAAGAGCAGAAGGGCTGTACAGTTTGAATTCCAGGTTTCACTCATTTTGGTGCTCATCTGCCTCTAAAAAGCAGCACTAAGCTGTACTTGTATGATATATTTTGTGGCTTTGCTTATAACCTGGTGCTGAGAAAATGGTTTGCAGAGATGTGAAGGGGAAGGTCTGGCTCTTGGGCAGGTCTGTATCATGTTCAAAAGTGGATCCGTGCTACTATGAGATGCACCAACCAGTTCTTCTCCATCCCACCCTGCTTCAAGCAAGTGGATCAGGCCTGGTCTCTTGTCCAGAGCCATCGAGCAATTGAAGCCACTCACTCACAGCCCACGGTTGGCAGGATCTCCCTGAAGTCGTTTTTCACATATCGGTAGGCCAGGCTTGACTTCCCCACCGACATGCTGCCCAGCAGAACCACCTTGTACGTGTAGGTGGGACGACTCCCCTCCACGGAGGTGCCTGGCATCGTTTCCTGTGCCATGCCCTGCAAGGAAACCAGCTCTGTTCAGTGTACACCTGCAGCTGATCCCAGCCTGATCCTGCATCAGGTCCTGACTGCTGCCAGAGGGACAGGTGGGGGTTTAACCTCGAAATAGGCTGGAATAAAATCATTGATAAAACCTGAATCAAATCTAACACGTCAAAGCATCTGCCACTGACAGTTATGACCAGAAGGTGGGGATCTTTAGGAAGGAACAATCGATGCAAAAAGCCTTCTTGGATGTAGACAAGGAGATTGAATTTGGTGTGTCTCCTTTAAGAGGACATGCTGGGGGCAGTTAATGGCAGAGGGACATCACTCACGGCTGTGCCTTGCTCTCAAGCACACCTTCCTCCCCAAAGTCCTGCTGAAGAGTTCAGGCTGATGTTCTACATTTATTGTGGGTGCTGGTTAGAAGTTATACCAGGAAAGCCAGGTCCTGGCATGGAGGTGATGCTGCTGCCAGCTTGCCAAGGGCACTGCCCAGGGAATGGATGGGCATCAGAATGGGATCTGATGGGCTTTTTGTGGCACCACTGCTTTGAGTCAGCAAGTTGCTTGAAAAAGCAGGAGCAAGAGGACCTGGCTCAAGCACCCCCGAGGACAGCAGCACACAGAGCAGATGGCACGTGCTCCTGCACTGTGGTAGAGAACGCCCAGACAGACCAAGCCCATGAAGTCTCACACTTTATGACTGTGTCAGCACAGAGCATGACTCTGCATTGCTCTGGATGGAGCTACACTGTGTCCAGGGATGGCAGGGAAATACAGACCAGAATAACAGCGATTATCTCAAACCTGATTCCGAGAAAGCTGCTGCAGAGTTTTGGCCAGACCCTGGGAAGAGGATGGTGAGTCTGAGCCCTCCTGGGTGGCACGTGTCCCCTTCTCCCAGCTTTGAGGTCAAGGAAGCACCAGTGCCCTGCTCTTGGTGAGAACTGCCAGCACAGGGCAGCAAATAAGACTGTCTTGGTTTATCTTGGTTCCTCCTTACAGAGCTCCTCCTCCAGAAATACTCATGTGAACAGTTATAAATGAGAGAAGGAAGTTCATGCAGAGCCTGAAGATGAAGGCTTGTGGGGTGTTGAACTCAACAGGATGCTGAGGTGAACACTGCTGGAATGGGGTGCTTCCCTCCATGTGGAAGAAAGCCCTGGTCAGCCAGAGAGCAAGACCAGGACCTGCAAGACTTATAATGAAGATTTAGTGAAATTTCTACCTGGGGCTCAGGAATCTGGCATGTGAAACCTTGCTGTTGACCAAGAATTACCTGTATGAAGACACCTGACAGCAGCACTAGCAAAGTAGTTTCTGGCCTGGGAAGGTCTCTGCAACTCCCTTCCCTGACAAAAGCCCCTTGTTCCTGAGAGCTGCTTGTCCCACGTGTCTCCTTTATTTTGCCTGTCCTTCCCCTGCAGGCTCCAGACCTTTAATTCTTCATTAAAGGCTGTCCTTAAGAGCGTTCCTCGGTTGGCTGAACTCAGGTCTGTATCTTTAGATCCAAATAGCTTTCCTGCTCAGTTAGATGGGCTTTAATTCCCTTAAAAAACCCCACAGGTAACACCATTTTCCCCAGCTCATAGAACTCCTGTGATGAAGAGCAGGATTGTAGTTTGTGTGGGACAGCTGGTCAGGGGTGGGTAATATTATTTAAGCTGGAAAAAGATAAACCTTGCAACACAGCTTAAATGTGCTCCTTGTGGTATTGGTCACATACACTTGCCTCTTTGTAGGCTGGAAATAAGACTGCCATCCATTCTGGGCAGTTACTGTCGGTGATAAGCCATAAAACTCTCTAAGGAAGCAAGAAGCTGCTTGAAAACCACCCAAGATTATCCATGTTAAACTCAGATTCTCGTCATTTCCCTCTGCTGCTCTCTGTTCAACGCCAAAAGGTTGAGTTGATGCTGGAACAAAACTCAGCTGAGATTTATTGCAATGAGTTTTGTCAAAGCTCATTTTGAACAATTTCTTTCCCAGAGGGTATCTCCCTTTCCACCCAAGGAGAATAGCAAGGAAGCAAAACAAGTGGCTTTATTCTTTCTGGTTCAACGGAGAACAGGGGAAAATGGTGGTGGTTTTGTTCATTGTTTGTTTGTTTGGGTTTTTTTCTTAGTTTTGTTTTTTTTTTCCTTTTTTTTGGTTTTGTTTTGGGTTTTTTGTTTGTTTGGTTTTTGGTGTTTTAGGTTTTTGTTTTGTTTGTTTTTGTTGGAGTGTACAGAGTAAAAACCTGCACTTGCTGGCTAAGGGACTACAGGAAGAGCATTCAGACATCTCTTGTGGTTCATAGTCACCTCCTGTGGCTGCTTTCTGCCTTGGGGAAGAGACTGTCAGTAAGACTTGGCTTAGGGTTAAAGTCAGCTCCACAAATTCCAGGATGCTGTCCTGGCAGGGTCACCAGTCCCTGCTCCAGGTGTGGATGTCACAGCAAACATCATCCCTGTCCTTTCAGCCAGTGTCTGTGCTGCTGAGGAAACACAGGCTTGCTGTTCATCCGTGGAAACCTCGCTGGCTTCCCTGAGCAGATCCAGGAGAAATACTGACAAAAACTTTCCTGTGGATTTCTGTGAGTTCAATCCCAGCAGAGTGTAGGTGCATGCTAGAAAGTTTCTGTCAGCATAACTAGAATAAGTTTGGTTGATCTTATTACGAACTCGAAGCTCTGAAGAAGTCACTAATGCTTTGGTGTAAAATGGCTTTAACAAATTTTTCCACACAGGCCTTCAGAGGCTGAGGTGTAACCTGAACTGGGACTGCTTAGATGCTGGATTTTGTGGCTTTTTATTTTGATCCTGCTAAAGAATTAACTCAGCAATTTGGGGAGCAGCTTGGGGAACAGCTGAGGTGTTGCAAGTCCTGTCCTTGTGCCTAGAGGCCCTGCTGAGGGGCAGGGAAAGCTGAACCTGCTCAGATTGGGTAGAGTCAGAGTTAAACCAATTTATCTTCAATCGACTGTAAAAATCCTGCTGGTGGATTTAGCCTCCAGATACAGCTTAACATTTTGTGACAGCTGTGTCTAGCAGCAGATATTCGGGGCAGGATTGCTTGATCTTACACTTACCTTGAAGGTAAGTAGCCAAATGGCCACGGCACAGATCATTTCTCACTTCCTAACAGAGGATTAAACATTGCTGCGCCCAGGAAATCGTGTTCTCAGCCAGACACCCCCATTCCCCTGTCTCGGTGTCTCCTCTCTCCTTCCCCTGGGCCAGCTCTGACTGGCATGAATCAGCTCTGTCCCTATGGAGCCCACTGTAAATCAACCTAAAGGTGATCTGTTTGCCAGAGCAGCAATATGGCACTTGGACCATCCACTTCCAAGAAGGGACCTGACAAATATGTTTATGAGGGTGACTCAGTGGATTAGCATCAGCAGGAAAGTGGATTTTTTTTCTAAGGAGTACCTTTTCAAACTCGTTGTTTATCAGCAGAAAGAATAGTAATAAAGAGAAACATGAGGGGATAGGGTAGATATTTGTGCTAGAATGTGACAGCAAGGGCTTGGCTTTTGCCGTTTAGTAAATTAGTATCTCTGGAGCATTTTTAACCTGGGGTGGAGGGATCCTGGTGTATTTATTGTGAGGAGATAAGCCTTTCTTTTCCAAAGGAAAGCAGTGGGGAAAAAAAAAAAAGGAAAAGTAATGCACACTTTTTTGAGGATGAAGTTACTGAAAAGTCTCATTTAAGACTCTTTAACTTCCTGGGAAATTAATGTCGTTTAAGTGTAATGATGTCTAATTGATGCTTAAGCTTTTCTAAACCACGAGCTCTAAGAAGGTCCTAAAACAATTAAAGACATTTGCAGGGTTTCTGCAGGGATGCAGCAGTGAACCAAAACCACAGTTAATGAGCTCCTTGATAAAAATACAGGACTTCAGTGCTTATCTGTGTCAGTCTGCAGTATCCAACCCTGCAATTTTTGGACACAATACTTCAGGTTCTTTCGCATTTAGATACTTAATTTTTTCCCCCACACAAGACATTTGTGATGCACCTACCTCCCCAGCTAACTTCTAGTATTCAGCTTAAAGCAATTCTCTGCTTTTGGGAGCCCTCTCCTACCTGCTAAAGCTCTGGCAGCGCTGGTGTGGGAGCGTGGACACTCGGAAAATTCACTTAAGCCAAGGTTACCAGGGGATACAGAAATCCCAACTGCAAAAACTTAAGGTGTAAACACCATTAGATTTACATAGTGCCAATTTCTCAGGGCAATCAGCTCTCCTCAGAGCTAAGGGGAAGAGAAAAAGGATCATTAACTGTGCTGGGAAATGGTGACAGCAAGAAATGGAGCTTGCCCTGGGCTGTGGGACACACCGAGCACTCTGCTAAGACCTTTGCTGTAGCTCTTGGCTGCTTGAGAAGATGAGGGGTAGGGCAGAGGGCTTCCTAAGTCTTCCTAAAACCTCTTCTCTTGGGCAGAGACTCACTGAGGATTGTGCCACCCTTTGTACTGGCTGCACCTTTGTGCCTTGGGTGCAGGGCTGCTTCCCAGTGGGAGGATGAGAGTCCTGGTGCTGGAAAGGCACCTTGGACATGGTGGGTTGGGTCTGGGGCCTGCCTCGTGGAGAATCCCTCAGTGAAGGATGCCTTTACCTTCCCGAAGCCTTGCTCTCCTCCCAGAGGTCCAGTCTGTGGTGTCAGGTGTGGTGGGATGGTGGCCCCATCCGTCTGTTCGAGCCTCTCGGTGCCCGGGGCAGGTGAAAACGAAACCACCTGGGAGTGGTGTCAAAGGTGAGAGGAGAGGGGAGATGAGCGAACCTTAGACCTGACGCCAGGTCTAAAGTCTGGGAGCCAGGCAAGACGGGACCACGAGGCTGCCGTCACAGGGAGTGGAGCCGGTGGCCATGCCCACTGCATTCCTTCCCTCCCCCTTTCCCATGCTGGAGTCTGGCAGTGGATGGGTGGATGGACACACACAGAGATGAATGGGGGAGTGGGTTTTTCCCCATGTCACGGGGTCCAAGGCCAGCCTAGTTACCAGGGGAATGGGGAGGAAAAGCACCTTGGACTCCACCACAGGGGTTTGAGGACCAGGGAGGACTGGGTGTGGAGCCGGCTGGAGACGTGACGTACCAGGGATCTGTCCTTCCCCGGGTTTTTATAGAACAGCAATTTCTGCTGACACACGTTAGACCTGGCTTTGGTCCTGTGCCAGGTATGGGCTCAGGTAATTTAGGTTTGGGATTGCAAAGGAGAATTGTTTTCAGGAGCGTGGTTGATTTACTTTTGGTGTGAGAGGACACACCCGCTTGTCTTGCAGAAGAGCTTGGGAGATACAAAGTGAGCAAAACCTGAGGATTTTACTGCCTGTTAATTAAAATAATAGCTACTTACCCCAGGCAGCTAGGGCTTAGTGTTTTGAAAAACGCTGCTCTTTTAAAATCTGTAATATCTTAAGAGAGAAATCACAACATGTTAATGCATTGGGATAACGGGTCTGGAGTGAAAATGGCAAGACATGATAATTAAATATCTAAATGAGGATAGTTCTGTATTTCTGTCACTTGTCATCATAGTCAGTGTCTTTCCTTCAAGTAAGATATCTGGGAGTGAAACAGAATTCACAAAATCTAGTCCTAATAGGGACTAATAGTTATAGGGAGCAGGGTGAAAAGCAGAAGTCCTACAAGAAAACTTAAAAACAATCACAGCCTAGTTTTGAAATGAGAAGCGTGTCTTGTGACTTCCAAGGCCTGAGCACTGTGACTCAACTGCTTCCCATTTCTACGGTGAAAAGCCATGTACAGATGCCTGAGAGTTGCACAGATTTCATGCAGGAGCAGTGCCCCCACCATGTGGAATCACCATGAGGGGTTTTGGTCTGCGAGCCAAATTGGAGCATTTCCCTTCATTTGGGAATGTGTGCATGGATTTAAACTGTCACAGCAAAATTTGAGGTGGATATACTCAAGCCTGAGAGCAGATTTTACCCTCTTGCCAGAGGGAAGGAAAGTGTTTACCTTCCCAGGTCCTTCCCATCAGCTCTGCAGAAGCTAGAACAGGATCTGGGGATCCTTTGAGGATGATTCCTAAAAACCCTATGAAAACCCAAACTGTCTGAGGCTAATATAATTTCTTTAGCCCCAAATCAGTTTAACGTGCCCCCTTCCCTTTCCCGTAGCTTATTTCCCAAATGAGCTGACCTAAAGCCTTATTTTTTTTCCAGGGCTTTACATCACTCAGTTCTCTGGTGTGAATCTTTGACCTTGTGCCCAATTGTCCTGGCAGAGACAGGGTAGAAAGGTGTTTCAGGAATTTGGAAGGGCTGGGGGCATGGAGCCCTGAGGCTGGGATTGCTGCAGCAAGAATCTTTACCACTGGTTTGGACCTACAAGCTATGGTGTCATCATGCACCTAAATTAAGCATCTGATTTTTAGTAGAAAAAAAAAAAAAAAAGCTGGAAGGCTCTGAAGCCTTATGAAAGGACTGCTTTGTTGGTGCTAAGAGAAACTTGATTACCAGTTTGTGCTGCTGCAATGAGCACCCGTCTCGTGCTCTGTTATTTTCATACCAGTCTCCTCTGCCTGAGCAGATGACACATCTCAGATGCCTTTCGCAGAATATTCTGAGTTGGAAGGGACCCACAGGGATCATCAAGTCCAGCTCTTATGTGAATGGCCCACACAGGGATCAAAACCACGACCTTGGTGTTATTGGCACCACGATCTAATCAGCTGAGCTGACCTCAGGGTCTTTGTGAAGGGCTTTTAGAAAAGAAGATAGTGGGAATGAGATGCCCCAACAAAGTGCTGTGGCCTGGCTGATGTAAATGTCTTGAAGTCCTCCAGAGCCCAGGGGAGCATGTCCCTTGTGTGGGCTGTGTCATCTTCCCCTGGAAAGCTCTTCTCCAGTTCCTGGTGAGTCAGACTCCACTAGAGGGCACAGCTCATCTACCATTTAAGACAAGTCTCATTTCTGCACTGGGCATCCAGACAGACACCAGTGAGTGAAGGTGAGAGGAGATACAGACTGAGGTCTCCTGCCACAAGTGTTTTGGGTGGTCTCCAAACAACCAGGACCTGAACCTTTGCAATAAACACTGTTGTAGTGTCAGAAAGACAGAACTTTTTTGTGTCTGTCTGCTTGCCTGCTACTTCAGCATGTGAATATCTTGCTGTCCTGAATGCTCAGCGTCAGACTCCCTTCACTGTAGAGCAGTTTACAAATAGAGACTGTGTCTGCATCAAAACTGGACGGATAGAGCACCTGCAGTGTCCTGCACAAAGCTGGGTGTGCACCTTGCTCAGCTGTGCTTCTGCAGTGAAGGGTTCCCCACCTGAAATAAATTTTACTGGTAAAACCTGGACACTGGTTGTTTTTCTGAGGTCCAGGGATTGCATTTCATGTTATGCTTGCCTGATGTAATTATGTCATGAGAATTTGCAGGACAGGTCTGGCTGCAGGAGAGGTATGGATCAAATACTCCAGCACCATTTGAGCACCTGTAACCTTCTTGTAGGTATTCCTCTACTGCTCCACCTCAGCCTTTATCCTTGATTTTTAACTGTGAAGGAAAGGTATATCAGTAGTGTACAGGAATGCCAGAGCAGGCCAAAATAAAACTCCTAGATTAAACACACAAGAATAATTCCAGTAATTGTGTATTTCTGCCTCTGCCTGCTGTATAACTTGGGGAAGAATGCCTCTCCTTCTCCCTTTCTCTGAGTAGAAGGATGCAGAAGGACACAGATCTTTATGGAGCAGTTTGGGAGTTCCTAGAGGGTTCTTTTCCAGTGGTTGGGTAGCAGTTGGTTCTTCCTGACTGTGCCTGCTGTGAGGAAGCATCCACATGAGCACTGTAAATCATCCCTTCCTTAAGGAAGAGCAGTTGGTAGAAAAGACAGCAGGGTCTGGTAATAAGGGCACTACCCCAAGCTGAAAACAGAGACTGAAACCCCAGCTTTGTCGCTTGTCTTCCTGTGGGAAGACTTATTTTTTTTTCCCCTGACTTGTTTCTCCCACTCTCCTAGGCTCATTTTCACAGTTTACATGTGCTCCCTGGTGTGCCCTGTGCAGGCAGCCCAGTGCTGGAGGTCTGGTTTCCATCAAGGCTCCCACGCTGCTGGAGCAATGCTTAGACCCTGTATTGCTCAGAAATTAGCCTCAGATTTAACATTTTTGGTCCTCTGAGATCCCTGAATATCATGAAATTGTTTCTGATGGGTCAGTTTTTATCTGAAACACTCCCACTTCTTATTTAGCCTGTTCCAAGAGTACGCTGTGGTCTTGGCAGCCCTGCTCAGCTGAGCACTGTGTGTGCTGCGTGCTTGGGTACCCCCAGGCTCTTGTTTTCTGCTCACATTGCAGCGCTGCTGCACCGTCTCACACAGGGACAGGTGGCTGTGACCTCACCCCTGAATTTGTTTGAAACCTGAGCGTGTTTCAGCTGCCTGGATCACACCCTGAGTGCTGATGCCCGCCTTGCCTCTTGCTCTCTGAAGACCATGTCCAAAAGCACAAGCAGCTTTTCAGGTTGTTGTTTTTTTTTTCCCTCTTTCTGCTGCAGGGGGATGTGGAGTAGGAAAAAAAAAAAAAAAGTTACTTACCTTGGAAGGGCTTTGTGAAAGTTTTCTGGCTTAAACCACAGAGCTGGGGTTTGCTAGAGCTGCTTTAAAGTTCCACCTGCACAGATTGAAGGCACTGCAGCACAGTTAAAGCAGGATGAGCTCACTAGATACCACTCTCATAGCTCACTAGGTGGAAATCCTCGTTTGTTTTTTTGAGAAGCAAATTATCTGTAGTGCATGTGTATGAGCAGGTATTTTGGAAAGTGTGGGGTGAGTACTTGACAGCCTCTGAATCCTGCTGTTGTCGTGTGCTGTGGTCTGGTGGCTTTAGGGCTCTGGGCTGTGCTGAAAGCTAACAGTGGACACAGGCCACTGCTGATCTGATGTGAAGCCCCTGCTGCTGCAATCTGCTCTCTCTGTAGGTTCTGATGGGCTGCCTCTGTATTGCCAGGCGTTCTGAGAGTGTCAGCTGTGGTCCTGATGCTGTTGCAAAGCCAACACTGTGTCTGTTGTGAGCTCTGGCTGGACAGAAGTGGGGTTATGGCCAGATTTAGACAGCTGGCCATGGGCATGTAGAGAGCAGAATCAATGGTCATAGAAATGTGGCTTTTGTTGTGACCTTGCCTAAATGATTTTGGCTTCTGGACCAGCCATAGGACAGACAACTTGTCTCTGCACCATCAACTTCAAAAGGAACCAGTCCCCTATGTGTGAGTATATATAGCAGGCCTTGCTTTTGGGATGCAACTATTTTGGTGTAGCTGGGGTTGCTATAACTGAGTTCTGACCAGAGTCTGCCTGTGGTCTGACTGGCTGCTGCAGAGCAGCTCTTCTCACTGTGAGCCTTTGAGTCTCGCTTTGATCCTTTGTGTGTTGGTCTGAGGAGCCCGTGGCCAGCTTCGAGAGAGGTGGGCACGCTGCCTCTTGCTAAGCAAGCCAGCCTGGCACTCGTCAGCAGCCTCAGAAATAAGCTGGGGCTCTTCTGTGTTTAAAAGCCTGTTTGTTTCAAGAAGGAACATCTGAAACCATGGTAAACGAAATAAATTCAAAATAATTAGTCCATCCAGAGGCCACAACAAGTGGTGGTCTCAAAACTGTTTGCCACACTGTGCTGTAAAATGTGCAATCCCTTGTTTGCGTGATGGTTCTCACAGAAAACATGGGTAAGGAGTTAAATCACAGAGGCCTGGCTTGGAAAGGAAATGCTGTTTCTAAGTGTCCTGATCTTTGCTGTTTCTCCTTTTCTGCATGTACAGCACTGTCATCAGCTGGTGCAAGATGAACCTCCTGAAGACCCAGGGTAGCCCAATAGTGATCAGATAGGCGAGGTTTGTCACCACTGCAGGGGAGCATTCAAAGATCATTTTGTTAGTTTTGAGAGGAGGAAGGGTTATGCCTTCCCTAATGAAAAAAAGATTGGGGTCCTCACTGCTTCACAGATAGAGATTTAAGAAATATATTAAGGATTGGTGGAGTTGAAATGATGAAAAATCATTTACACTGTGGCTTGAAACTATAAGCCTGCCCTGAACTGCTTCAGGCTTCTAAAATGCTAGTCTTCCTATATTAATTATTAACATCACTAAAACACTCCAGAGATTGTCCTGGAAACATTAAACAAGCCTAATATTAATAGCTCCCAGATGATAAGTGATGGTGAACATTAGCATGTGTTAAAGACTGAGGAGGGAAAATAACTACGGACTACAGTAAACATTTGAAGTATAGTGGCATTAAATTACATAAAGAACACAAGTGTGAACCACAAGAAAGGTTTCCCAACAGCATTGCCTGCTACTGTTTGAAGAGACAGGTGAGATTGTTTACACCTTTGAAATTACACTTGACAGGTCACAATTAAATAGCCTCGAGGAACAGGGATGTGCTGAGGCTCCTGCCGTATGTCTAATAAGTAAAGCGCAGCTTTTGTGAAAGGTAAATGTGACTTCCTCGAGTAAAAATGTCTGCACTGAACATTTTGTTCAAACTTCATGTTCTCTTTTACTCAGCAGACCTTGGCCAGGAGGATCCCCCTCCACGAGTCCAGCCCACCTTGCCAGAGGAGCTGTGATGAGGAGACCTTTGGCTCTGGGTTGGGTACCTGACTTCAAAGGGAGAGAGGGCTCCTGAGGGGTCTGGAAAAGAAGGAAATGGTTCTGTGAAATAAGAGACATCGTTATCTGACAAGGTGAAGCTTTTGCAGCATTTTACATGATTAAAGCACTTAAGCACTCTCTTCCAGGTGCGGGGTCTGGTGTCTACCAGGAGCTCCATGTGCTGCTTCTTTTGCCAGTGGGGATATCACGTTTGGAATGGACTTTAACCTCTCTGGAAAATTTTGTGGCAACTGGCCAGCTGGCTTAAGCTATTAGTCTGGGACTGGTGCATGCTCACAGAGTGATCACTCATGTTCCCTTAGGAAACCAGGCTAAAAATGGATGTAGGCAATACCTTTCCGAGGAAAGGGCTATAGAGAAGCTCCCTGACAGCCAAAAGTTGCTCCCAGCTCAGTAATCTCCCTCAGAAGCATTTCATCTCTCTGTGTTTGTGACACAGTTGCAATAAATGCAACTGAGAACAGTTTGCCTGTACTTGGAAAGAGGAATAGTTAAGCAATGTTGCATAGCACAAACTTGGAAAGTTTGTGTGGGTGTGAATATAAGTTTAGTTTTCCTGAAGTCCCCACCCAGCTTTAGGATGTGTAGCCCAGACAACTTCACAGGGCGTTTTATGATGAGTTTTGCCTCTCCATGCTTTGCAACTAGGCTGGTGGCCACAGCATCATCCTGCTTTTTTCAGGTCACGTCTAAATGTTTGGCTGGTGTTCAGTTGGTTTTTAGTCTCAGGCACTGGCTGTTACAGGCATGGTCTGTAAAGGCACAAGAATAGAAATTATTTCATCAGTATGAGCCTGAGTAACCTCGTTTAGGGCCAGATGCTGCTGGAAGAGTTGTAAAGCTTAGGCAGAGGTGAAATGAGTCATCTGTTGCCAATAAACTTGGATGGAACAGAGATGCCTTGGGGAGGGGGGGGTGGGGTGTGGAACCATTATCTGCTGTTACCTAGAGCAACCCCTTCTATAATTGAAAAATATATTAAAAATTATTTTGGGAATTTCTAATTAGTTGAGTTGAACCACTAATGCGCTCCGGATGTTTCGGAAACTTAAACGAGGAACTTCCCCAAAAGAGGCCACACAGAGAAGTGTCTTTTCTTTCTTTCCCCTCTACCACCACAGCTCCAAGGTCAGAGAGGATGAAAACCTCTGTAGAAATTGAAGTTGGGCAACAAAGGTGGTGCCTGCCAATCCCTGGCGAGATGCCTCCTTCTAACAGTGCCCAGCCCTACGTGGCTTAAGGCTGGAAACCCTGCAACAAGTCGTTATATCAAGTAGCTGTCCTTAGGGAAGGGCACAGCTAGGAAAGGCAGAAGGCAAAAGGAAGGAAAAGCAGAAGCTTGTGGCTGAGGCCATTCTACTCTTGACTCTGGCATCTGTTTCCAGCCCACTCCTTGACAAGCCATTCAGCTGGCTATGGAAATTAGGTAGTTTCTAGATGCAAGCACATATTTTGCTTTCTGTCCAGTTTGGGGTATTCAGTGCTTTATCTATCTATTTGTTTGTTTATTTGTTGTTTTTACAGCAGCTGAAATGAAGGAGTTCTGCAGCAACTTATTGTGTTGGGGGGGAAAAAAAAAAAATCTTCTTTTAATTGTTGCTACATTTGGAGGGAAAACTAAACACTGGAGACTTTGACAACACTTACCTGGCTGCTTTGGCTCTGTAGATGGAGAACAGAGGAGTTAATTCCTTCACATTCCTACAGGGAAGGATCAGGAGAGTTTTAGTGCTGTCTATAATTAATCCTGTGGAAAAGCCTACAGGAATATGGCAGTGCATGGTACCTGCTGCAGGGCTGGGATGGGCTGCAGGAACTGACGGTGCACAGTCAGGCAGAGAGAGCACTGGGCAGATGAGTCAGTCCCACATGCCATTCATCAGTCACTGTGCACGGAAAACCAGGAATGCTGTGGATGCCAGAAAAATGTGTTATCATTTAAAATCAGATGCACCAACTCTGACACATGTAACATCTGAAATGTTTTGTCTCCGTTTCCTCTAATGTTTTGTTACCA
This sequence comes from Empidonax traillii, assembly GCF_003031625.1. Classification (NCBI taxonomy): domain Eukaryota; kingdom Metazoa; phylum Chordata; class Aves; order Passeriformes; family Tyrannidae; genus Empidonax; species Empidonax traillii. The sequence continues at coordinate 49,409 of NW_020955477.1, forward strand.
GCGTCATCTTCCACTTACCAGTTTAGGCAAACTTCTTTATTTCAGGAAACTATAATGACCTGCCTTCCTGCCCTACTAGCGATTATCACAGCTGGAATCTGAGATCCTTTTGCACCAGCATGGTTTATTTTAGGTAAGCCAGGAATTGTTAGCTGACACTGCCTGTTTGCTGCTGCTCTGTGTAGGTGGGTGACCAGAGAGGTGACAGGAGATGGGGTAGCAATTCACAGCTTCAGGTCATAATGCAGAACCACGAGACATCACACAGGTGCTACTCTGTCTGATGGCAAGTGGTTGGAACTGTTCCCTGAGAAGATACCTGGCGATTTTTCATTTTGCTGTTAAATAGGTAAGTGGAAAACACACCTCTTTGCTGCCAAGTATGAAAGTGGGATAGAAGCAGGGCACTGTTTTCTGTGCTCAAGAAAAGGGACAGTTTGCCTCTGACTTGTGTTCTGGATGAGTCTGGATAGATTTCCACTGGGACACTAAACAGCACCTCCTTCCCCCTCTTCCACATCAGCTGAGAGATTTTTAACTGTGATGTGGTTTCCCAAAAGCTCTTCCAAAAGCATGTTCATATGGCATTTTACAGAACAGTATGACTAATTAGCGCAAGCACTTGGTCTTTTACAAACAACTGGCTGTTTTCAGACCATGTGTTGTGGCTATGTTTTACTCCAGTCCAAAACAACTGGAGTTTAGGAAAATATGGAGGGCCTGATTGGAAAATGTGGCTCAGCTTAACTTTGCAACATTTGGGATGGGAGTGGATGAGGCCACACACAGCATGGAGCAGAAAAAATATGGGGAAAATTAAACAAGCAGGCAGCATCAAGGCCTTGGAGCAAGGCCACGTGATTCCTCACTCTCATGTCTATGCCCTGTCAGTGGGGTGAGGACACCAGCACAACGACAGCAGGAATGCTTTGATATATTAATCCCAAACTGCAGAGCCAGTTCCTCAGCTGCTTCAGCTGATGTAATGCATTGTTTTCGGCAAAGCCATCCCAATTTTGTCTGGCTGAAGGACTAACTAGTTCAGATTATTTTTTTGACAGAAACAGAGGCTGTATGCCCAAATTAAATTGCATATTTATCTCTTGCCTGCCTTCTGCCCAAGCCCTGTGAAGAAAAGGCAGGGATGCAGGCACTGTACTAGCCAAGCATCCCCCAGTCTGGAATAGGTTTTATCCCTATAGCAACTTGAGATAGGGAACAAGGAGTGTTTTTAGATTAGGTGGAAAAGACTAGGATATATTTTCTTCTGAAGATAGCCTGGAGCTTTCTAAAAATTCAGGGGTTTTTACATATCAAGAGGGGAAGCCACAGGAGGCGAAACAGCCAGATTTTGCAGCTCAGCGGTGCTGTGGCAGGCCAGGAATAGCGGATAGGAGCACAGATAGCAAACAGCAGACCATGACCATCCATCTCTGGGAGCCAGGCACCACAACTGGTTGCTGTTCAACAGCCTGGGATGGGTTTGGCTCCCCACAACCACAGCTGCTGTGGAGTTGGCTTCCCTTTGCTTTGCACTGAAACACTCTGAGCCATGGCGTGTCTGTTGCTAATTAGATTAGGTCTGCAGAGGCTGCATTGAGTGAGTTCCCATTTTCGCCCAAGATGAGCTGTTTTCAGCGAGCTCAGTGATCGTTTGCACATTGCAGGTAAGTTCCCAGCCTGGCACAGTAATGCAGAGCTTGCCCCTGTCGGTCTGGGTGAAGGCTGGTTTATGTCCTCCAAACAGAAGCATCAATGGGACCAGAACAACCTCTCTGGGGTCGTTGGGTGTCAGCTGTGATGGATATTCACGTGGCAGATTTACTGGCAGGGTGAAAAGCCTGCAGTGTTTGGACTAGTGCTTGTTAAGGCAGACGGACTCTTGGTATAGTGCTAACCACAGACTTAACATACTTCACCCTCGCTATCCGAAAACAGCTTTTGGATGCATGTCCAGAAATTTAGCAAGGAAGCCCTGATTTCCAGACTACAGTTATATATGGCCTGTTCAGCTGTATGCTTTTATGCTAACTTGGCTCCAAGTTTTACACAGCATCATCCCCATCCCACTTATCTCCAACAGAGTTTATAGGCTAGACAAGCCAACCCCTTTTCATCTCAGTAAAGTCCTCCTGCTGCTTATCTTAGGAGCTTTTCTCTCCACAGCTATTCAAGTTTGGTTCCTTTTTAGCATGGAAAAACAGACTTGCAGACACCATTTTAGGTAAGGTCTTACAGATGGTTGTGCAATGACTCTTTCCTGAAGTGCTCCAATGTTAAATGCAATTTTTTTGGTGTTTGTATTGTGATGGTGGCACACAACCAGTCTGTGACCAGTTTATGACCCCTGAACTTCCTCTTTTTTGCTTATTAACACCTGATGAGATAATGAATTTAGCTCTTGTCATGGTATTGGCTGTGTGCTTGATTTCACACCACTTGTTTCTCAAGTCCTTAACCACTTGTAGAACTTTATCCTCCTTTTTTGGTGACACTTCATAACACTGTGTCATCAGCTTATTTCATTAGTGCTGCCCTATTTGTGTCAGGGTGCTGATGAAAATACTAAATGAAATCAACCCCAAGAGTAACCTTTAAAAAACTCCCTCTGAAGGAAGATTCTTCCTCAGCCTTGAAAGAGATCCAATATCGAGACCTTGAGATTTCCAAAGTGGCATCTTCAGTGACCTGCAAAAAATTTATGGGTGAAAAACTCTGTCATGGTATGCTAAGGTGACTAGTGGAGGCCAGTAAGTCATTGAGGGGTTTTGGTAAGGTGAAGGCAACAAATAAGCCCTCTTCAGAAATATACCCACACATTTAGTATAGCATGTAAGTTGCTGTTGGTAAAAGTGATCAAGATAATTGTCTGCTGCTGTTGTGAGATTTTTTTTTTTTTTTTCCAGTCCTCCTAAAGCTTGGCTTGGAAGCTCTCAACTTCATAGACTGTATTCTCCTTGGTCAACCCAAGCTCGTGGATCTCTTTTCTGGACCACCCGGGAAGACACTTGTCAGTTCTGGCTTTGCTATGTGAGTACAAGCCCCAGGCTAGACATGACAAAGCTAATTAAGGTTCCCAGAGGGTCAGAGCTCTGCTGATGCAAATAGCGACTCTGCTGACTTGAAAAGACGAACCAACAGTAATGAATTTCATCTGGATGAAATCTGCATGGACACTACCACTCTCCTGGGCCCTGTCTTAACGCTGTTCAAACGTGGCAGCACCTGAGAGCTTTTCCCAGGAGGTCTGATTTGCTGGAGAGGATCATCTTGGGCTCCTTAGGAGGTCTCATAAAGTAAAAGACCTTTAGTTGCACCAATAGTTTTTTTTTTTTCTGCAGAATTTCAGTGCCAACACATACTTGTCTGCGATGTAAGTTTTTTCCACTAATAAATCCACAGGCCTTGCTGGATAACGCTGCTGTTTGCAAAATACTACAATGCTAATGGAGCTCTGCTCCTGTCACATATCTTGACAAAACAAAATATTTGCCTCCTAAGTATATATTTTCCAAGGTCTTCAAGATTTCCACTCTCCTTGGACTAATGGGTATCTTGTTAAAGCTGTCAGGCTTCATTTCTGGTTTGGCAGATGCTGTGACCTTACAGTGGAACATTTTGTTTTAACACCATCAGTTAACAGTGTTAACACCATCCTCGCCACTGAATTCCCCTATCCCAGGGCTTGCTGCTAATAGAGATGTAATCACATTTTCCTGCACAGAATATAAAAACACCCATTTTATTATGTAAAAGAGGTCTGTCGAGTACACCACCACCAGTTTTAACAGCTGATTGCTTGTTCTGATTCTCAAGAGTGAGGTTTTTCAAGACAGCTCTGTTTAAGAGTGGAAAATTGTATCTTTTGGGTGTGCTCTGCACAAAACAGCCTCCTTGCACACAGGACACTGGAGAATGAGGTACGTACTGTGCACTTGAAATAGAGCCCTTTAAAACTGGCACGGGATACTCAGTGTTGTCTGAGTATCATTAATCACCCTCACGACTCTCAGACAAAATGAGCTTCGAACTCATGTTGCTTGTTAAAATAAGAAATGTACGTTCAGTATTTCATTTTCACTCACTGCGCTTCGTAGTGCAGCCAAAACTAATGTTTTTTGAATCATTATTTCATATTTATCTGAACAAATTCTGTATGTATAGTATTTTTATAACAAGATGGCTTATTTTGTCTATATTAAAAGAAAAAATTACTGTGTGTATCTGGAATGTGAGAAAAAAAGGATTTCTTACACTGCAGTGCATGTTCAATGTGTGATTTGAAATCTGACTGCAGTCACACAATAGCTTGTTCTTTTCCAATTCCTCTGCTTTATTCTTATCTTCACCCTCCTTCCTCCCTTTCCCCTCCTTTCCTCCATTTTCCAGTGTTTCTTTCCCTCTATTTCTTCCTCCCTTTTTCTTCCCCCATTTTCTTTCACCGTTTCTTTCCCCCCTTTATCCTCCTCCCTTTCTTCTCCCCCTTCTTCCCTTACTTTCCCCCTGGATTTCTTTTTCCCCTCTGTTTCTTTCTTTCCCCCTCCTTTCTCCAACCCATTTCTTTCCTCCTTTCCCTGTATTTCTCTTTCCCTCTCTTCCCCTCTCTCCACCCCTTTGCCTCATATTTCTCTTTCTTTCTTTCTTTCTTTCTTTCTTTCTTTCTTTCTTTCTTTCTTTCTTTCTTTCTTTCTTTCTTTCTTTCTTTCTCTCTTTCTTTCTCTCTTTCTTTCTCTCTTTCTTTCTCTCTTTCTTTCTCTCTTTCTTTCTCTCTTTCTTTCTCTCTTTCTTTCTCTCTTTCTTTCTCTCTTTCTCTCTTTCTTTCTTTCTCTCTTTCTTTCTTTCTCCCTTTCTTTCTTTCTCCCTTTCTTTCTTTCTCCCTTTCTTTCTTTCTCCCTCCCTCCCTCCCTCTCTCTGCTTCCTCTCTCCCCTTCCCTTTGTCCCCTCAAGTGGTAGGTTTTTGGACAGAAACCTGCCTGGCCCAAGGCTCAGTTGGCCGTACAGCTGAGCCTCTGCAGGGCTTTCAGCCAGGCAGGCAAAGAGCACCGATGCAAATCTTACTGCACCCCTGAACGGGAAATTCCTTTCATGGATACGGTGATGCAGCTGCACAGGTGGCTGAAATCCCTGGGTAACAGGGACCTAAAAATAAGGCGCTGCCCCGCCTCTCTGGCTGGAATTCCTCAAAGGGCAGGGGCAAATGCAAGGATAGGGGCTCAAGGAAGAAGTTATGCAGAGCCTGAAAGGGTGATAGTGCTAAGCCAGGCCCTGGGGAGGTGAAGAAGGGAAGCCTGAGGGATATCTAGGAAAACCAGACCCAGCAAGGCTTTGCCTCCAGGGTGAGAGCTTAGTTTATGGCCCTGGTGTTGCCTTGCAGAGCAGGTCCCTTTTTATCCACTTGTGTGTGGTCAGAGTAAACTTGATGCCGAATGTGAGGATGTGATGCACGTTTTAATGCCCAAGCAAGGTGAGGTACTCATCCATCCACTTCTGCTGACAAAAAAATCATTTCTTTCTTGTAAGATAAACAGTCCCAGGTGCAAGGAGCAGCATCGATGCAATACCTCTACCCAGTTAATTTGAGGATGACCCAAATCTCAGGTGCTGAATGTGAAAACTGCCAATATACACTGAGCAGGCAGGTGTTGGCTTTTACCTTTATCAAGTTTAAATCAATGGTAAAATTAAGCCATAAAGATTAAATGCAGCTTTCTGGTCAGAGGAGAGTGGGTGGGTTTTATAGCCTTTTTTTTTTTTTTTTTTTTTTGTGTGTGTGTGTGTGTAATAAAGTAAGCTTGAGAGACTTTTAATTTGTATTTGAGAATTAGTGTGAAAATTGAGGTGTAAGAGCTGTGACAGGAATTCCAGAAAATACATTTTCCTTGTCAATGCAAATTAATTAAGCACTGATGTACTTGACACTAACACTAATCGTGTCCATTTACACATAATAGGAAAATTCATTGTTGAAGAGATCCCCCAGGGCTATGAGGCTGTGTGAGGGTTCAGGGCATGAGGAGACACTTTTCTATCCTGTTTCCCCCATATTTGTGGCAGAGGAACACCCCAGCTTTACCGCTGGTGAGGTTTTGATGCCCGTTTCCATGACTTCTGGTAAATTTACTGTGTCCAGTCTGGGCTCCTCAGTACAGGAGAGACATGGAGTGGGTTCAGTGGAGGGCAGTGAGGATGATTGGGGGATTGGAACATCTCTCTCATTTGAGGAAAGGCTGAGGGAGCTGAGCCTTTTCAGCCTTGAGAAGATCCATGTCTGTCAGTATCTGCAGGGAGGGTGTCAGAGTATGGTCCAGGTAATGCTCTCTGATGCCCAGCAAGAGGCAGGAATTGATGCTCAGGAAGTTCCACCTGAACATGAAGAAGAACTTGTTTCTTGTGCAAGTGACCGCACACTAGAACAAATTGCCCAGAGAGGGTGTGGAGTCTCCCTCACTGGAGATATTCCAGAATCGTCCGGACACAATCCCGTACCATGTGCATCGGGCTGACCCTGCCTGAGCAGGGAGGCTGGACCAGATGGGGCCTGCCGTGGTCCCTTCCAACCTGACCCGTTCCGTGATCCTGTGATGATGTGACCTTCCCACAGCTTGGCGGGGAGTCCGGAGACCCACCCCAGCGGGGAGAGGGTCCCCAGTGGGGCTGTGGGTGCAGGAAGGGGCATGAGGGCAGCGGGAAGGGTCTCCCCGCACCTCGATTTCGGCGGGAGGGGGGCGGTGAGGGGCGGGAGGGCAGCGGGCAGGGACCCCCTGAACCCCTTTTTTTATGGGGGGCTGTGAAGGCAGCGGGCAGGGACGCTCCGAACTCCGTTTTTTGGGGGGTGGGCGGTGAGGGCAGCGGGCAGAGAGGCTCCGCACCCCGGTTTCGGGGGGGCTGGTTGAGGCGGCCCTGTCCTGCCCCTCAGGGCGGGGGTCGGCGGCGCATGCGCGGGCCGGGGGGCGGTGACGGGCGCGCCGGCGGAGGCGGCGGAGGGAGCGGGAGGGTCGGCCGGGGCTGGCGGGGAGCGGGACCGGGAGAGGGACCGGGAGCGGGACCGGGAGCGGGACCGAGCCGGCTGCGGTGCCGCCGGGTCCGCCATGGGGACGCAGGGTGCCGGCAGAAAGCGGCTGCCCAACCGGGAGCGCCTGACGGCGGAGGATGATGCGCTCAACCAGATCGCCCGCGAGGTGAGCGGCGGGAGGCGGCATCCCCCCTTCTCCCTTCTCCATCCTCCTCCCTCCCCTCTCTTTCCCCCCGGGCTCCCCCGAGCGCCGCGCAGGCGCCCCCGGCCACGGGCACCACGGCGGCTCAAGGGCGAGGGGAAAACCCTTCTTCAGCTCCATCTGTGTGACCATTGCTGGGCACCGCTCCGGCTCTCGGTGCGGGGAAGGGCGTGCGGTGCCGGAGCCACCCCCCCTCCAGCGCCTCCGGGAGGGGACATCCATCGTCTGCTGCTGAGGAGCACTGAGAGTGGTGTTAAACCGCTGAAAATAGGCCGCTCGGGTGTGTTATGGATACTTACAAATCATGGAGTCGCAGAATGGTTTGGGTTGGGAGAGACCTTAAAGATAATCTAGTTCCAAACCGTTGCCGTGGGCAAGGACACCTTCCACTAGAGCAGGTTGCTCCGAGCCCCATTCAGCCTGGCCGTGAACACTTCCAGGGATGGAAGTGAAAAAATAAAATCGGAATACTGCAGGCTGATGCTGGGTGTAGGCATAATTAAACCCTCTAACTTGAAAACTGACGTATATTTAAGCTGCTGGCTACTAGACACTGCATTGTGCTCAACTTTAACTGGTTAAACCAGCTGATGGGTGGCTGCTTGCTACCTCCTTGTTCTTCTTGGGTGCAGTTGCATTGGTTCAGTGGTAACCAGAATGATGTGAATTCCTTTTTTATCTTTACTGAATCTGACACGGGTTGTTCTGCATCCTTGGTCCCACAGTCTTCCCATAGGAGAGATGGGCAACCCCAACCTGAGAGTGAGATAAGCAGCTCTGGGGTTTTTCTCTCGTACAGAACCTACAAGAAAGACGGAGAGAGACTATTAACAAGAGCATGTAGTGACAGGACAAGGGAAAATGTCTTCACACGGACAGAGAGTAAGTTTAGATTGGATATTCGGAAGAAATTCTTGACTCTGAGAGTGGTGAGGCACTTGCACAGGTTGCCCAGAGAAGTGGAAGCTGCATCCTTGGGAGTGGGTAGTGATCTGAGCAACCTGCTTTAGTGGAAGGTGTCCCTGCCCATAGTAGGGGATTGGAACTAGAGGAGCTTTAAGGCCCATTTCAACCCCACCCATTCTATGATTCACTGTGTGGAAGCTGCTCCAGGGCTGGCTACTTCCCCTAGTATGGGTTATGTGAGTCTCCTTGCCTGGTGTTGGTCTGACCCCAAGATGGGTTGCGAGATAAATCACTCTCCTAGAAGAGATTTTAAGTCTCCTGTGGTTTCCTTTCCTGAATCACAGTTGCAGCAGAATAAAGAATGATGCTAATGTGTAGCTTATTTTTGTTGGCACTGCCTGGTAGGTTGAGTTAGCTGTAGCATCATGCACCATATTATCACTAATGCCTTTACTAGTCTTGTGTACCATTTTGAAGTGGTTTGTAGCCTCACTGGAACACATGCTGATTTTTGTGTGAGTGATTCAGATAACGTGTTTCCAGAAGGCAGACTTTCGTGGCAGTATAATGAGAAGATGAGAAAGTTCCTGGGGATGGAGTTTGAGGTAGGAGGACAAGAATATCTCATTGTCTGGACATAAAATAGCAAGAGTGATTGTGTTGCCTGTTAGAGTTCGTGTCATGATAATATCCTAAGAATTGTTTCAGGGTGAGAGTTTAAATTTCGTAACTATGTCCTGGCTGTGCTGTCATTAGATCAAGGAAAACATCAGTTTGTAACAGGGGGCCTAGGTTATCCTTTGCACGTTTTTCTCTCACTTTCTCTTTTCTTTAACTTAGATCTGATTTTCACTGCATTGTGCAGTGGTTTGAGGCCTCAAATATTGTGGTGTTTTGTGGGTTTTTTTTTTCTTCTCCTGGGGTTTGTTTAAAGGACAACTCCATTTGCTCAAAAAGCCCAACACAAGCATGTCTTTTATCTTTTCCCTTGAGTGCTAAAACTGTGAACTGCCAAGTTCAAGGTTCAGCATTTTCCCATATTATTTTAACTATTTACATTACTCTCTCTGGGTTTTATGCACTTATGATTGTTTTGTTGTTTAACTGCCTGTTTTCCACACAAAAGATCTCAGATGATTGCTTCTGCTTAGATCTTAGAACTCTTAAAAAATGTAGATTAAGCCTTTTGTCTCTTCCTAATAGGGATGCTGATAGTCTTTGTGTTAAGAAGGGTATAAGGGTTACTGACATTTGGTCTCTCCCAGCCTTCCTCACAGATGTTTAGACAGAGCTGGGATGTAGACATGTTGTGTTTGGATGTAGGTTTCCACTCCTCTCTTTCCATTGGTCTTTGTTGTCCAGAAGCCAGGGGTGCTTGCAAGTTATTTGCAGATCCTAGAATCTCATTTTTCCTATGTTAAGATGGGAGCCTAAAGGAGCATCCAAACCAGACCGATCCATAGAGGTGCTTTTACCTTGGGATCCTGCGGAGTGAGCTGAAATATGTATATCTTCTCTCCTTTTAGTTTTTCTCCAGAAAGATTGTGCTGCTTTGACACTTTCCAGTCTTGTGATTGTCGGTGTATCTTGACAAATCCACCGTTCTTGCCCTACCACGTGCTTCTATAAGGAGACAGTAAGGCTTGTGAGGACTCTCTTAAGCTCCTGACATTTGAAGCATGATTTTTTTTTTTGTTTTGAATTTGCAGCTGGGGTGTCTTGCTGTGTGTGTGCAGTCTTGCATAGACTGAGGGAGAGCCTGGTGTGGTGAGCAGGGCAGCCCTTGCCCCACGGGTCGGCCTGGAGGGGAAGTAACTAAGAAAGCGGAAGGAAATTGTAAGAGTGAAGCACATTATAGTGACAAGGGCTTAGTAGCAGTATTAGTCATGTTAGCCACTAGTAGTAAGCTTTAATGTTTGAGGCAATTTCTGAACTAGATCAGCTGCAAGTAGTTCATCACCTTGTCTAGACCTAATTAGATGGGAGGTAGAAGGCACAGTGCTGTACCACTAAATCTGGCTGTGGAGTTCCTGGTAGATGTGGTAATTAAGTGGATGGCAAATATGTAAATATAATTAACAGGAGAACACGGTGTGCTGGGTTTCTAACAGCCACAGACAGCTGCCACTCAGGATTTGCTGTACACACACCTGGCTTGTGTTGCTGAGCTCGGTTTTTTCCTGGGTGTCAGCCCTTGCAGATGACAGCAAAGCTGATCGATGATCAGCTTCTCCGCTTTCAGATTCTCATTGACACCAGTAGATTATTCTGTGTTTAGGTCAATGGAAACTTTTGGGCTGTTTTGTTGCTCGGTGAGTACGTGCCAACAGCGTTTGCAAAATCTAGCAGTTTGATACTCCTCAAGGTCTGTGCCAGCACAGCCAGTGGGAATCGCGTCCGTATGCTGTGCAGTCATCTGTGGGGCTGGTACATGCGTGGCTCGGGAAGGCAGAGTCCTGGGCTGCTTGAACCTTCTAGGAGCTGGCTTCCCGCTTGGATTACCTGGGTTTGATATGATTACTTGAGACACTGTTCCCAGGGGAATACTTTTGTTGCTACCTTCCGCTACAGTAATAATTGTTACTCCAGCAGAAGGAGTTTTGCAAATCCAGCAGGGGACAGCCATCTGTGTAAATGAGGTATTTTTCTCACAGGCAGGTAATATTAGTTACTGGGTTTTGTTTTCTTGAATGAGGAGGAGGTCAATTTCTTGTTTTTAGTAGTAAAGTAATTGACACCTTGTTTTGCCACTGTTTTGCAAACAAGTGTGTTATACTGCTCAGAAAAAAACCAATCCTGCCCTGTGTCATCCTTTTGCTAGAAATCTTTTTCATCCATTATTTTATAGTGTAGAACTCCTTAGCTAGTAATTAATTTGAAATTAGTAATTCAAGCAACGTAATTTATTTTTATTGTAAAAGAAGGTAATGTTATGACAGTTGTGTCTTCATTCTTTGTACACTCTTATGTCGCTTTCAAGAATTGTCACCTATGTACTTGTACATACATAAGTATTATTTTTTAAGTGACTGCAGAGATCAGTTTATGGATCAATATTTTGTTTGTTTCACTGAAGTGTTTAGTTTGGGCATTAGCTTGTATGCCTAGTGATTCAAAAATTGGAATGTTACACTCCTGTGAGGAGCAAAACGTGTTGCTGATTAGAAAAAGCTCAAAATGCAGGTGAAAGCAGCCAACCAGTAAAATACTGATTACAGTAAGAAGGTATTAAGGAAATTCAAAAGCCTAAGTTGGAGTTTTGGGACTAGTGAAGAGATGCTGTGATCACTGAATGTGAAATCTTTTTAATTGAGGGGATATTTTGGGGGAGAGATCTCTGGTTTATACAGAATTTTGGGTGACTTCCATATGTAGAGATGGAAACAATTTGATGAAAGTTGAAGCTAAACCAAGCAGAATGGATATTTATATGGGCAAACACAAGCCACTCAAACTTTATTGAACTGTTATGCAAACCAGAGCATTTAAAGCAGCGTGTTCCCTAAGGATACAGGAGATAAAGCCTGTGTAAGATCTGTGTTCCTCTTTTATAGTGGTGGGCCTGTTTTGAGCAGTATTTGGCATTACAGATGTGTGAAGGTTTTTGTAAGCTGGATGAATATTCCAAGAGAAGCCCTCAGAAACAGTTTGGCTTACGTAGCACCAGTGCTTGACTTATTTTTTACTGCATTACTTTCTGCCTGCCTGAGGGTTAACATATGATGTGAAAAAGCATGTCTGACTGTAAGTCTCCCTTCTAGAACAGAAAGTTATGAAAGCAAGGGATGCACTTGGAGGGCTTGACTCAGCCTGGATGACCTAAATATAGGAAGGAAGGAGGACTTTGTAGGCGATGCTTGCCAGTAGGGCGTGGGGAATTGTTCCAAATTTGAGATGATTTTATGTAGCAAATATGTTCCTCATCAAACACTCCTTTTTCCTAATGTTTTACGCCTGTATATCCAACAAACGGCATTGACATCACTTACAATCTTTTTTCCAAAAGAAATGTGTGAAGGAGCAGCTTTGGATGGTTTGGGAAGAAGATAAAAATCTTAAGATTGTGCCTGTTTCCCACTGCAAAGCACAGTCTGCCTCACAGTATGCCTATCGCAACTCGAAATAATTAGTTGCCTGCCTTTGTGTCCGTGCCTGGCCTGAGTCCTCTTCAGCTGTTCTCTTGCTGTCCGAGGAAACAGCTGTTTAGGAACTGTGATTCCTGTTTCAGTCAAGCAAGAGACTACTGGTAGGATTAACAACATGGGAAGCCCAGCCTCTTTCTTTGCAAGCCCAGATGCTGAGCTTGGCTGCAGGATGAAATACTAATCATTACCTCATCTCGAAGGATGTTTTTCCAGGCCTGTTGCTGAATGAAGTTGGAGCTCAGATGTACTTGCAAGGCTTTCAACACTGTTCAGATTTCCTTTTTTTTTTTTTTTCATCCTTTAGTTGCAAGGAGCATAATCCACATAATATTTGGGGCTTGTGAAGCAAGGTATTTGTCCCTCCTGTCAAGTCAACGGTGAATCTGTCTAGCTAGGCAGAAGCACTCGTAGGCAATCCTTAAAATAGCAGCTCTGAAATATCAGCTGTTGTCTCGCTTGTGTTGAAATACTTTTTGGGGAGAAGCTGCCCACTGGAATGGTGGGGGGGGGGATGGGGCAAGGGAGCTGCAGCAAGCCAAATTTTCCTTTAGAGAAGTCGTAAGGTGGCTTTGAGAGTTTATTTTAAATGCCAGAGATGCTTCTGAGAAGGGAAGGTGCATGGTCATTTCAATATCAGAAGCAGAGAAAGCTCCACAATGTCTTGTGCTCTTGCTCATCCCTCTGAATCCACCAGAGATGTAGCTGGTCTGGCATGCAATAGAAAAATAGCTGCTTTTGGGCTTCCTCACATGGGAAAGATGAGGGACGTGCTTAAGGGCTTCTTGTGGGAAGATATCTGTAACCATCTACTCCCAAGACACTCTCCTTTCCTTTCACCTTATTTCAGTTATGGAATAAGAAATAGGCTGTAGGACTTTTCCAGCTAGTGCTGGAAAAATAGCTGGTATGTGCATTGAAATGAGAACATTGTATTAGGCAAAAATACATTTAAAATGCATCCTTATGGGCAGGCTTGGTTTAGTCTTGCAGTTGGTGTTGGCCAATTCCTTGTGAAAGTATCTCTCACACCATGGGTAGCTGGGATGAGCTGTGGCACAGATCACTGCACCTCAAGGGTACTGTGATCCCCTAGATTCCAGCCTAGCATCTTTGTCCCTAATTTTGCTTTAAATTCTTAAAAGTAAGGTGCTGTAAGGTAAATTCCTTGTGGTGAAGAGCTGCTGTGTGCCACTTCATCCTGTGGGTAGCGTTAACCTCTTACAGGAGAGTGAGACTAGTGACAGTATCCTCTTAAACTGAGTAGTCTGATGTGCTGGAGCTCAGGTGTTTTGAGGATGGAGAACCACCAGTGTTGCTGGTGGGTTGCAAGAAGTGTTAGGCATCTCTCAGAGGCTTAGTAGTAGAAGATTTAACTGTTGAAACTGAAGCTTGATATGGCATAATAAGTACTAAATAAAGCAATGCTTCACTGGTAGGCACGTGTTGGTTTTAGTTATGCAGTGCTTGTGGTGTATAAATGACTTCAAGTAGCTGAATGATCATGTGACATAACTTTCTTGTATCAAAATGTGTAAGTTCTAGTCAGGCTGTTAAAAACTAATTATTTTTGGAGGCTACAGAGGGGCTACAAAAGTCATGTATTCAGAGGCTGGGGAAAAAACACACAAGTAACCACTTTCCTGTTGGCAGGAATGTGCCATAACTCTGCCCACTGTGCTAGTTTGACAGCTGTCCTTACCCAGAGTACTCACTGGTTAGACCACAACACCAAAGACATTTCCTATTAATATTTGGATGGTTTCTAATTCTGCCTTCAAACAAGCTAAATAAGTGGCATGAAGTGTGGAGGGCAGCTTGAAGGGCAAAGATTAGGAAATATTTCCCACTGAGCAGAGCTAGGAGCACTTTTATGGCCTAACCAGTAGAGAGTTTTGAGCGCTGGGAGGGGAGAAGACACAAGCTAACTCTGACTAATGCTGTTTCCAAAACGGAGCGTTGCTTGTTTTGGGATGTGGATGTGTGCCTAAACCAAAAACTGGGCAGAAAAGGGTGTATCCCTGGCTCAATGAAGCAGTGACTAGTATCTTCCCAAGATAATTTTGACTTGCACTTGACTTGACTTGCACTGCAGCAATCTAGCCTGCAATCCTGTGCTCTCTTCCTCCATTCCCTCTATGTTTCATGTTTTCCTGTGTGAAGTATGTGCTGCTTTAGAGTGTGGCATTCTGAAAGGGGGAACGTTGGTCTTCAAATCCCTTGAAAAACGTGTTGGGTTTATCCTGAGACATAAAATTTTGAAAGTTTTAATAAAACTAGCTGTTTCTCAGTTAAGGAAGGATGGATTTTTTGGGGTTTTGAGCATACTTGTACATAAAGGGCACAGCTCTGGTCTAAAACTGTGAGTGACTAGTTCTGACTTGAAAGTTTCACCGAATACACTGAAATAACTTTTGTTAATTTAGGGACTTAAGGAACTGTTTGGTGCCAACAAAAATGAGCGTCTGAGCTAATTGCTCAGAAATTAAAAATTTGTGACCTAGAACTGGCACGTTGATTCCTTTGAGATGCACTTCCAGTCTGAAGTAGCCTGGGTGTGATCTGAAGAGAGGTGGATTTGTTCAGCCGCATCTGCTGTGCCCTCCTGTGTGCCTGCAGCCTGTGAGCCAACAGCTTGGCATGGACCGTGGGTTTATCCACCTAAACGCTACTGCAGCATTTAGGAGTTGAGCTGGAGACAAGGAAAGTGAACTGATCGTGCCAAATCCGAGCTGTGTTCCAGTCTTGGATGTGGCGAGGAAGCCTCTTCATTTCCCGTTGCTTCTGGCTCCTTGCTGGGTTCGTCACCACTCTCTCCTCCTTCCTGCATGCTGGTTTCTTTGCAAGGCGAGAGCTTCTTTTGTCATACAGCTTAATCCTGACATTATACTTGCAAAAACACTGGATGCCTTCTAGTCCTCCAATGCTTTGTGAGCTCCTGTGCTCTGGGACAAAATACTTGGATTTTATTTTGGTATTATGTGCTGCTGTACAAGAAATTGGAGTCTTTGGTAAACCAAAATTACCAGGTGTATCATCATGAACGTGTTCCTATTTTTAATACCTGATAATTAGGTAGGGGCAGTGCTTGTTATCATTGGTGTGTGAAGAATGGCACAAATGATACTTAGGTTTCAGAGCAACAGTTTTCTTTCCTCTGAGCTGTTGGAAGGTTTATGTGAATGAGAGTGGATTATTCGATCTGTATTCAAACTTCTATCAAAGAAACAAGCAAGATGGTATCTCCGACTGACTTCCTCAAAAACAGATCCCTCAGAGCTGGGCTTTTCCTACCATAACGTCATTACTTGCAGTTTTTGGGTGTAATTAGTGTCAGATTAATTTATCTCTCCCAGAATGGAAAGGCTTACTAGAAAAGAGTTCCACAAATACAGTTGATTTGCATGTTTACTGGTTTAGCTGGTTGGGCAGTGGCTTGTGTTAATATTTTGTTAATTGTGTTAATATTGCCTGCAGTGCTGCCTCTGTCCCAGTGGTGACTCTTTGCAAACCATTCCTGCAGTCCAAGAGATGCCCAGAGCGCAGAGCTCTGCACAGACAGGGAATGTAAAGGAGTAATGTTTCTTCCCTCTTGGTTTCTGCTTTTGCGTATCTTGTGACCTTTCCCTTTGCCAGTATCTGGTTTAAATTTAATATTCCTTTTTTTTTTTTTTTCCTTTGCCTTCCTCTTTTGAGTACTTCCTACGTCCCAAAATAACCTTTCCCTAATCCCACGTTTGAATACCATGTTTAGTTGGGTCTGTCTCTTTTGTCTGCCGTTGCCAGCCCCTTCCAGTAGACAGAAACGTAATACTCGGGTATCTGGCACTCTAAAAGCTGGGTCAGGGTTTTAAACTCGTTCCCTCAGGTCAGATGGATTTCAGGCATCCCCACTTGGGTCTTCTAATTATGGAGCGTTTATCAGCTAACATACTAGGATGACAGGAGAGCAAGGAAAGGCTCTTGGTGTGCTTTACAGGCAGAAAAATCCCTGGGCTCTGGTCTCCTATCGGACTCTTGTGGCTTCACATTTTTTCCCTTTTAAAACACATGTTGCTTCAGAGTCAGATAGTTCAGATAGGGCTGTTTTTATTGGTGCTGATGTGCTACAGTCTTCACACAAGCCCATGAAATCGTATTTGCTTCTGCTGACTATGAACACTAACAAACAACCTACTGCTTTGTTGTTGGTTTTTTTTTTTTTTTAAATCTGTGTTTCTTCTTGCTTCTCTCTGATTGTAAACTTCAAGTCCTTTCAATGGACTTGCTAGGAAAATATTAGATTTAACATTATGTGTTTTTAGGAAATAAGTCAGTTAATATTTTGATGATCTACAACCCTGTTGCTTTGCTGTACAACTGTGCATTTCCCATAAACTGTTTTCCTTAAGTTGTCAGTTCTCCCATATGAAATGTGTGTGTACTGGTCTCGGTTTTCTTCCTTTGCTGAATGTACTGCTGGGCTCTAACAGGATTTACATTGACAAATATGTTGATTCAACATCTGTTGAAAATGAAAGTGGGCTTCTGGGACATGTTGTGGGATACCCAAAGGTCATGCTATTCCATTGTCTCTTAAATATGAAATTTAAATCTGCCCCGATGTGAAATGAGTACATTGAAACAGTGATGTGACCTAACCTTTAAATGAACTGTGGAGGAATCCAGGGGCTCTGGGAAATAGTGTGCTTGTGTGTGGATACAAGGGATAATGTCAGTGTTTTATTTATAGAGGGTTATACAGTGGGTTTAGTAATATTTGTCCATTCTTGTTTAATTACCCTGGGAAAAAAAAGTCATCATTTGGTGAACTAGAGCAAGCAAAGAAAGGTTCTCTGTGTGCGCTGATGAAATGCTTTTGTATCACTGATGGAATAAGTATAACCTGTCAGACTTAACAACAAATTTCAGACAAGAGATAACTTGTTGTCTAATCAAGCAGTCTACAAATTTAGCATTAGAAAATAAAGATCAGTGGTTTTGCAGTGAGCTATACTCTTTACAAAAATCCTCAATTTTTGGGGGGAGGCTCAACCTGTTAATACAGAAACAAGCTTCTTAGAATTGCATTACCTAGAGATGCTTCTCTGGGGTCTGCTACCTGTGCTTCTGGCTTAACAAGTCTGCTCTTTCAGTCTTCCCACTATAAGAATAGTCTTGGATAAGAGCTCTGTGAATACAGCTATCAAGTGTAAACCCCTTGTGCATAACGTTTCTAAGATTGCTGGGTGCACCTCGGGAGCTGGTAGGAAACCTTAAGGGAATTGGGTTTTCATTGTAATTTCCTCTAATCAAATGTGGTTCTCCAAGGGCTGAGCTGCTGCTGGCTTATCCTGTTCTCTCCCCGCTTCTTGTTGCTTTGCCGTTTTTCAAACACAGCTGTTCCTGACATTAAACTTAACAAATCGACACAATTTGGGTGTTAAATAGACTGTGAGACTGAGGATAAAAGTCATAATTGTATCTGCTGGGTGATAATCGCTGTCAGGGAAAAACGGAGCAAGCAAAGAAAGGACCTGAGCAGGGGAGAGCTGTCTCTGTCTTCTGCTGTTGGTATATTCCAAGTGGCTTTATTTGATTCCCAGAACTCCAGTAAGTAGCCGAGAAGGTTATTTTTCTGCTGTGCCACTAGTCAAGGTGTGTGTGGCCTGCTAGTGTGTTTCAAACTAAACTAATTTGTTAATGAGGGTTAGGACACAGATTCTCCAGGTAATCTGTTGTGGCTCAGACCCAGTTTGGATGCACTAATCCCGTCCCACCCCCACGCAAAAGCTGTCCAATCGTTTCTTAAACAATGCTGTTTTTTTAGCTCTAATCCGAGCTGATGGGTTGTGCAGCACCATCACACTCTGGGCAAGTTGTCTTGGCATGTCCTGACTTTTTCTGGGAATTCCTCTTCCTGTAAGGGAATGGGTTGTGGAATGATAGCAGCATGAGAGGGTGACTCCTGTCCGCTGGCCAGGTAAGTGTGTCTTGTAGATAGAAATTTTTGAACTGGTTGTAGAAGTGAGATATAGGGCACAGTGTGATTTATTTTTTTTTTTTTTTTAGATTTTTTTGGTTTTAATTTATTTTTTGACAGGTCTCTTGAAATGACTTGAGAAGTATGAATTTTTAAAACGTTTTCTTTGTGAAATTTCCTGTGTGCTTTTTCTGCAAACTGAAGTGTAGGACTTGGCTCCCCTCCTGAAGAGACGTGCTTAGAGCGCCGTTGCTGAATGTTTGAAGTTTGATTTTTGCGCTTGAAGGACAGAAAATCCAGTAGAGCACGGTGTAGTAGAAGCTGTTATCCATACTCTGCAGTGTACAGCTGTACTAACAAGAAAAGGCAGTTTCACCAGGCTTTTTTTTAAGGTGGTGTCTCTGGATATAGACACTTTTCCTTAAATCAGGTTTTTCAAGCAGGTTTTGGCATTTCCTTGGCGGATGTTACAAATGGAGAGTTCCAGCCTGTATTTGAAGTGTCCTGGCTTTTCCATGAGAATATGGGTAGCCTGAGGGAGAGCTGTGGGCTGTTTGTTGTAGCAGAATATCTAAGTTATTCAGAAACACAGTCTCTCTGCAGGAAGGCAGTACAATTTGAAGAATTTCATGCAACTCTTTCTCACCTGGCCCTCCCGAAATGCTTTTTACACAGAGGAGTCATCCACTGCTTAACAGAAGTATTTAGTGGTGAGGGGCATGAAAAATCACAGTTTTTGCAATAGTTCTCTTGCATATGCTGAATTTTTATTTTTACAAGAGTTCTCTCGTATATAGTGAGTTTGAAATGTGGTGTGCTTTGTATATAAAATCAAAATAGTCCTCTCGGGTGACATCTCTTGTGGGGTCCTTCATACAATTTAATTTATGTATTAGACTTCTGATCTTTTCCAGTGCTTGTGGTAACTCCGGGGTCCTTCTTTTAAATTTCATATAAAATCGGTGCAGTTGAAGAGGGTGACAAACCAGTGCCTGGCAGCTTGTGACCCTTACACGGTGTCCAACAAAACATCGTGTTGTAAACATAATAAAACGGTCTATTAACAAATTGCTTTATTAACCCTAATCAGTCTAAAGAGCTAAATTTAATTAAATCTGCTTGTGGATGAGAACCTTCCACTCGGGGAAGGTGCACTAAAGGTCATCTCCTGTTTTGAATTTTAACGTTGCATGTAAAAGTTTGTTTGGTCTTTCATTTGCTTGAAGTCAGGTAGGAATGTACCTTTAGGGATTTATTAATTATTTGAAGAGGTCTGATATCCGTGACTTTTGTAACAGAAATTAGAGGTATGCCTATGAGGCATGAGGAGATAATTTGTCTATTAGATGTGTGTAGTTGTAGATATTTATACTCACTGAAATGAAAGTTCTGTGTAAAGAAAGATTGAACCCTTTGTTCTGACTTGATACTTGAATGTTTCTGTTTTGAGCTCCCATTTATGAAAGTACTTACCTCTAAACAGGAATTTGCTTTTTAAATACCTTGGTTTTTAGGTCAGCCCTTCCCAGGGACAAAGGTTCTTCAGTGAGGAAGAAGGAGAATACCTTCTTTCAAATACATGGCTAGGAAAGGAAAGTGCACCTTTTTCACTGCTAGAAAGTTGTCTTGGACGTATGTTTTTTAAAGGGTGCTCAAACAATATTGAGTGTCCACATTTTTGAGTGGCTTCTACAGCATTATCCCTCATTTTAACATTTTTAAATTAATGAATTAAATTTTGGAGGTAGGCTCTGCTTTACCATGACAACTCAAGTCAAGCACCACAACACACTGATTTTCCTCCTGCTGTCAACAAGCTGTGGAATTGAGGATCAAAACTGTTGCAATGAGTTCTTATTATTGGTAAAATAATAATTATTTTGACTCCCCAACAGTCTAAATAGAATCAACTGTTAGTGTCAGGTCTGTATAACCTAGTTTGGTTATGCAATCTGGTGAAGTCAGGCTGACACGAACGAAGTCGAGTGTGCCCTTTGAAAGAACGTGCTGTGCAGCACCTGAGATGAGGAGTAACACCGTGCTCAACACTCAGGGCTTCCCAAATGCTGGGGAGACACGTGCTAAAGCAGAGAACAAGCGTTCTGGAAAACAGACATGCTAAAAATCCGTCAGTAGGCATTAGAAAAATTCGTTTCACTCGAGCTTTTGACATTAAACCTCAGGAAGTTTCAAGAACTTACACCATGGGCGTTGCAGGAAATCCTGCCTAGCAGCCAAAAATCCAAGTGTCACCTTGGGAAGGCCTGCAGGGTTTTGTAAACTTTGTCGTGCATGCCAGTGTTGTAACTGTGTTGTGTTACAACTGGAAACCTTCAGTGTATTTATTTCTGTGTGGGATAAAACCCACACTCTTCTATCATTAAATGCGTGATGGTTTCTTGGGTGTAATTTTTAATATGCTGTTCTTGAAAAAGAAAGGATGGAGAGGTAGAGAGGAAGGAAACAAAAGCCACTCAGGTGTGATGTTGTTATGGAGCAAAGGAGCAGCTGACAAGGTCTGATGCTGCATCCTGGGATAGGAGGCAGGTAACCCTCTCTACAACTTTGTAGCTCCTGAAGTATTTTGTCTGCTTCTGTACTCAAATCTTTATTTCTACTGCTTTGAGTTACATGCTTTGTGAAAGGTTTTTTGGCATCTCAAGGAAATTCAGTAATGAGGTGTAATTGGTAGGTGTGATGGGTTTTTCCAAAGACTGTGTGAACTCTTGTTTCTCGAGAACATTATGAGGTGCTTTGGTTATTTGAGCGTAACTCCAACGAGGGATTTTTTTTTTTTTCCTTATCCAGGAGAACTTGCATCCAGCATCAGGCAGGCCTTATTATTCAGACATACTGTACACCAGACAGCCAGTTCATATATAGAAGCAACAGACTTCTAGTACTCTCTTTAACGTGCTAAGCTTGACAGAATTCCATCTGAGATGCAATAAGTGACTACCTTGGCTGGATTTGCTAGTTGGTGAAGACTGAGGAAAAGAGGGAAAGTGTGGTATGGCAAATAAGGAAAATAGAGATAATTAACATCATATGTTGAATTGTTTCCTTCAAAATATTTTACATGCTTTGAAAATGGCTAATAAAGTAGTTGTGTGACTTATTGGTTTGTTTTTTGTCACACCATCATCCGCTTGCTTTTGTTTCAGCTGCACAGCAGGAATGCAGGCAGGCTGGGTGCAGCAAGATGTACTATTCATCTAAACCAGGACAATTGTATAAATGGATTTAATTTCCAATTCTGTAGCGTTGCAGTGGGTTGGTTCTTTGTGAAGTGTGACCTGATTGTACAGGGAACACCTTGGGAAGTACAGAAATGAGATTTGTTTTGTGTAACACAGTGGGTGTTGTTGATAGTCTTCTGTGCTCTTAGTTATTAATTTGAAATAGCTTTTCTTGCACAATAGTTTCTAAACTATTTTTATAGTGCAGGAAAATACTTAGACGGGGTGGGAGTTGGCAATAAATATTTTTATTCCCTAAAGTGATGGCTCTCGGCCAACTTCTGCACTCTTACTCATCAGCTGCTAGTCTTAATTGTGCTGAATTCAAACTTTTTTTTTTATCTCCAAGAAGCAGAAATAATTATTTATGCACGATTCTTACTCCTGAGTGTTGTTTCATTAATGAGATGCTGTGATTCCTTGATTCTTGAAGGCAGTTCATTGAGGAGCTTGGCTCCCATGTGTGATGCCATGCAGCTCAATCTATAGAGATGTTGGCTTCAAAGTGTCCTTGCTTCTTTCCCAAGTTTTATCAGAGATGGAAACCCTTGAAAGATTGTACAGCTGGCAAAGCTCAGCACAACAGGTTTTGGTTTTTTTTTTTTTTTTTCTGTAAGAAATAAATTAAATCAAACTTTCAGGTAAAGGTCTCTCTTTAATGAAAGATCTCCAGACTGAGGGCAGAGTCTGAGCACAGCAATGAATTGTCACTGTGTTGGTTTATCTCCTCATCCTGTTTGGTGGCTTGTGCTGTGAGATTATGCTACATAAAAATGTAATCCCAAGGCAGAAAAACCCACACACTTAAAGCTTCCTAGAAGTTTGTCAGTCAGTGCTTATTTTAGAAATGGGCTAATTCAGGGGCATGAGAGAAAATCATGGTAGTGCCACCAAATGCTTCTGTAGTCAGATGTCAAAGTGCTCTGTGTTTGTTTTGCTTGAATGCAATTTAATGTTGCTACTTTTAGAAGATAGTCAGTGTTCTGTGCCACTGCTTTCTCATTTTCATGCATCCCGTGCTGGCATCAGCTCTCCTCATTATGGGATACGCTAAGCTCATGAAATCCAGAAGTTTTAGTGTTCTTTTTGGTTACACTGAAGCGAAGTGCAGAAAACAAGAGCAAACAATTTCATTTTGTTGTTTGGTGGCTTTTTCTACCATCGTATTATTGGAAATTCCAGGGGAAAGGGTTATGGCTGGAATGGAAATGGGGAGTGAACTTCCTTCACTTGGACCTTGACTCAAACCTGGCAAAGAACTGCGGGAAAATCTGTGCTGCTGTGGCAGTCAAATGCTGCAGGGTATTGAGGGGGGGAAATAAATTGATCATGGAAAGAGGGGAGGATCAAAAGGAGAGAGAGGCATCTTTTATGTTAAATATCTTTGACAGCAAGGTGTTAGTGGTGATTTGAACAGCTCCTTGGAAGTTGTGGTGTTGTTATGGGAGGGGGCATGATACTGTGTGTCTGTCCAGGTAAAGCAGTGGCCTTTCAGTGAGACATGAGGGGAAAACACTGCTTGAGTCTTGTCCGACTTGCACAGGCATGAGAACAGAACCCAGTTATGGTGCATCTTTGTGCCCCTTTTCTTAACTCCCAAGCGGTTGCTTCCCTCACCTTGCTGTTTCCTGTTGTTGGAGAGGTAAAACAATGCTGTCTCTGGCACAGCTTTCAGCCTGTGGTTTAGCTAAGTAGGTGTCCTAGGAATGAGCTTCCTGCCCTGAGGTTCTGCCTTCTTCCCCTTCAAGCTGACTCACTCTTGATCAAATGGCAAAGTTCACCCCTTAAAAGAGAAAAAATGACTTTTCTGTGAATGCAGAATGTGGGAAAACTGCTGCCTTTTTTTTTTCTTTTTTTTTTCCATTTGGAGTTTGGGTTTTGCCTCAGTACTGGAAATGTACTGAGGATACTGAGGATGAAGTAGGTCAGACTGTGAACCGGCTCAGTCTCTCCAGTTCAGGGGTCACAAAGGTTTTCTACTTGTGTACACTGCTGGCTAATTTTCCATTCCATTCTGCAACAGGTTAGAGATCTTTGGCAGCTTTTTTGGATTCAGCCTTTTTTTCTTTTTCCTTTGGAAAACCTGTCTTTTCCTGCCTGGATTTGCCAAGATAGGAAGCCAAAATTGAAGGATTACTGACATGAATTGACTGGAAGGTTAACCTTGATGCAACCAGTCCTTCACCTATCTCCATGGCAGGATGGTTTTAATCTAGTGTTGGTCTTCAGCATCTGAAATTTATTATAAAGTGATTACACTGAGTGGAATTGCACTTCAGAAACCACAGCCTGAGTTCAGCAAAAATTGCATGGGACCTACTTTCCGTGAGTATTAAGCTCCCTGGTGTAACGGATGTTGTATTATGATACTTCTAGAGGACAGGGATGTATTTAAAAGCAACACTGATTTATTAGTCAAACCTAGAGAAAATGAGTTTCTGTGCTTGGCAGTTGTTCTTCTCCTCTAATGCATCTTTTCCAGTACAAATTGGAGGAATTGCGTGTGTGTGTGTCCCAAAGGTTGCCAAGTTCGAACTACGTAACTTTAAATATTTAATCTTGGGGAAGAGAATCAGTAGGACATATGAGTTAATGACTGAGGTGAAAGAGTAGGCAGGACAAGCCAAAAGATTCTTAATAGTTCTGGCTGCTTTTGTATGTAGTGTACCTTTTATCACAGTGTTTGGACTGGAATCACTTCCTCTCATCCAAGATTTTTGGCTTCCTGGCTCTTCACTTGATCTGGTTGCAGAGGCTTTAGACCATAATTCCTTAGCAGTAGTCTGAAAGAGCTTTTTGAAAAAAAGAGCTAGAAAAGAATCCTGGTGAAGTTCAGGGGCAGAACTATCACTTCATCTGTTCCTCCCGCTCTCAGAGCCACCAAGCTGGACAGGTGAGCAAAGGAGGCCAGCAGAGCTCAGTTGTTGGCAACAAAAAACGTCTCTGAGTGGGCTGGGAATTCTCGTGTACACCTACTTCTGGTAAAAAGTCTTAGTAAAACAGTGAAAAACTAGGTTAGAGCTTTGCACTGTGACTGCAGTGGGGTCTTTTGCCCAGGTAGGAAGGCTGAAAGCTTAGCTAATTCATTTTAGAAGATTGTGTTGCAATGGCTTGCCATCTGATGCTAGAACTTTGACAAAAATGACATTGAAAGCGACAGCTGAGAGCTGAAAAATTCACACACCCTAAAGAGGGACACGTCATGCTTGTTGCTGTTCATATGCCCTAAATGGCTTATGCAGGATTCCCTGAAGACGTGTCCCTGCTTCACAGTGCGATATTAATGTCACCACATGGTTGAACCCTGGTTGTAGTTTTGCAGGTTTGGTCTTTGAGAGTGAAGTCTGCTTGAGAGTAAATCTGTGCATAACAGCTACAATTAAACCAGCCTCTGTGCTGCCAGTTTGAGACCTCTCTGTGGCCTCCCTCTTTGGCAGCTTGAAGTCCCCGCCGTTTCTCCCCCTCAAAGGTTGCAGCATCTACTTTTCCCGTTCTGACAGTCCTCCTCTAGACCCCTGATTCCTGCAGTTGTTCAGATGTCACTTGAGGCTAGAGCTTACCTGAAAACCAGATTTCCTAGTTGCTGCAAAACGCCGCTTGAGGTCTGAGTCTAAATACATGCCTGAATCTAAATAGAGGAAGTATGGCATTCCAAACAGGTGTGGAAGTAGAAAGATTAATACAAAAGCTTAGGAGAAGTGTTAGTTCCTTCTGATGCTTTCTCAAAAGCCCATTTAATATCTCCAAATGAATTTTGGGATTTGCTGGAACAGGAGGGAAAATACACTCATGGTTGGATGCTGAAGCTTGTCTACCAAGATGTTCATGTTTACCTGTTTCAGCTGCCCATGGTGTTGAGTGAAGCAGTTCCATCATCCTGGGCAATTCAGTATGACAGATTATCAAATAGATTCTTTAAAGAAAAAACCAGACAGCCCCCCCCCCCCCCCCAACAAAATTACTCGGGGCTTTGATTTGTACTGGTAATTATGACTAAAGACCTCTCTGACTGTTATAATTAATGTTAATAACCTTTTAAGTAATCTCTAAATAAAATTAAAGAAAATTACATGTTAGAGAAGTAAAGATTAAATGGCTGTGTTGGTGAGGACTAAAAGGCTCTAGTGGAACTGATTTAAAAACAAGACCTCATAGAGAAAGTGGCAGCTGTCTGGCAAGAATTTTATTGATACTTCTGGTTTGAGGAAATATTGTTTATATACATTATGCATAAAAATTAATCATTGTATTGAATAATTTCATAATAGTAAATATACTGTGTGCATAGTCATGTAAATAGTGTTGGTTTTTTGGAGTGTAAACAATAATATTAAGATTATTGTTTATTCTTTGTAAAACTGTAACTTTATAGTAATAGAATAGAATATCTCATGTTGGAAGGGATCTTCAAGTCCAGTTCCCAGCAAATGTTCACCCAGAGCGTGGTGGGCCACTGGAACAGGCTCCCCAGGGCAGTGGTCACAGCCCCAAACCTGCCAGAGCTTGAGGAGTGCTTGGACAATGCTCTGGGGCACATGGTGGGATTGTTGGGGTGTCCTGTGCAGGGCCAGGATTTGGACTCGATGATCCTTGTGGGTCCTTTCCAGCTCAGCATATTTTATGTACATGAAGTCCTTGCGTGTCTAAGTCCTTAAAACTGCTTCTTGTGGTGGTGTCTGGCCTCGCAACACTCAGCTTTTAATGGCACTGAGTTGAAAGCAGCTTTATATTTTATCTTTTAAGACTTTGTGTGCTTGACAAAAGGGCCTAGAAGATCCCACATCTTCAACAGGTCTTCTTGTGATTCACTAGGTGGGGGATGGAAATTAGTCTCTAAAATGAAACCAAACTTTCAACCAACTCTCCCCCCCCCCCCCGCCCTTCTCCCAGTATGGATGTGTTCCATAGTCTTCTCTAGGGGTGGACAAGCAGAGTCTCCCATTAAAGAACTCTCCTACCAGGACACACTGGTATTGGCTGATATTGCCGATCTCTGCTTGGATGGTTGAAGACCTGAAGGATCAGTTCATGCTGAACCTGCTCTACCCTCCCTTCTCTCGTTGGATGGGAAGGGTGAGAATACCTTCCCTGCCGTCATTCCCGTGCACAGACCCGAACAAATAAGGAAGGGCTGTGTTACAGGCTGGAGTTATAGGAGTTATTTGGAGATGGCCGAGCTGGTCGACAGCTGCAGCCTCCGCTTGCATGTGAATGGTTTGCTTTTGGCCACAGTGCTTATTTTAATGAACTCCATCTGCAGAGAGCACAGTCCATAATAGAAAGCAGCTTGCTGGGCTGATGGTGCAGTATGGATGCCATGAGTTGTCCAGTCTTTCGGGTTGCAGACGAAGGTCAAATATGAAAAGGAGGTAGATACCTTTCTGATTAGTGCAGAGGCAGTTTCCAAAATGTTGACATTTTGCCTGAGAAGGAAAGAGACTGGGAGGTGGGAGAGGAGGGTGAGGCAGCAATCACTTACAAAGAGCTGACATTTTTCTGAGAGAGGCAGTTCATAATCTCTGAAATTTATTTTGGAGTTAAATCCACGGGGTTTTGTTGTTGGTTGGTTTTAGTTTTGTTTTTTTTTTCCCCCCTCCCTTCCAAACTTCATGATGATAGTGGCTTACCATTTTTGATTTTCCTGCTGTTGAAAGTGGTTTTCTTTCTGGAGTTTCTGGTTTTATTCAGACAGTATATTTGTGTAGGAACTCGATGTCCTATCTGTCAAGCTCTTGCTAAGGTAAATGTGACAAAGGAAGCACAGAGTGGGGTCACTTTAAGGTAAATTCCGTCCAAAATCAAAGAACTTCTCTTAAAACAGAAAGAAGGAAACAGAATCAAAACAGAAATAAGAGAAAGAACTTCCAGATTTGTTAATAAGACTTAAATGTCACTATTTTTAGCTGCTTTACTCAGGTAAAGTTGCGTCTGCCTGAGTCTAAATATATGAAGTATGGCATCCAAAGCCATAGCTGGCTTACTGGGAATAGATGGTGTAGCATATTTTCCTTTTCCTCTGCCCATAGGTTGTATGTAAATCCTCAAACAGCTTCCCATCCCAA
The DNA here is from genome assembly GCF_003031625.1 of Empidonax traillii. Lineage (NCBI taxonomy): Eukaryota > Metazoa > Chordata > Aves > Passeriformes > Tyrannidae > Empidonax > Empidonax traillii. The sequence goes on from NW_020955477.1 coordinate 76,934, forward strand.
AAATAAGGCTGTATAAATATCTGAGCACATGGAAAAATACCTCTCCTATTACTACCACATTAGAAATTAGAAGAATTAGTCAATTTTAGGCACTCAGCGGGGACTTCTTAAATTAGTAACAATTCTGTGAACACAGATATATATCCAGGTTTCAGGCAGATTTCTGGAAATGAAGTGCTGGCACATGCACCGAAATAACCGTTAATAAATAGTATTTCAGAGGAAATGTTTGTCTGAGGGCTTGTAACAACTTCCAACAGCTGATGTTTTTCAACCAGAAGTATGCCAAATTAGGTAATTTACGTTGCTTTTTCGCACTTTTGTATCCCACTTGCTTCTCCTTGGATTGCAGCATTGACAGAGAGAATTCCTAATTTAAGCTGTGACTGTCTGAATGCATAAATTAGTCACCTGAATGCTTTCAATAATCCTAAAATGATACTGTGGAAGGGAATTAATGCCTTAGGCTGCCACTGGTGGGATCTGTAAACTCTCCTCTCCAGCTGTCAGGTCGGTATTGATAAGGAAGGTGCCTGTGGAAACAATTAGGGTGGAAGAGATGTAGGAAAGAAACTCGACTGTTCATCTTGGGAGGGTTTGCTGATGGGGGCTTCTTGGTGCCTCCTTTGGACACTTTCTAATAACTTTATATCCTCCTTGTGTTGAGGTGCCCAAAACAGCCCCCAAGGGCTCTCAGTAATCTCAGTCTTGCAGGCAGATCTGTGAGTAGTCTGCTAATGCTTTTCCTGTTAATGAAAAGTTAATCACCACCTACTCCCTTCAAAGCCTGTGGAAGGAAGAAAGGGAGAGTATTTTACAACTTCTTCTGATTAACATAAATAAGAAGGTGCTAAAATTCTGGATATTACAGCTGTCTTGGCCATGTACCTGAGGTATTTCTTCAGTTTAAGTTTAAACATGAGTTTAGTGTCTTAATCACCAAAATACAGGATATTCATTCCTAGATTTTAACCACAAAACCCTTGCATTCAGTTGAGCTGTTTGTCTCTGGCGTGGCTGAGTCTCATTTCTGTCAAAGGAAGTGAAATTTAGGCAGATGCTGTTCTTTTTCTAGTGGAATCAAGAATACATTTCGGTGTCTCCGGGCAGCTTTTTACAGCATACGCAGCTTTCATCAATTCCAGCCCTGAAGCTGAGAATAAAAACATTCTTTCAGGTGAAATCAAGTGTTCATGAAGAATTTAGCCTGTATAGATTTTGCTCTGTAGGACTGAACTTCTTCCACTGCTCCCAGGACTGTGAGTCTCATGGATGCTTGGACAGTGTGGGTGAAGGACTGACTTTAGTTGGTTGTTATTGTGAGCTTTTCCTTTCTCTGTTTGTAATAAACAAACACTCCGCTCAGGTGTGTGAACAAACAGTTTCAGCTGATAAATATGAAAACTAATGGTAAACACGAGATGAGAATAAAGGGATTTTTACTGGACTAACCAGGATTTTGCTGGACATTTGCACAGATCCTGAGCTTGTGTTCCCTGAATGCTTTAGGTAAACGACTCTTGCAGGTTTGCATCCTTGGGATTGAAAACCTATTTAAAAGCATCTAACTCCAAGGAAAATGGTTCCTATCAAAAAGGCTGATTGTCATAATTTCCATCCTGAGCAGTTGTTGGTGACAGTGGTGACAAGAAGAGAATTGGTGGTTTTATATTTTAAAGTAAGAAAAGGAAGACTTCTCAATACATTTTTGTATTTCAGTTTCTCTTTGAAAAGGCTTCCTAGAAAGCCCAGTAATGTGTGGATGGACCATTGCTTGGGAAGCTGAGAATGCCTGGGGGGAAGTGCAGTGTGAATCTGATGGAACGGTCTTTGAGTGCTTTAGTGAATGCATTTGAAGGATAAAAAAAGCACCAGAACTGTGCTGAATTCAGGATGAAACGCCCCTGTAGCGTAAAGGGTTTAAATGCCACTGTGAGGCATAAAAGTCTGATTTAAGGAGAAAAGACTATTTTTATATAACTTGTGTGTTAGAAAAAGTGTGGTCACGTACTGTCACTTCTGATGCTTCTTTAGGATCAGGAATATAATATTCTACTTATATTTAGCAGAACTCTGTATGGACACTTGAACATTTGCTCTTATTGTTAAGACTCTGGGCAGTTCTGTTGGATTCAGAACAGTGATGGTGCTTTGTGGCAATAAAGGAATATGAAGTTGGGGACTTCAGTACTGTTCATATTAAGACAACATAGAAAAGCCCATAAAAACCTCCTAATAATTACGTTTGTAAAGACCATGGATACCTACTAGACAGGAAGGAATCTAGTTTTGGAGAGTGATGTATGCTGTGAGGAACATGCAGCTTTCCAGAGTCCTGTTTTGGCTTTCATGTCATCAGAATGGCATTTGCCAGTAGTGGATGCATTTAATGAAACTAATTTTAGACCTATAGGTCAGAACTTAAATTTGTTTTCTCCTTGTTAGTCTCACTTTTAGATCAGACCTTAGATTTTATAATAAACAGGACATTGAAGCCTCATTTCTTCCCTCTCTGCCAGATACTGTCAAATAAGTGAAAGAACATGGTAGTCGCCGGTTTTGTACTCTATAAAAAGTCAGATTGCATTTTTTAACACTTGAATCATATTTCCAGCATTAGGGTGGCGTTTTTTCCCCATTCTTACTCAATTTTCTTTTTGTTCCTGATCTTTTTCCTTCTTTTGTTAGTGACAGAAATAAGTGTTGCGCAAGTCAGCTGTGTTGTCATGGGGAAACTTCACAGCGGCAATGTGATGAAAAAGTGGCTAATTTTAGGTTTTTTTTCTTTTCTTACTGAGACACCACGGGGGAGTGAGCAGATAAATAATTTCCTTGCCACCCTCAGGGGGCAGTTTGTGGACGGACAAAGAGTGATGGGCAGTCTTGGCTCAGCTGTGGGTGTGAGAGCTGAACAAAGGAAAAGGGAGCAGTAATCTGCCGCCGTATCGGAGTATCCCTTGGCATCCATCAGCGGTCCAAGTCGGGCTGATTCCTTAGCGCAGCAGATTTGTGGAGAAGCGTGTCTCCCATGGAAAGCAGCACATGGCGAGGGCGCTTTTGCCATCTGTCCCTTGTCGCTTGGATCCGTGTCGTTAAATCCGGAGCTGTCGTTGCTCCCGGAGGACGAGCGGGACGGGCGGCAGCTGCCGTGCTCGCAGCGTGCATTAATGCCCTAAGGAGATCGGATCAAGCCCTGCCTGCCCACGAGCTGCGAAAGGGGGAATAGTGCAGGAGGGACGGATTCGGCACGGGAGAAACGTGTGAATTCCTCTTGTGAATGCCAAAGCTTTCACCGCGTGAATATTCAGGTTCCGCAGCTGCCTCTGGGCTGGTCCAGGCTGGGCGCGCCGAGGTTTTTATGGGATTGGTGATAATCGGCCTATTTACAGTTCTTTCTGCTGCAGTGAAATTGGTGTAAGAACATGGCAGAGGCGCAATCCTGACCATCAGTAAGGGAAAATAAACCCTTCATCTGGCTGGGTGGTGGTGAGGAATGGCTGTTACAACAACTGACCCGGTATCACAGCAAAATTTGAAAGGTCAAATAGATAATATGGGTTTATATACGGGGAGAACTGTCGATACCCCCAACAGTATGGAATTTACAGGACTAATAAAAATCTGCACAAAGAGGGAAATACAATAAATACTTTAGTGTCCTCGTAAAAGAGATGGCTGGAATATATGATGTTTTGTTGTAAGGAGGTGGGAGTTTATGGCTTTACAGTGACTGTGGCAGAAAGCTTTCCTTTTCCAGAGTATTTAAGCCACAGGAATCTGCATGAAAATGAGGAATGTATTCTAGTAGTAGCATACTAAGCCTGTCACCTACTTTGCTGTCTGTGTGCCATTTTGAGAACAAAGGCTAAGCCGTGCAAAACATCTAATATAGAGCAAACATCATGTTTAACCCTGATCAAACAAGTAGTTTATTTCATGTAGATGACAGTATTGGTCAGATAACTCAGGTACTATTGACCCTGTGATATTATCAGTGTTATATTTGGTCTGCATTGCCCATCACAGCTACAGTACCTTATATAGTGTAAATATTTAGACAGGTAAGTTGTGACTTCAAGTGAATGGCACCAAAACATGCACATCTAAAGAATACACATTTGTGAAGAGTAAACATTGCAACAGAACTGTAACGATACTCTGTTACGCTTCACCTGGATGATTTATCTCCAAAGGTGTCAAACCAGAGCCTGGTGAACAAACTAAGGGCGATTTTGTATCAGTCTCTTAAAATTAGTCATTCTGCTCGTGTTGGCAATCTGCCAGAGGTGGTCAGATCATGATGAGTAATTTCTGTTTCAAAAGTGGCCACGGGAGGGGCAGACTTTTAAGCATCAGTGTTGGCACATTGCATCCTCTGCATTGGGATGGCTGGGCTCTCCTCTGGACACAAAAGTGGCGACTCCCAAGTCAAGCTTGGGCCCGATTTTGCAAAGCCAGTGTTTGTTTTGCTGTCTGCAGTATGCTCAGCAGGGTCCTGCATCGGGTGCAGGAAGTAAAATGCCATCGGTGTGTACGGGGAGATGCGGGGCTTGGATTCGGTGCCTGATATTCCCTGTGAGACTCTCTGGTCCCTCCAGGGACAGTGGCAGTGTGATGCTGGGCTGGCTGCCAAGGCCCTGGAGAGAAGCTGCGGTGTCCAAGGAGAAGGCCTGCAAGCCCCAGGGCATTCCTTAAAAATGGATGCTTTGTGGATGTTCCCCACTGTGCATCTCTGCTACAGCTGGAAATGTCGGAGAGCAGGGCCATCCTTCCCTCCCACCCCTCAAAGCAGTGTTGGGGGAGCCTTATTCCTAGGATGGAATGGGAGAACTGGCCAGTAGGGAATGGAGCAGTGATCAGTTTGGGTGCTCAGCATTTAGCCTGACATTAAGCAAACGTTGATACGTGCCTAATTTGAAGTGACTTGTTACTCTTGAATTGTACATTGCCTAAATCCTTTGAAAAACAGGCAGTTAAGTTTTTCTTGCATAGCTAGAGAACTGTTTCTACAGGCAAATCTTTGTATATAGTCTCCTTTTTGGATGCCACTGCACCTATTTGTCTCTTAAATATTCTATGGATTGATTTCTCCTGCTGCTCAGATAAAAAGTAACATGGCAGGAAATATTTTTAAAAATCATAACACTTAGAAATACTCTCTGACATCATAATTTCTAGCTGCTAAGTGTGCCTTTGATTCAGATTGCACTGTGACCTGTTCTTGTGCGTAACTTTTCCTTGTGTCCATGATATTAGCTGTAGTGCCTTGGGTGCAGCGTGCCATGTTATGGTGATTCCACAGATGCTCTTTGAACATGGGAGCATCTCCAAGCACTTTGTTGCAGCGGAACGGTTACAAAGGCGTTTTTGTCAAACCCTGGGCTGTTTATCATGCTTATTCCACTACGTGTCTGGCTTTGTGGCAGAGCTTCTCCCGTTTGAAGAGATTTAGCCTTGCTTTTCCCCAGACCTGCTGTATGAATTTGCATAAGCTGCAGTTATGTATTACCATGGCTTTTCCAGTCTCTGTACTGTAGGTTTTCAGTGAAGCAGACTTTGCTGACTGCAGCTCTTGCCGAGCCATTAACTTAACTGGGGAGTGTCCTTTGAACGTTCAAGGTGGTTTCCAGATAACCTTGACGTTTCCAGAATTTCAAAAGCCCCGTGGTGGAGTTAAGAACAACAGAACCGTACAGCCTTTCCCCCCTGCACGAATGGAGTGTTGACGTGATTTTGTGATATTGCTGCCCGCTGTGAAGTGACAGTTTCTTTAATTGAGTAATGGTGTAAAATCTGCTGCTCCACATGTTTTATTCAGAGGAAACCTTAAACCTGCTGGTAACTAATGCACAGCCAACTAAGCTGGATCCATTCATATGATGGCACTTCAAGCCTCTGTCTTCACTTATTTAAATGTGGTTTTTTTTAGAGAGCAGTGCATCGCTCCCTGTTTTACTTCTCTCTGCTTGTTCTCTGCTAGCAACTGTGTGAAGAAGTAACTGTACAGCAGGAAAATGGCATCTCCTAGATAGACTGAGGCTTGATGACCTCAAGGGTTTTTTTAAAACCATTTTTGGCACCTTTATCTCCGCGTATAAATAGCTCACGAGTCTGTTCCTCGGCATTGGCTAGATGTAAAGTAGTGTTAAATGCTTTTGGGAGGTGAAAGTAGGCTTTCTCAGTTACTTGTAGATGGAGCAAATCCAAGCTGCATTCTATATTTACACACTTTAGTTCCCCAGCAAGTTTGAGTCCTTAAATAATATCTGCAGATTTGGTCTAAGTATTTAGAATGCGTTCCTAACAAAAGATTTGTGCTGGGATTAAAAGCCACATAAGCATTTCCTTAGTTCAGTTTCTAGCTGGCCACTGTCAGCAGCTTTACCTTAAATTTATTCATAGGGTTTTTCAGGTAATATTTTGATCAGCAGCAATTCCTAGATCTTTGGAAGAAGAGTCATTTCAAATGGTCAGGTAGCGCTACTTGCCTCGCTGGTGTTAGCTGTGTGTAGCTGAATAAGCTTGTCATTCATGCCCTTGACTCTCAGCTGATTGATTCTTTCGGAATTGGCTTGGCAAGTGTACATTTTTATCAGCTCACTGCTTGCCACGCGGGAGCCAGGAGGGTTTCTCAACTGTATAAAGTACACTGGCACCGTGTCCTCCTGTAACTGCCAGGGAAGAGCAGGTGGAGTTCACCAGGGACAAAGTAATAACGGATTTATCTGCCTTTGTGAAAGGTCACAAGGAATTCTCAGTGACCTCAAGGAGATTCTTTTTTCCTTTCAGGCAGCATCTCAGGTTTCAAGTAACTCTGTTTCTTCCCTGCTTAATTGGTGCTGCTGAGCCATGGAGATTTACTGCCTATTGAGGCGTCACTGCTTCTGGCGACATGGAAGGTTTTGAGGTCTTTTTCCAAAATTTTAGTTGGTTTGAACTCTTGTGCTCTCTGACTGTGAGGTGACATGGCTGTAAGCATCATTAAAGCTTGGAAGAAGTTGCTGTGAATCTTTTTGGAAATGTTACTCTCCATGACATTGTCAGACCTCTGAAAATAAATGAAAGTTATTCTTTGTATAACTTCCTTATGTATTGTATTTGTTTTTGTTTTCATATAACCTGAAAGCCTACTCTAACTTTAGTAGTAAACTATTGTGATTATGAATAATATTTGACATTAACATTCTTGAATGATTACCAGCAAATCTTGTATTCTTTGGCAGACGTGCCTCTAAAACCAGTTAGGTTTTGTATGTCTGTAGCTCCAGGTATTTCTGCATCCATAACAGCCAGCTTTAAAAAACCAGGGAAGCATGAGGGACAGTCAGAGCTATTATTAAAGTCTCAGTTGGAGCAACTGATGTGTGGAAGGTCTATTGCCAGAGGAACCCAGAACATGTAAAAATGGCTTGTGTGGTTTTTTGTTTGTTTGTTTGTTTTGTTTTTGTTTCTGTGATATTGGCAGATGAACATATAAAATCCACACTTTTTTTTATGATCTAAGGCATAGCTTCCATTAAATTCAGGTTCTTACTTCCCCCCTTTTTCAGGTGAGTAGTGTGCAAATATAATGAAAACCTGTTGAGGGCACTGTGGATAATCCCAGAGGGAGAAACCTGGGAAGGGAGAGCAGTAACAGAAAATACTCCGGGGATGACAAGAGGACCAAACGCCCTCCAGGAGCTGTCAGGAGAACTGATAATGGGTTTTAGCTGAGTGATACCGTGACTTTTGTACAGTGACCTGCTCAGCTCTGCTTTGTTGGTCCTCCTGGGGTGGCATTGAAGCACACAAAAAAAGAAATTCTGTCTCAAAGTATTCTTCTGTCAAAAACTTTCTGCCAGTCTCCCCTCTCTACTGCAATTTATAGCTGAATGTGCTCTCTTTACAATTTCCTCTCTTAAGAAAAGGCAATAAATTATTAATAGGTCCTGAAATACTGAGCTGGGAGGTGGGAGACAGAGCAATGGAGGAGGTTCTGCCTCTAAAAAAACGTTGAGTCCTCAGCTTCTGCTTTGAGCTGTGAGATGCTCCTACTTAAAAACCATCTAACTGTCAGCAAAGCATGTTGCTGTCTGTTCTTCCACTTAGAAACAAGATGGTTGGGAACCTGCAAGAAATTATACTGTGAACCTTTTTAAACCTCCTAATGTTGTATTTTTTTTTTTTTTTTTTTTTCTGCTGTGTTGAAATGATGCTGAATGTGGAAGCTGTTACCTTTTGAAAGGCTGGTAGTTAAAATAAAAACCCTGTGGGTTTTGTTGGAGTTCCTCAAAAGTATTGCTGGGTAGAGAATGAGCATACAGAAGAGGAATTATTGACAAAATAAAAGTTAGCTAGGATTTGTGGAGTTTTTTGAGAGTCTGGGGGATCTGGAGGCTTAATACAAATTTTAAATATCCCCACTCCCTTGCTGCCTTTGTTGGTTTGCTTCATCACGTAGGTGGTTGAAATGTATTTGGTAATGGCAATAATTTAAGGCAGAATTACCATGTCTTCAGTAGGAATATTGAGGAATATCCCTTCAATGTGGGTCTCTTATTCTCTTTCTTATCCCAAGGACAGATTAAAAGGTGCCAATGAGTAGCTAGGTAATTAAACATTTATAATGAAGATTTGGGGATCCAGGTTTGTGTGGTGGAAGTGCTGTCTCTGATTCAGAAACACAGAAGTTTGTTCTCTTGATTGCTGCTCCCTCTTGTGGGGTTCAGGCCGGTTTGAGCAAGCTTGAAGTTCACAATTAAACGCGGTGAGACCTACACAAAGCCTCAATCACCGAGGCTCAAGTGGCCCTGAATGAAGGGAAGTCCGGGGGGTGAGATCCAGCTGTACAGGAGGTTTCTGAGTTTAGGAACCTGTGCAGCAGCCCCATGACCTGTAATCCCTTGGCAGCCAGCTGGGAGAGGAGGAAGCATTGCTGGGAGACTCCAGGACCCTGGGATGATTGGTTGAGGAATCAGGAGCACAGGTTCCTTTGATTCTTCTGATACTGAGGAATAATATTGGTAGGAATAGGCAGATCCATCAAGTCAGTGAGTGGCTCCAAGCTTGATGTAATTGGAGAAATTTTGGGGTTTTTGACCATGAGATGATCTACTTCACAGCTGGTCTACTGACACTTGAGGGGATGCACCTTTCTCAGAGGGGAAAAGGAGTTCTAGCACAGGATCTAGTGGCGCTCATTGGTAGAGCTTTAAATCAGCTTGGAAGGGGGAAAGGAACTAAACCAGGCTTGCCAGGGATGGGCAATGAGGTAGTGTGCCAAAACTTGAGAAAACCATCACTCTTGGGATCCCTCAATCTGCCTCAGGAGGTGTTGGCTACAATGAACCACACCTGCAGTGTTTCTACACGAATGCACACAGCATGAGGGACAAACAAGAGGAGCTCAAAGCTTTGGCCCAGTCCCCAGAGGTTTGACATCACTTGTGTAAGTGAAGCCTGGTGGGATGAGTCCTGTGACTGGAGTGCCCAGTTGGACAATTACAGGCTTTTCAGGAGGGAGCCCTTTTTTCAAGGACTTATCTTGCTGGCTGTGCTATCAGTATTTAGTATGATTTACTTCTCTGTCAAAGCAGAGAGAAGCCTGTATCAGCTGTAGCAAACTTGGCAAGCAAGTGCCTGCTGTACTGGCAACATTAAGATCTCTTACATCTCCTCTCCTGTAGTCAGCGCTTCTGAGCTGCACTCCATGGCCCAGTGCTCTTGCCTGCAGAGAGCTGCTCTGTTACGCAAGTTGCTCTTGAAAATTAAATTCCAAGAAAGAGCTCTGTTTGCCTTCCATGTGCTCTCCTGAATATTCAATAAATACAAATGCCATAGCTGGGGGAAAGATGTTTTGTTTTTTTTTTTTTTTTTTTCCCTCGTGCTTTCTCAATTGCTCTCCTCTCATAAAATTCTCTATATGTAATGTGTTATCTGAAGATTTCAGAACACTATTTGTGGTTTGTTTTTTTTTTTCCTCAAGAGGGATGTATAATCTCTGTTCTCTGGACAAAAAACTGAAGTGCAGTGGAATTCTGAATTGCTCTTAATTGATGGCAAAGATCTGTGCAAGTTCACTGACTAGTTCTTGGCGTGAAACTCTTCAGAAATTTCCCACTGAAGCTTAAAAGACAAATTGTTGTGACCTATTGCAAAATGGGAAGGGCCCACATCAGTGTGACACTGAAACAAGGGCAGTTCACATGATCTAATTTCCAATCTTGGGCAGTTTCAGAATAATGATACAGTTTGTCTCAGCATTGGAAACTGTTCGGTTTCTATCACTTAACCCATGTTGAACTGTTTCTGTCCAGGAATTGGAATATGGGTATTAAATCTCGGTCCTCTAGGCTTTGGGGAGTATTCAGTGGATGAAGCTTCTCATCTTCATTTCACTTGGCCTTAAAAGAATATACCAAACTGAAATTTGCCTGCATGCAAAGTCCATGCCTCTGTGGAGACCCAGTGGTGTTGATGGACTCATACTTAATACCCTGTAAATGTATTTGTTCTTACCATGATAAAAGTAAAGGTGGGCTTTTTTTTTTTTTTTTTTTTTTTTAAAAAAGGTAATTAAACCAGAAAACAAGTGGACTTGATTTGAGAAAACAAAAAAAACTTAATCTTGTATTTATGCCCTTTCCTAATGCTTTGTATCATTTCTTGTCACAGACTGGCTAATCTCTAGAACAGTGTCAGTAACCTTACTTCAGAAAGTGAGGTTTCTTTTCTCTTGACTATCAGTGTGGCCATTGTTTTAAGCACTTGCTGGGAGCTTGTATCTACATTTTAATGTGCTGTAAGTGCAGAGCTGTGTTTCGTAGTTGCCAGCTCTTATTCAGATGAAAGTTGCAGTTCAGTGGGGACCAGAATCTAGTGGGGGACCCCATTGATTATATTGCTTGTAGCAGTCCCTGAGTTTCACTTCTTGTTTATACTTCAAATATGCTTACCAGTCGGGAATAAAAATCCCTGATTATGTCCATGTTCAAAGAGATGTTGGCATTTGCCCAGTCCCAGAGCCCTCCACAGCCTCCTGCATTTCCTTATGCTGTAAAGAAAGGGGATGAAATATTGCAGGTAGGGTTATTGTGCTTACTTTATGGCCAAGAAAAATGTGTTTGCTCTTCAGTAACACGTACCAGTGGTTGAATTAATTTTGTATGTGTGCAAATTCAGGACGCCAACTAGACACATTTTGTAATGAAGAAAGATTTAGAACCTTTTGAGGTCTAAATTCCGCAGACTAACTTCGGGGTGTGTTTTACAGGCTCTTACCTCCCTTAGGTACACCCTGTCCACATACAACCCTCTTTCCTCCAGATTGCTTTAAGCCCTCTAAAGTCAGCAGTGAACTCTGTGTGACTTTAATTACAGAGGCTGTTCTGCAATCAAACAGAAGTACAGTATTTAAAAAGCACTCTGGAACACAACCATTCTACTTGTGTGTTCTGAGGTTCGGTTTTATTTACATTTTAAATGAGGGAAACAGTCACTGCAAAGTGCTACTGGTACCATAGAGGGAAAACAAAAAGGGTCAGTGGGGTCACTGTGGAAGAGAAGCTTCTCTTTTCATAAAGAAGTTGGGTAAAACAAGTGGAAGAAACGACTGGATGCAGCTTCATACAAATAACTATTTCAGAAGATAACACTAGGAAATTTTTATGCTTTCCTTGTGAAATTCCAGTCCATATTTGCTAATACTGTCAAGTGGGTTTTGTTTATTTTTCTCCATCTAGATAGGATTTCTGATTAATTTACTGGTATGAGTGATCCAGCTGTTTCCAAAGCCAGTGTCGACTCCCTCAGAACTATTTTATATGAGTAACAGTCTTGATCTAAAATACATGAGTGCAGTATTGCACAGGGTGTATAAAACATGTGGGTTTGCTCTTGGAGGTAACAGCTGTAGAGGAGTATCCAAATTCTTCTCTTGTGGGAGCAACCACTTACTGACTAGAGCTATTCCGAGAGAAAATGCCGATTGAAGCAGTGACGTAAATGTGGTTAGCTGATACTTTGTTGGTCCTCTGACAAATACATCACCTACACAAAGTTGGTAGGGGTTTAAAACTATATGTAACACACTGCTGCAGAGCTGCCTGCCATCACCCTTTGCTGGAATTGTGCTTTCATCCCTATTCTGCTTTGTCAGAGTATGGAAACAGGACAAGTTATTAATTGCTAAATAGCAGTGGAAGTGGTGCACCCTGTTTATACAGTGAGCTTCCCATTCTCCAGGCTCTTTATGAAAATCTCTTTTTTATAGGATTCTACAGAACTGATTTACTGTAGAATTCTGTAATTTTCTTCTTAATCTTGTCCCCGGAGCTGCTTTGAGGTCTTTAGAGCTTTCTCATGGAGAGGGTTTGTTTGAACTGAAGGACATGCTTTGAGCATTTTTTCCTTTCCCTTCTGTCCTGAGTCCAGTGTGTCTGAAAGTGGAATCCAGTTTGCAGCTAAGCCAGTGGCAGCTAAATCAGTGCCTCAGTGTGCAGGGGAACCCAACACTGCAGCAGATACCACAGCAGTGCAAGCCACTGGAGAAGCTGTCAGCAAGGGTGTGTGTGTGAGGATGTACGTGACCAGGTAGCAGAGGGAAAGAGACTGTATAACCTTCCTGAATATCAGTAAATTTTACAACAGTGTCACTTTTAAGCCCCAAGGGGAAAGGGAAAAAAACCTCCAACAACCAACCAACCAACCAAAAAAAACAACAACAAAATAAAACCCTACCAAAAACATTTATTAAGATAATAAATGCCTCTAAAACACTGCTGAGATCCGTGGAAATGATTACAGGATACTTCAGTTTTAAGAGGTGTTTTAAGATCAATTCCTTGTGTCAGGATTTGCTTTGGTAATCCATGCAAGCTCATGATGGAGCTCAGTTATTGTTTAGACTGTATTTTTAGCAGCAGGGCCCTTGTGACTCCATGGCAATGTAATTTATGAGGTAGGACGCAACTCCTTAATTGTCTCTTGCATTGTAGAGCTGTACATGCTGTTCACTGCAGAATAAACATTCTCCTTCTTTATGGGGGGAAAAAAGGTCTGTGTCAACAGGACTTTCCAGCCTCTGGTCACATGCTTAAATTAGATCTCTGAGATGGGTTTCCTCTCAAACACATAAGCAGATGTTTCTCCAAAGTGGACAGTGTTCGTGTATAAATTCCTCATTAGTCGTGGGTGTCTTTCCCTCCTCCTCTTCCCAGTTTTTGGCTTAAAATGTTAAGCAAGAGGACCAAGAATGCTGACCCCTTAAAAACAGATAACTGGCAAAAGCACCATCAGGATGTCAGGGGGGAGCCTGTTCCAGCTCCCTGCTCCTGGTGCTTGGGTATTAATGGAAAGAGAAAAACAGAGCTCTGGTATTCTGAGAAACTTTAAAAACAAAACCAGAAATCGCTCTTGGAATGCCCTTGCAAGAAAAGCTTTCCCTGAAAAAAATTATCATTTAATCTCCCACCAGATTCAGTCTTTTAGGATTGCAGGGTGTGAATGAGTCCAACTCCGAAAAATATGTTTATGTTGCAGTTAGGGTGGTCACAGGAAACACCACAACAGTTCTTTTGGTCAGGTTTCCTTTCTAGGTGTCCTTATTATCCCCTTTGTATGGGAAAATTGGACACTTCTCAAAGGGAACTGTCAATTTTTTTTTGCTATAATGTTTGATAATGAGATTCTTCAGTGTTTGCTGAGGATCTGAAGGTAAAGACGCTATCACTGTAAATTTAAGATGCCATACTAGTTAATTCTCTCTCGTGTACACAGTCAAATATTTGGATTGAAACCGTAATTATGTTTAGCTATAAGACCTTTTGGACTTGATTTTTGCTGTGAATTGAGTGTTGATGGCTTTTTTTGCATGTTGAGTTGGAGAGCTTGGTGAGTTAACCATGGCACTCCCGGAGTTTTCAAATGCTCCATGTGTTTCCCCCACTTAATGTCCCTGGTGAGGTAGGACCCTGATGAAGTACAGAACCTCAGTCCTTCTGCGTGGTGTTTTTTGGAATTACAGTTGTGGTGGAAATGGTTAATGCAACTTCCAGCTCTGTAAAGCTGATTAGGTTGGAGGTAGAGGCTGGGAGATGGCAAAGCCTCATGTTGTGGATACACCAGCAGAGAAGCCCTTTTCTACAAGTAAAGTCTCTCACTGGATCCCTTTTGTGTTTGTTTTTTTTTCATACAGATGTCTGTATACTCAGGTTCTGTGAGATGTTCCCTACCAAAACTCTTTTTTTTTTTTTTTTTTTCTGCTCTGATTTTTTTCCCCCCATTTATTATGCAAAGGAATGGAAAACATTAAGACTAGGTCAGGAATTTTTATTGGCTTGTGGGAACTATTCTTGAACCTCTCTTCTAAAACAAGAAGATCACGTAACTTTTCATACACCCACATTTCAAATTTCTGAAGTTTTCCAACAGTAGCAAGGCATTAATACATTTGATTTCCACATGTTGGTGAGAGACATTGATATATTTGATTTCCAAATGCTGATGACAAGCATTGCTTTTGAGTTTTGAAGCTGAAGGGATCCCCTGAGCTGACAGACATGCCATGTATGGGCTACCCAAGAGCCTTCCAGCTTCCCTACCTGAGTCCATGTGACTGTGATGTGGCACTTGCGCCTGGTCCAGCAGTTTCCTTCCTCCTCCTCCCTTCCAGCCTCACTAGAAGATAATCTGTTGATACTGGCAGTGCATTTTGGTGCTGAAAACCAGACATTGTTTTCCTAAGAAGCACTTAGTTGTGTTTACTCGAGTTCATTGCCTTGGTTACAGGTTACAAGGAGGTTTTGTTACCTTTGCCAGCTGAGCTGCAAAGGTGCCAGGATGCCCATAGCAGGCAGGGATGATGAAGTGAGAGATGCATACGTCGTTTTTCCTGTCTGCATGACTTCAGATGGGTGTTACTCCATAGATTTTTATAGACTTTCTAGAACCTTAGAAGAATTTTGAACCTTATTGAAAAAAAAAAAAAGCTAGAGTAACCAAATATTTCTTCTAATATAAAGTATTTTTCAGTTTGTTTTTGTTTTTTTTTTTTTTTTTCTCTCCACAAAATGAGGCTTGCTTTGTCTGTTTCCACTGTTTGGAAAGGCAGCAGTAAATGTGATAGGGAGGGTCATTACCAAAATTCTAAGAATCATTAAATCAGGTAGGTAGACCTTTGAGATTGAATCCACCCCATAATCTGGCATTGACGAGTCCACCAAAAGCGATGCTACTTCAAGAGAGTAGAGGAAATGCACAACAGAATTTCATTTTTATATATATGATATAAGCTAAGTTAAATGCATAGGTGATGGATAGTGTTGGGAGGTGGCTGCTATATTGCTTGTGAATTATCACTGAGATGGGCAAGTCTGGAGCCAGACTGATCAAAGGTGCGGGTTTTTTCAGTGTTTAAACCTGGTAAAGGTTTTGCCTACTTTATTCCTGCTTGCATCCCGCTTCCATGCCTCTTAAACTACCTCTGGCACCCTGGAGACAAAAACAAGCAATTGAGTGAGCTGTACTGGGGGCCAGGCTTCCTTGGAATTTGTTATTAGTGATAGTAACATACTTGGAGGATGACTGTATGATCCTCCCCTCTTCCTTTTGATGCAGCTCCTCGGTAGCTGTGGGTAAACTGCGGTTCTGGAAAACTGATTTTTTAGGATTTAGGCTAGCATTTGTGGAGGAATGCACTGTGCTGGGTGCACACATGCATTTTGTGTGTGTGTGTGTGTTTGCAAAGGAAAGGTGTGTTCTCCCTGGGGAGATAAGGGGTCTGTGTCATTGGAATCAGAGCTGCTGTCCTAAGTGCAGTAACTTTCTTTTTTTTTTTTTCCTGGTTAGATATACTCAAGATGAACTCGCAGTTATGCTACCAGGTTTCTGAAAATGTCAGATGTCTTCTCCCCACCCACCCCCAAGTCTTCCATTAGGCTCACTTTAGCATTTTTGTACATGTAATACATATTTCCACAATAAACATTCTTCCTGCTTAGATATGTCCTGGAATTAATGGCACTCTTCCAGTGTCCTGTTTCAGAGGGGAAATACACAGACATAAGAACTGTCTGACAGTGCTGAATAAGTAAATAAATATCATGATACTTAGCAGAGCTTCAGATGCTTTGGCTTTCTTTCTCAATAGCAGGGATGTATGATGAGATGGGCGCAGCATTTTTGAGGGGGGTAAAAAAAGAAAAGGTAAGATTAATACCCACTTTCAGCCAGTGTCCTCCAGGTGCTGTGAGTGTCCCCTGCACCTCCAGGGCAAGGACTTTGAGAGAGCTCCCTGCTATCAGCTTAACGATGCTAAATACCCTTGGCAAGCAGTCAAGTAAGATGCATCACTGGCTTCCTAGGTTGTGGCTCAGCTCCTGTAGTCACAGAACTGTGTGCACTTGCTTTTTATTTAGCTGTGTCTGAAGGATCCAGTGGAGTGCTGAACACCAGGAGGGCTGAGGAAGAGAGAGTGTGCATGTGGGTGTACAGAGAATTCATGTTGTGGGGGAATTTGTCAGGACCTGGTTGGAATTCCGAGCCTCACTTCACATAAAATCAATCATAAGATGCTGAAGTGTGTGTTCAGAGTGCTGTCAGCTCTGTATTACTGAAAAATAGAAGTTTGCTAGCATTTAAAAGAGCTCTTTATCCTTCAGTTCCTACCCAGCAGGTCCATAGCACACTTGTTTGTTTGAGTTTATCCTGAGGTATGCACGAAGTGCTTCCTCAAGTAAACCAAATAAACCCAAACATCTTTGCTTGTACAGGGACTTGGAAAGTAAACGGGGAAAAGTGTGTGGGGATGATTTATGTCTTGTAAAGCGGGTGTATTTTCCAAGTGACAGTACAAAAACTGTACAGATTTGCCAGTGAATGTAAGGGGAGCTTAATTCTCGTTAAACAACAAAACCCAAAAGGAATTGTCGATTTGAAGCTAAGATGAAAATATTCATATTTTGTCATGCTCAGTTTTTATGATGCTTCAGATTCACACAGTTCACATCACTGTCCTCTGTTAGAGCTTCTACATACAAGGCAATGTGTATTTTTCCTGAAGAATTAACTCCAGTGCCTGGTCTGTGCTACCTTGGAGTGAGCTGCCTTAGTCCAGAAGTGCCTTCTTCACAGCTGAGCACCAAGCATTGCAGGAATCCCAAAATCAGACCTCACTGCATCAAAATGCTGAGTAGTCTCTGCAAATTAGGCATAACTTCTCTTGAACTCAGGGCTGTTCACAGAAGACAGACCTGCTTGGCACGGCAGGGCAGAGCAAGGATGTTGTCAGCACTTGGGAAGCATCTCCAGGCAAGCCAGCCAGCTGGGATTGGAAGCACCGCTGCAGGCCAGGCCAGGGCCTGCCTTCAGGTGCTGCAGATCTCTGTTGGTCTTTGCTCCTGCTGATGGAGGATAAGGAAGCACAGCAGACTGAGAACTTTATCAGCCTTAAATAATGGGCTTAGGGCTGAAGGTTATACCACCTGGAAAGGAGAGCGTTTCCTGATGGCGTTACATTGGCCTGGTTCCTGCTTTAAGTGTCAGCAATACCAGGGGATGAAATGAGTGTTTCTTAAATGTAGATTTAAATTACAGATGCTTCACAGAAACATACATTATTTCTATATCTGTTGGTTTCTTTATTTTTATACACATACTGTAGTGGATTTAAGTAATTTGACACTTATTTTTTAAAGCAAAGTTGGTTCCTTTACCTGGTAATGAAGGATAAAATAACTTGTAGACTCAACAGGGAGCTTTGGAGTTTAACGAAAGATATGACTTTGGAGACCTTACTGCACCCACACTTAAAGGAGGCTTATAGGAATGATGGGGACTTTTTTACAAGGACCTGGAATGACAGGACAAGGGGGAGTGGCTTCACGCTGACAGAGGACCAAGTTAGATTGGGTATAAGGAAGAAATTCTTCCCTGTGAAGGTGGTGAGGCTGTAGCACAGGTTGCCTGGAGAAGCTGTGGCTGCCCCATCCCTGGAAGTGTTCAAGGCCAGGCTGGATGTAGCTGGATGTTCAAGACCAGGCACCTCCTGGTGCTCAAGACTCCACTGGATCCTTCAGACACAGCTAAATGAAAAGCAAGTGCACACAGTTCTGTGACTACAGGAGCTGAGCCACAGTCTAGGAAACATTATGATTGCAACCTGGTCCAGTGGCAGGTGTCTCTGCCCATGGCAGGGGTGTGGAACTGGATAAGCTTTCAGGTCCCTTCCAACCCAAACCATTCTGTGGTTCTATGGCTTGTGTAAAACCAGTCTGTTTGGCAAGTGTAAATCTTCACCTGACTTAATCAGGGTTTCTCTCAGGGCCAGGGTGCAAGTAAGACATCCCTAATCCTTTTTATTTAAGGTAAGCATGTCTGGCCTTTCCAGGGACAGTAGGCTATGGCTGGGGTCCAGGAACTGCCAGTGAAACCAGCTGAAGCATTGCCCCCAAATGTAAAATACCGCCAGCGCTTCCAAATTGGCTAAAACACTGCCAGCAGCATGGGAGCGTGTGCTCTGCCAGCCTGAGGAACCAGATTCCTTGTACTGGATTGGCAGCTCATGGAAAAACTGAGCTCAGTTGCTGGGTGGAGCTTTGCAGGGCTCGCCGACCTGAGCCGGCTGAGCGGGGAGGAGAGTCAGGCCGAGTTGCTAAGGAGCAACCTGTTTTGCTTGCCGGAGAAAATCCGGTGCCAGGAAGAGGTGACTCTCCGTGTGCTCCATTGTCGCTGCTGCAGAATGGGAACGGATAAAACGAGCTGTTTAAACTTGGGCGGTTCTCCCTGCCCCGATGGTTTCCTCCCTGACCTCTGGGAGGGGGGATAGGTGTGTGTGCGCTTGGGAATCGAGAGGTGGTTTGGACGAAATCGGGTGGAATCAAAAGATGGCACTAATTTCTCTGGAGGCAAGATTCTGCTCTGACAGTGCCCTGAATTGTTCTTGGGGTATTGTCCCATTTAAAACCATTTGTGTCTTCTAATCCTTCTGTGGTTTTGGCTCATCCAGCTCATCACAAGAGACCTTTTGAAATGCAGGATGTCCTTTTTTTGACGAGCCACTATTCATGTTTGTGCTTCTGCAATATGGTCAGACCTTGAATAGATGCTTTTAAAAATTATTATTCTTGCTTAGCGTGTAATGCCATTTCTTACAGAATAAAACCAACACTAGCTAATCCAGCGTGGATAGCTTGTTTTAAGCTCGGCTATACACAACCCAACCCACCATACCGATATAATTGCAGCAATTAACAGCAATTAGGCGGTTTATTTCTGCCCCGCAAACGCCGCTCGGTGCGAATGTATATTTATAAGCATCTGTCCAGCGTGTTATCTGCCAGCGCGCTGGGAGCTGCGCGGATATGCAGCCTGGAGGGCGGGCGTGCGCCGAGTTGTTGGGATGTTCCGGGGGTGTTTATCTTCCTCGGGCACGAAAGGGAGGCGGTGAGGCTTGCAGCCGCTCCGGGAGTCGCTTTCCGTGGTGGGTTTCGCAGCCATGCCCGGCGGCAGGTGTAGCCCCAGGAGCGCTCGGTCCGGCCCCGGCCGGGCAGCGCAGTCCCCGCTCCCCGCTCCGCCCCCGGGCCGTGCCGGGCGGGTCCCGGGCGGGTCCCGGCGGGGACAGACGGCGGCAGCGGCACAGCGGGAGCCATGGAGGCGGCCGCCGACTGCCTCAGCCCGGCCGCCCAGCAGCAGGTAAGGCCGGGGGCTGCGGGGGCTCGGGCGGCGGGGCAGCCCCGCACTCCACGCGGTGGCCGGGGCCGGCCGGGGCTCACCCGAGGCTTGCTTTGGGAAATCACTGACCTAAACGTGAGCTGCTTGCTGCGCGGTCTGCTCCGGGAGCAGTCGTGCCAGCGGAACCTGTAAAATGCTTTCTAAACCAAGTGTCGGAACAGCCCGGAGTGACCATCAAATGGTGGTGGGCGGGTTAGTCATCCCTGGACACGAGCTGTCACTGGGGCTCGCCACTGTCCCTGCACGGAAGGGAGAGGAGCTGTTAAGCCAGCGGCGCTGGTACGTGGGCATTAGCAGCGAACCCTTAAGTTTGCGTGTAGACTAAGGTTCATCAACCTGCTGCCTTTTATTCGTAATTTGCATTTAAGAGAAAGGCGAGGAGTAAAGCAGGATGTGGACTGACCGAGCCCTATGTGATTCACTGGCTCATTATCATATGAGTAAGTGGTGCAAAGTGTGTTTGTATTTATAACTCAGATGCAAAATATGTCAGATAATTATGCTGGTTTGACCTCTAAGCATAGAAGTCGTTATAGACTCCCTTGTTTCAATGCTGAATAGCATGTGATAACTCCCCTGTGAGCTCCTGAAACTTACCGGTTTAGGTCACTTGCTGCTCATGTAGAGGTGGGAAAAACATTGCCATGGGTTAGCTGTTAGTTCTACCTGGTAGCTGTGTTGGTCAGCTGTGTTACAGTACTATTGCAAATCAGGTGCTGCTTGTCTAAATAGACTTTAAATTATGTAGAAGTGCAACAAACCTTGTCAGATTTTTGTCTGATTAAGTATGACTTGGATAAACAGAATGAACAGTTGTATAGCATCTGAGGAAAAGCCTTTGCCTGAAGAATACTGGAATGGCACGGCATCCATCATGAAAAGTTATGCTGGCCCCAAAAGTGGCTGGCTGGCTGTATCTTAAGCACACTGGCAAGAAGTTTAAATCAGCCTGAGAATAGTTATTGCTGAAGCACGTAATAGTGGTTGTATACAGTGAGCAGGTGTAATTTAGTTGGGCAGACTTGTGTTTTAAAGCTTCTCTGGCAGTGGGATCAGAGAGCTTTTTGGAGTGTGGTTTGGTGCTGGCAAACTAACACTTCAGTCCTCTGCAAAAAAATACGATACTAACTTTGATTACTAGTCTTAGAAACAGGTAATTTTGAGTACATTGGAATTAAGGGGTGCTTTGTATAGATGGAAAACTCTTACACATGTAACTATGTGGCAAGTCAACATAGTCATTTGTCACTCAAAAAAAGCAGCATAACTTCCTGTCTTTGTTGGCTGTTTCTTGGGGCTGCCAGGCGAACAATGAACCCCTGGCCTTTTCAGAAGGGAAAAGCTCTGAGAATGCACACCTTCAGGATGTGTGTCATTGGCCCCTACCTTAGCAAGTCACCTAAATAATTCTCTCATCGAAATGATAATGACCGTGCAGCTTCCCCGATGCCGCGCTTGGGGCAGGAAGCCGTCGCTTCCATGACAGTTGTGCGTTATAGCCTGGCCACGGGCGCAGCCAGACCTCGCCTTGTCTCCAGGAGTGATATTTAAAAAGGGAGCGTGAGGGGTAACTCCTCAGCAGTTGCACATCTCATACTCCCACCTCTCCCCGCTGCTCCGGGCCCCAGAAGATGCTTCTCACCCTTTCCAGCCGATATCCAGAACCTGGTTTAGTTTTTTTCGGATGTAGCTGTGCTTCGGTAGTGAACCAGGCAGTGAAACCTGCTTAGTTTTTCCCTGTTCAGAGCTAAATACACTGAACTCCTTTAAGTCAGGGTAAAGATCTGCTGCTGCACAGGACTGGATTTTTATTTTCAGACTGAAGTGACCCTTAAGCAGGAGTGTCAAGTGCTGGGCAAGTAGACCAGCTAAAGCAACGAGCACTTTGTGGTTCAACAGTACCCTTGTTTCAGGGCTTAGTGACTATAAGTCATTCTGAGCAACTGCAATAAAAGACAAAAATTAAGTGCGTGTATTTGTAGTATTTGAGAGAGTTACATAAATGAAGGTGATGATTTTTCAGCTGGTGCACAGTTCTGTGTTCATCTCAGCAGTGTGGTTGCCATCTCCTCTCATTTTGCCCACGGGGCTTTAAAGAAGCCTCTTAGGGAGGTGTTCTTTGGTATGACGTGCTCAGTGAGGCTGGAGCTGGCAGTTCTTGTGAGATGAGCAATACTTCATAAAAGGGAAGTTGCAAAAGCTTTGTAATGAGTGCAATTAGGCTTCATATTTTTATTCTTCTCTTTTTGCCAGTGATCTGTCACTTTTGATTGAGGCCTGTATTGCTCGCTGAGTCACTAGTGAATTTTAGGTGATTTTAAGATCAATTCCTGAGTCTTAGTGATTTTTAATTTTTTTTTTTTTTTTTATCTTGAATCCCTTGAGTAGTTATTTATGCCTTAGGCAACCTAAAGACTTTCATTTTAGCTTTTATAGTCTGAATTTCAGAAGTCTGTGTGAATTTTGGGGTGGTTTTATAATGTTCAGCAGCGTCTCTTGGAGGCTGTGATGTCTGTCTCTGCTACTGCCCTTAGAGGTAGTGGCTCTGATGAGCACTTGGACTGGATGAAGGCCAAAGTCAGGCAGGCAAAGCCTGTTTTGGCTTGGTCAGCACAGAGAGAGAAATGTAAAGTTAAGGTTGCTGTTTGCAGGGCGTGCAAGGAATCAAGGTATTTATAGCACAGAGCAGAGTCCAAAAGTTTCAAAGAGTGTGGTTTGACAAACTCAGATGAGTTTAGTCACACCCCTGTGTTTGAGGAAGGGGTCCATAATAAGTCCGACACTCGTTTGTGTTAGTCTAAAAGTCTAGTTTGTATTTTTATTGTCTTAAAGATTTTCAGATTGGCTGTGAATGAGCAGGTGGGGGTGGCAGTGGAGGGTGTGTTTTAGCGGGATATCTGTACCTGTCTGTACCTGAGCTGTGCTTTTGCACAGGAAAACCTGTGCATAAGAGGTCCTGTTTGCCTCCCACACTTGCTGCAGAATTTGCTGGATGTTAGAATGATACCAGACTTTGGTTTGATTTTGCTAACGTTGTACACAGTGTAGGGACTCATCCCTGCCCTGATGGTTTTACTTCCTCTGAGCTCACAAGCGATGCCAGGTTTGTCACTTATGCCACCACCAACAGAGTATAATAATTCCATCCACCAAACCATGTCAGAAACAGGATTATGAAAGCCACAGTTTTTTCATTTAATGACCAGCCTGACTATAGCATAATACATTTCTGTTGAGTTGGAGAACACCTGCATCACCTCAGATACTGAAGTCTTTGCATGTTTCTTGTCACCCTTTCTCTCCTTTTGCTGTGGACTCAAAAACCCTTTAGGAAAGGATGGCCTGTTTCTTACAAACCGCCTTAGTCCAGCACAAATGAGCTGGGGTTTTGTCAGGAACCACGGTGAGAGTAATTGTGTAACCATCTAAATGGCACCCAGACACCCTTGAGAACATGTTTAAAAATGTAACAGCCCAGGTCACTTTGTATTTGATGCAGAACACCAGACCTTAAGGCACAGCATCCTTCTGACGTGCAAGGGAGCCAAGAGCAGTTCAGCATGATGTGTGGGGGGGGATTTATTCACTGTGAGGATGGTCAGGCATTGAGACAGGAGCCACCAAACCTGGAGGTTTTCAGGAGCCAGCTGGGCAAAGCAACTGATGTGAGTTTGATGCTGACCCTGCTTTGAGCAGGAGGGTGGACTGGGGACCTCCAGAGGTTCCTTCCAGCCCAGATAATTCTGTAATTATTTGTCTTGACATGATAAAAATGAATTGCCTTAAAATATTAGTGTTCAGGGTGGAATAACAATTCAAATTCTTACAAAAGTGGTACCAGTATGTGTTAACAGCAGATTTTTAACTTAGAGTTCAAGGATCCAGAATACAGTTTCTGTTGTTTGTGTTCAGAGATACTTAATGCTGAAGAGCCATGTGGTCATGGAAAGAAAAAGTTCATAAATAAACAATATGCTTGTTCCAAGACGTAAGCCATTGTTAGTCAAAGGTGCTAAGTGAAAAAGTGTTTTTCTTCTTATAAAGTTTGCAGATTGGAGATCTGCAATGAACAGGTGGAGGACTGCAAAGGTGAAATAGAATTAATGAGGTGCCCCATGGATTGCTTAAAACTGAAATGCATCCTACTAAATGACAGGTTATATGGGTGATGTTGCATAAAGTAAAATTAATTTAAAGTACTGCAGTTGGTATCAGTAATCTGGGAACTGGTGAGCCTCATTCTCGGGGAGGCCTGAGAATAACTGGCTAAATTTATAATTTCTATTCCTATTTTTCAAATTGTTTCATTTCATATTATATTGTGCTTCTGAAAAATACGTAATTCTGCAACATAGCTAGATATTGTGCAAATCCTTTTACCCTCATGATATGAGGAAAGCAAGGGGAATACATATACTTTTCTGTAGTACATCATCTGAATTTTACATAAAGGCATCCAATTCTAATGTGAAAGCTCAGCTGGTTATTGAAATTCATGAGGATGAGATCCACAATAATATTAACATAAAACTAATCTTGTTTCCACCTCTTTCTGTCGTGGGGGAAGTTTGAGAGACACAGTCTGTACTGTTTGGTGTCTTTTGCTTATGGAAACTTTAGGGCCCTTTGTTTTCCGTAAGGGAAAAATAGTTTGCTCAGATGTTATTCTTCACCTGTATCAAGTGGGATCTGCAAGTGCTACCGTTTATTTTTAAATAAACAGAAAGGAATCGCGTCAAGTTGCTATCATACTTGTTTGGAGAGCAGTGATTTCTTACCTTTAGCATACATCTCGGGGCATGTTTACATAGTGGGTGTCATAAACAGATTCACACACTGCAGGTGGATCATAACACTGCCTGGCAGGGATTCTGTGGAGGATTTGCCTGGCAGCAAGGCTGGGGTGGTGTTGGTTTTGTTTTGGTTTGTTTTTTTTTTTTTTTTTTTTGGACAAACTGCTTCAGGTTGGGAAGTGCTGTTAAACACTTCTGGGAATGCATGCTTGCACCCTGGAGCCTGCTGTCACCTGGCTCCGTAAGTAATAGATGACGAGAGGGAGAGGGGGGTGGTTTTGGGTGCAGATGTGGAGGTGTGAGTTTCTGTCCATGGCAGAGCCGGTTAACTCAAAATTCAAGCCATGAACTCAAAGGAGAGCAGCACTCTGTGCAAAACCAGACTGTCTCTCTTTCTGCCATGAGCTTTTTCACTCTCCGAGAAGGTGTTTTTCTTTTTTATTATAAGTAATTTTTCAGACTGAAGCTCACAGAATCACAGGATAATTGGGGTTGGGAGGCACCTCTGGAGATCATTCAGTCCAAACCCACTGCCCAGGCAGGGTCACCTGGAGCAGGAGACACAGGAACGTGTCTGGGTGGGTTTGGAATGTCTCCAGAGAGGGAGGCTCCACGAACTCCCTGGGCAGTCTATTCCAGTGCCACCCTCTATGGAAAGAATTTCATCCTCACGTTAAGGTGGACCTTCTTGTGATTTAGTTTATGGCTGTTGCTCCCCTTCCTGTGGCCGGGTACACCTGAAAAGAGTCTGGCACCATCCTCTTGACACCTGCCTTGGAGATATTTGTATGGACTGATGGGATCACCTCTTGGTGATCTCCTCTTCTGCAGACGGAGGTTTTAAGATGTACTGCATCACAAGGCTCCCTGTCCTCCCTACACTTGGTTGGTTTTCAATAGCTCTTTTCTATTAGTTGCAAGTTCCAGCCAACCTACAAGGCAATTTTTGGCTCTTTTTCTGTGTTTTGTGCTGTGTTTTTGAAGGCCCTCTTCCCCAGGCTTGAGTGGTGAACACACTTACAGAACGGAAAAGAAATTATACCTTCCTTTTTTTCTGGTTTCCCTTCTGTTTAGAAGCACTGGTGAAAACATCAGTGTTTTGATTTCTCTGTGTGCTTGACCTTGATATTACTGCAGTTTTTCCTGTAAATTTAGGTGCTGTACTTAGAGGGGAAAGTTTCAGAAGCAGAGGAGTTGGGTGTAACACCAGGGTGACTGGCTGAGTGATGTCTTTGACTCCCTGCTGAGCTGTTCTGAATTCTGCTGGGTGAGCTGCTCACAGCTGTACTGTACCAAGCCTGAACTAATTTCACATTTTCCTCTGTAAGACCTACTGGCTTTGCCTGGGATTTAAAGCAGAATATTAAAAATGTTACTGCAATGTATAGCATGTTCCAGCACTTCCAGCAGGGCTGAAGTGAGGAAGCACTCCCTGAAGGCCTGTTCCTGGCAGAATTCCACTCCAGAGAGGTTTGGACGGGAATACGGAGTTCTGGAGACTTATAATTGCATTTTCTCAGGTTCCCTACCCTCCATCGTTTCAGCCTTAGCTGTGCACAGTCATGCTGAACAGCAGTGTTTACCCAACCCCTGTGCCCAGGTATGTGTGCGCAGTGTCAGCTGTGAGGAAAAACGGCACACGGTGTGTTTGCTGCTGGTCAAATTAATTCATCAATAAAAAACAATCCAACACCGCAGGGGAGGGAAAAAAAAAAAACCACCCAAACCAAAAAGAGCAAAACCCGCCTTTCTTAAGTAAATCTCCCTGTTTCCTCTCCAGCCACACAAACAGTAATTAAAGAGACACAGAGCGCTTTTAAACACAAGTGCTAACGAGGGTTGTGCCTGCGCGGGGGTGTATTAGCTGACTGTGAAGATAACACGTTAGGGAAGGCAGGGCCATTACTTGCAATAGGGAATTAACTCCTACGGATGTGTTTACAGTCTTGCCGAGTCAAGCCTCCTCGTTTCATGCCCTGCTTAACAGGTGTGTTTCACGCTGGATTGTCCAGCTTTCATTTCATTCCTGTGTTCCCGTTCGCAGGCTGAAGCGAGGCTCGCGGCGAAGCGAGCGGCGCGGGCGGAGGCACGGGAGATCCGGATGAAAGAACTGGAGAGACAGCAGAAGGAGGTAAGGTCAAGGCTCTGGGGGGTGTTTGGGCTACATGCAGGGAAGAAGAGGATCAGAGATTCTGGAAGAGAGGGTTAATCTATGTTCTGTGGAAACACGTACAGTCTGCGTGGAACTAATGTTAGTCGTAGAACAGCCTGGAAAAAATATGGATCGTGGCAAGGATTTTATCTTGCTGAAGCCAGTGTAATTATTCACAGAGAATACTGGTGGTTAGTAATTATTGCTTAATATTAAACTTTGAAGTATGCAGCTTCTTTGTGTGTGCATTGGGGGTGGCGGATTCTTATCACTTTGTGAGAAATCTAATGAATATGGAAGACTCCTGGCCCTTGTATAACTCTATTGTGAGTTGTTCTGCTTTCTGCTGTGAGGCTGATATTGGGCTCTCCCTCAGTTTGTAAAAAGGATGGTCTGCTGTTGGCAGGAGCAGCGACAGAAACTGAACTTGGCAAAGCATTACTTTCTCCAAGGGATTTGGATTAAATGCCTGCTTGTAGTCTCTCCCAAATTCTGGAAGAGCTGGTTGATTTATACCACCAGCAGAGTTCCTGTGCCTCTGCCTGTCAGCACGTGGGAGGTCATGGGCTTCCAGCACAGGAATGATGTTAAAGACCAGAAAGCTTGTCCTGCTCCTGCTGTGTATGACAAGTACTCAGTGTCACTGCTACAAGAAACTGGGAGCAGCATTTGTTCAGGAGCTCTAGAAGATTAACTGGTGCTATTGGCACGGGGCTGCAAGCAGGGGTTGGCACAGGTGAACTGAACCAAAAGGGCTTAAAACTTGTATTTGGTGATGTTGATTCAGTGAAACAGCAGAGTAGGCATTACAAGGCCAGCAGTAATAACAATTTAATTTTTTCAATAGATTTTTGAGGGCAAAGGATAGGGAATCTGGGGTCAGGGTGTGGGAATACACAGTAAGAACAATTGCACAAGAGCATGTAGTGACAGGACAAGGGGGAAAGACTTTACAGTGAAAGGGAGTATGTTTAGATATTAGGAAGGAATTCTTCCCTGTGAGGGGGATGAGGCCCTGGCACAGGTTGCCCAGGGAAGCTGTTGCTACCTCATCCCTGGAAGTGTCCAAGGCCAGGTTGGATGGGGCTTGGAGCAACCTGGACTAGTGGAAGGTATTCCTGCAGGGGGCTGGAATGGGATGATTTTTAAGGTTCCTTCCAACCCAAGCCATTCTGTAATTCAGTGATTCTACATCTGTGCTTTAGGGTGCATAGAAGTCAGGATTCAGCGCAGCTTCTAAGCAGTGAATCAGGATGTGATAGCAGGATATGGATGAGAGGGTGATGGCAGACCAGCGTCAGTGCAGGCAGCAGCAACCAGCCCACAAAAGAAGCGCTTGGGCAGTTCACCCACACCCAGCTTTTGGAGCGTCTCCTCCAGGTGGGGCATGTCTGGATGTGTCTCAGCACCCTGTAGCCACGGCAGGGTTTGAGGCACCTGCAAACACAGCAGCAGTGAGAGCTGTGGGGGAGCCTTGCTGCAGACACAGAGCTCGTGGAAGAGAGAGAAGCCTTTTCCTGCTGCATTTGCTGCTTTCTAAAGGATGTTTTTTGCAACCTGGCCCACGGTCGGGAGGTCTAAGTGTTGGCACTGCCAAGCTGCCGACAGCCCGGTGGGACTTGCCAGGCAGCCCGTGGGAGGGCTTGTGGTAAACAAGCACCAGGTGTTTTGTTTGGGCAGGAAGGTAAATACCGGAGTCATGGCAGCTGACACGGTCTAATTTACAGATAACTTGAGTGCAGCTGATGACCCCTTTGAAGATTAAAAGCTGATGCTGCAAAGGGTGTCCTAATAAACCGAAATTTTGGTCTGAAAACTAAAGCTTGCGTGCATGCTCCTGCAGTTAATAACTGAGGAGCTTGTGATCTGGAAATCTGTGACAAATTTCCTAGAGATAGGAATCGAATAGGACAGGATGTCCCTCTGAAATACCACATTCAGTGAAAGCTCAGCCAGATACCCACCACAATCTGCTTTGTAATTCACTGGCATAAACGACATAATATGACTACACATTTATTTTGTATTTTGCAAGCTCGGATATTCTGTAACTTTTCCAAAAAGCTCAATCTCAGCCTCCAGATGCCAGGTAGAGCTAGTTAGGGTTGCCTGGAGGAAGTTTTTCCTTGCCACAAGTATCCTGCAGGTATAATAAAAAAGACAGAAAATCTCAAGCAGTGATCAACACAAGAGATTTGGCCCCTACCCCTTCCTTGTTGGGGAACCTACTGTACCACTGATGCCTGTACAGCTTGTCCTCTGCCATCCTCATTTCCCTTTGCAAACTTCTCAGAGACTTAAAGAGCACTTTTCCTCTGCTGGCATGTTAAATAACCAGAATTTAAAGCACTTGCTTTACTACTTCAGAAGGCTTTTTAGAGCCAGCTGTGGCAGTTAAAAAGCAATAAATAAATTTATTGCATGTGCGTGTACTTGTTCATGCTTAAAGCGCTGTACATGCCCTGGCAGGCTTTCCTGTGGAGCATGGATTACTTGAAAATACATTTATATTGCTGGTCTGGTTTAAAAGTTTCCAGGTGCTACCATTACAGGCTGTAACCATGGCAGTGTAGCCCTCGCTGGCAGAGAAGCAGAGTGTTTTAATAATTTGGATTTGGCAACTGGCTCCTCTCCTGCCCACCCCGTAGTATTAACGACATTTCTTGATCTTGTGCTTCATTTTCCTCATTTTAAAATAACCGGGTGACTTTTGCATCACGAGTCTACACATATGATGGAGAAATCATGTAGCAGAAATAGATGGGCTTTTGGCAGAAAGCATTTGATTGCAGGGGGAGATGCGGGAAAAGCTCCTGTGGAAGGAAGGCTGCAGCCAGTTGCTGTGGTGGGGCAGGATTGCAGGTGTGTCCCAGAGGTGGTGTCATGGCATCACCTGGCACCACCTCATGCCAGGCAGCAGAAGGAAGGATAAGTGTACCAGTGGTTTGGGTTTCTGAGTTTTTCTTCTCCGAGGAGAGGAAGGTAAGGAGAACACAAACACAAGTTTATAGTCAAGTGTAAACTAGGTAGATGAAAAGTGTTTTCTGAAGCTGAAGAAAGAAAATAAGCACAAGAATCATGATCTGATCACAGAATCCCAGAATGGTTTGTGTTGAAAGGGACCTTAAAGCTCATCTTGTTCCAGCCCTCTGCCGTGGACAGGTTCCACTATCCCAGGTTGCTCCAAACCCCGTCCAACCTGGCCTTGGACACTTCCAGGGATGGGAATTGCCCACAGCTTCTCTGGGCAACCTGTGCCTGGCCCTCACCACCCTCACAGGGAAGAATTTCTTCCTAATATCTAATCTAAACCTACTCTCCGTGAATTTGAAGCCATCACCCCTTGTCCTGTATCTCCAGGCCCTGGTAAATAGTCATACCTCATCTTTCCTGTCGGCCCTTCAGGTCCTGGAAGGCCACAATTAGGTCACGCTAGAGCTTCTCGTCTCCAGGATCAATTCTCTCAGCCTTTCCCTGCAGGAGAAGTGCTCCATCCCTCTAATCATCTTGGTGCCTCCTCTGGCCACACTCCAACAGCTCCATTTCCTTCCTGTGCTGGGCCCCCAGAGCTGGAGGCAACTCTGCAGGTGGGGTCTCACCTGAGCAGGGCAAAGGGGCAGAATCCCCCCCTCCCCTGCTGCCCACACTGTGGGATCAACCCAGGACATGGTGGGGTTCTCATGAAGATAAGGGGAGTGATCACTCTTGAATCACATATATGTGAATAAATTTGTATATTTAGTAGAGAATGTGCTCTTGTTGATAAGGCTTCAGGAAAGGCACAGATCTAGCCAGTGTAACAGCTTGAATGTTTCTGACTTCTCATTCAGTGCTGCTTTGTTGCTGTTATTCACCAAAGATGTAAATAATTAATCTGGAAGCCTGGATAGGTTTGCTGTTTTGCTTCTACACACAGTAAGTCACTGCAGGAGAGCTCTCATTGCCAGTGCATGTTCTGAGCTGAAAGGACAATTACATTAGATGGTACTTGTTCCCTTCCCTGTTTGCACACAGCTGTTACCCACCAGCTGGTGGGAGTCAGAGCAGTGATAGGTTCTCTCTTACCACACCATGCTGCCAGGGCCTTTAAACATTTGGTTTCCGGGTGCAGAGTCTGAGTCCAGTCCCTTTGGCTTGTACTTGTGCTTGGTCCTGAGACAAATGCTTGTGTACACTCAGATATTTATTGTTAATTCAGGCAGAAGAGCAAGTCAGGAGTTTTCAGCTCAGTTTTCCTGAGTAACAAGTTGTTAATTCTCATGGGGCTACCAGGTAAAATGAAAAGAATAGTTTTTTTTCCTGTGCATTTTTTTTTTCCTTTTTCTCAGAAGCTCGACATGAGATGCATTAAAGCCTTTTTTCCCCGAGCAATATTTAACAGGAATGTTTCAAGACACGTAAAAGCTGCAGTGTTAGGGCTAATTGTAGAGAATGTTTCCTGTAGGAGTACCTTCTGTGTGTTCTGCTGGCAAGGCTTTAAATGTCTCTTGGAGGACTAACACTTGGAGACCACAGTTTAAGCTGATATTAGTGCCTGAAGTGAAAAGACAGTGATCTCCTCCCACTCCTTAATCAGCTGGATAAGGTTCCTCCTTGTCAGTTTGCACATTAGATGAGCCCTCTAGTTCGAGGCAAGTGCACTGTGCTGGTCTCCTGCCTTCATTTTCAGCTCTTGTTTTAAGGGCACAGCACAAAACTTGCCTTGGCTGTTTTGTAAATTCCTTCTTTACCAGCCTACTCGCTTTTCCTCCTTTGGATTCGTGTTTCTTTAGAATAAAGTATGCCACCAATACTTTGTAATGGAAAAGAAAAGCTAGAGAAGAGCAGAATTCTTGTGGCTTGAATGGGAAGGGTGAGACTGACTGTGAAACTCGGTGCTTACACACGCAGGGAAGAAATGAAGAAGGTTTCTGATGGTTAATCTGTACCTGTCTTACACAGCCAGTGTGAAGATGCAGAGGAAAATTTGGAAAGGGACAACGCTGAAGGTTTTTTTAGTAGACTCTGGACTTCTGCCACCTTCTAATGATGTATCACTGGCTTGTTCTGTGCTGTTCTAAAGCTATTTCTATGAAAAACGTTATTTTTGTGGGAAAACATCTGTGATGGGGAAACCAGGAAAGCAATCTACCACTAATACTGTGGACAAAACACATGTTTGGGATTTTTTGTCATACCCTAATACAGGAACGAGCTGTTTAAGACATTTGACTGCTTAGGTTTCTGTTGACTCCTAAGCTTTTCGGGGGGGCACACCTGCAATAGGAATTATTGTTCAGAAGTGTGTTTTCTCCTGTAACATACCATCTAAGGAGGACAGTGTCATCACAGAACCCTCAAGTGGTTTGGGTTGGAAAGGACCTTAAGAATCATCTAGTTTCAACCCCCCCTGCCATGGGCCGGGACGCCTCCCACCAGGACACCGCCAAGGGATCAGTCACTTGGGAGCAGAGCTGTTGTAATGCCTGTTAGCACTCAGAACTCCAGGTTTTATAAAACACTGGAACAGTTACGATGATGCACTTGGCCCTATCCCTGTGCCCTTCTCCACCTCCTTCCGTGGTGCCTGGTCTGAACAAGGACCTCCTTGTTATCTTGCCTGTTGGCAATCAGGGTCCTGGGCACAAGACTCCTTGCGTGTCTTGCTTTTGGACTGAGTGGGAATACCTTCTGTGCCAAGCCTGAAGCACTGGGGTTTCAAAAATAAGACTTCCACGGTGTTGCCTGAAAGCACGGGCGAAAAATCAGCACCGAAAAGTTAAAGCCTAAAGGTTAAACAGCCGCATGGTAATTGCGACAGCTGAATCTGTGGTGTTTGGCTTCTGTGTATGGACAAAAGGCACGCTGTGTGTGCCACAGAAAAGCCAGAGACTGGAACTGTGTGCAGTCTTGGGAACTGTGGGAGCACCTAGGTAATTTTCTTCTTCAGGGCTTTCTTGGGAGAAGGTAAGCGAGGCAGTTAATTTGTGTGGGAATGGTGGTTTTAAATGTGGCTCCTAATTATGCCCCCTGCGCTTGTTGGAGTGGGAATTAATGGTGCTCAGGTATTAAGCTGGGTTCTGCACTTGTCCTTCGTGAAGGGGAACCTGATCAGGAGGGCAGGGATTGAAAAATGTATGTTCAACTTCCCAGAGCTGGGATCTGGATTTCTCTGAGGTGTCTCAGAGAGCGGTGGGTGGCAGGGATCCTCTGAATACCCCAAAATACAGGAGACTGACTACCCTGCTGCCTGCTGACCCACTGGAGGATTGGAGTCGGAGCAGTGTATGTTCCCTCCCCCCTAGAGCAGCGGGCTGATGGTGTTTACTAAGTGTCTGTGCTTGTCTCAGAAGATCAGCAGTGAGGCAGCTGAGGACTCTCAGACCAGAGCTGGGATATGTTTCCTGAAGATCCAGAGCTTGGTGTTCAGCAGGGAAGTGGGGAGAATGAAACTTCAGCTTCCTTCTGGATTTGTGTAGCCAGCTAGGTGTTTTTTAAGAAAAAGAGTTCTTTGGGTTTTTTGAACCCAGGAGGGTTTCTGGCTTTAGGAAAGATTCTGTTTTCATGTGGGTTCACAGAGCTGATCAGTCAAGGGCAGCTCTCTACTTATTCAAATTCAGATGTAGGAGAGTGACCGTAATGCTGTTGTGCATTATCAAAGTGCTCCAAGATTATCGAGCAAAGAGTCAGCAGTGTATTTATTAAGGCCTGAAAACAACATAAGGCTCCCTGGAAACATTAAAAACTGAAAAATCAACCTGCAGAGATCCTCCAGTGCTGGCAATGTATTTGTAAGGAATTTTCCAGGAGCTGGTGATCCTGTACATAGGTGAAAGGTGTGTAGGGTTGGTGGTTTTGTAACTGTGCTTCATCCCTTAAGGACAAAATTTGTCCTTTAACTACAGAAAAACTGGGTTTTTTGATGCTGTTTGCTTTTGTTTTGGTGGTAGATGCACGGCTGTCATCCTGGGTGAATATTTGGGCATCCATTCCTGTGATGAAGGAGGCTGGGAAAGCGAGAGGATCTGGCTCCCAGCTGGTTCGGGCTCTGGCCTGGTGCAAAGCCTGGGGAGCAAATGTCCCATGTGCCTCTGAGGGCCTGGTGGGAATGGAAACAGGAATGCTGTGTTGTAGCTGGGTGCATGGAGCAGGCCTACAGTGCAAACGCTGCTTTTGTTCTACCTAAATCTACAGGACTTCGATGTGCACTTCTTTGTATTCATGTTTTGCTGTATTTTCTGTAAAAATTATGTTTTTTCCCCTCTAGAATGAGCTGTGAAATGTTGCATTGCTATGTATCCATTCATGCTTAGCTTTGTTCCTTGTTTCTTTCCTTTCCCTTTTCCCTCAGATCTATCAGGTCCAGAAGGTAGGGCTTGCTTGCTTTCATTCCTGTTTGCATGTGTTCCTGTGTTGTGAGTCGTGCAAGAATTTCAGAATCACAGAATCATTTAGGTTGGAAAAGACCTCCAAGGTCTTTGAGCCCAACCTAGAAAATCCTCTAAAGAATGGGAGATGCACAGCAGGCTGTAAATTTCCATGCAGTTCTGCCCTTCCCTCCCTTAGTCTTGTAGTGTGGATAATAAAGGGGAGTGGGGGGAAGATGACCCATGGAAAATGTCTGGTCAGGCACTTAATCTGATCTTTTTCTACAGCCTGTTTGGCCAAAGAATAAGCAATAAGCAGAAGAGTGACTTGGCAAAGCGGGGTCACAGGAGGGTACGGTGGCTCCGTGTGTCACCCAGAACCACACAGACATTTGTGTGCCAAAGGCCAAGAGTATCCCTGGAAGTATTTTGGGCTGGGCAAGCATTTAACAGGTGCCAGCAGGAAGAACGACTTTCAGATGACTTTGTTTGCAGAAAGTCACTGAAGGAAATCAGCGATGCTGTGTTTGAATTCATAATCTTTTGGTAAATAAACCAAATGACCTTCCTTCCATTGGCACCTAAGCGGTATAAGTGCTTTTACATTATTTAATCCTCTCTCAACTCAATTTAAAGTCATGATCTCTTCCCTCCTCCCAAGTTCCTTTTCGTGGTGGTGGCCGAGATGATGATAGTAGTAGGTCTGAGGCCACTTGATATGTAGCAACAGAGGTTTTGGAGTTTGTTTGTGATGTTTGGCCGTTCTACACTTACAGCATGTGAACTATGTGGTACCTAGAAACAGAAATAGCTCCAAAGAGGATTTGCAGGGAGGGAGAAAGCACATATTTCTTCAAGCCTGCCCTTTTCTCCCTTATTAAATATTTCCTTTTTGTTTCCTGAGATATTTTGGTTGCTTGCTGAGTGATGAGTGTGTCCTAAAACCACGGCGTGTTTGGTTTTGTTCTGGCACTCCAGCTGCCCTAACTGCATGTTTCAAGCTTGACTTAGCAGTGCATGTGCTTCTTGGAAGTGCTGTTCTCCTCTTTGAGGGCGTACGTATATGAAGAGAGCTGCTCAAATCATGTGCTCTGGTATTTAACCCTGACCCCATCGATTGAGCAACAAATGTATCTTACTCTTGGTTTTATTTCTGGAGTTGACCGCGTAGCGAGTGACTCAACGTCTGCCCATGGATCAACAGGCTCGTTATTAATCTCCTTTATGGGAACTAATTTAACCTGCTGGTGCAAACACAGCCCCGTGGGAGCCCAGGAGGTTGTTTACTGTTGGTGTCCTGACATGGATGAGAAGATAAGTGGGTTATCCTCCCAGCATCCCCGTAGTGAGTTTGCAAGTCCGGCAGTTTCGCTGTCGCTTAGTGAGCAAATCGCATCTGGAATTCTCTCTCAATGGTATTAACGTCATTAATTATTTAATTTTAATATCACTTTTCAGGGTAGAAGGGAACTTGAGTCTGGCAAGGGCCTCTAACTGAAGCCTAAGCCACTATTTCTTCCTTTAACCCATTCGAATCAGGCCCCTGGGGACAGAACAGAAGAGTCAGTGCACAGAAAGAAATAGGAAGGGGCTGAGGGGTCAAAATACTTTAGGCTTCAAAAGCTGCCAGTTCAGTCCCATATGACATGTGCTGCTTAAAAGATAATAGATTAAAAACAGTCTCAAGGCAGTTGCATTCATTAAGATTTTTCGTTAGGGGATATTAAGCACGTGGCCGTGTAATTTGAAGTGGAGGAGGAGAAGCCTGTAAGTGGAACTTTAACTGTGACACAGCAAGTCTTATAAGGGGTATTTCCTTATCTGCCTTTTGCAGTGAAGTCAGAAGCCAGTGTCAGAAAATGAGAACAGAAGGCAGGAAGAAGGAGCAGCAGACCTTTCAGAAATTACTAGTGTGTTTATGGGTCCTTTCTGGGTGTGAGAAAAGATTCTCCATTTTAATAGTGTTTTTTTAAAATTGATGTCCCTTAATGGCTGAAAAGCCTCTAATAAGGCTTTACCTGACCTGCTTTACTGCAAACCATATAATCTGTAGGTTCTTATCATGTACACAGCCCTGACCAGCTGGAGCTCATAGAATTTTCGGGGGTCATTTTTTGGGCTGTGACGTACATAAAAGTTAATTTTATAACATTCTGTTGTGTGGGGTTTGCTTCTGCCTGGAAGTAACGAGTCTGAGCCCTTGTGAGAAGTGTGCAATGCTTGAAGAAACGATTCATGTCGTGCCCTCAGATTTCCTGTAGTTCAAGGGGGAATTTTCACTTGTGTGTAATTTGGCTAGGCATTGTGTAGGGGATGGGATATTCTTGAACACACAATGAGATGCTTTGCAGCGAAAGCAGGGGGGAATACTTCCCCGTTCCCATAGGGAAGTGGTTAAAGAGGTTATCGAACTGTTGTCTCTTTTCCTTGTTCCAGAGAGATGTTGACATACTACTTAACTCTGCCATGCAGAGAATTTGTTTCCTGTTTTCAAATTACTGGCCTAAAAACTTATTTTCTAATATTTTTCCTAATAACTGGGATTGTTCTGAGCTCCTGCCTTTCCACAGTTTGTCCTCGATATTGGTAGCATTTAAAGGTAGGTCACTGAACAGTTCAGACTATCCAGGATGCATAACTGAGCACCTCACTACCTATTTTACTCTCTCCAGAGCTGTTAGGAATAAAGTAAAATGAACAATACTTTAACACGAAAATTATTTTGTTGTTTGAAGAGGAAGAACTCAGAACTGGAAATAAACTGATACAGTATCGGAGAACATGCAGCTGTTGGTTCTTCTGTATTAATAAACTAGTGAGTCAGGTTTTTAAGGGTGAAAGCAAAATTACATTAATACCATTGAGCGAGTGGTAAAACCAGAGTGCAGTACAGAACACGTGATTTTCTTGTATCATTTCCTAAGGTTTCAACTGTTGATACTCCTGCCTCCTCAAGCCAGTAGGAAAGCTCTAAAATTCATATTATGCTTCCCTAAGCAGCATTTCCATTTGGCTGTTGCTGTGCTTTAGGCCAGAGATTTTTCTTCCCCCGGGAACCTTATGAACACCATTAAAAATGCAAAGTTCCTGAGACCAGAGTTGGCATGATTGTTAGGGGAGGAAGAAAAGTCCCATTAAACCTGTGTATCTTTGAACAATTTGCTGCCTGGTGGAAATTCAAATTCATTGGGAACTTCCCCGATGTCGTGCAAAGAGATAACAAGCTGAGAAGTGGTTCAGAGGAGACAGTCTATTAAGAAAATTCGTGGCATTTGGAACTGAAAGGCAGGGAGCTTTCCAGCCTTGCCTGCATGGGTGGAACTTGTCCTCCTCTATCCTTGTTGGCACTCCCACCGCTGTCAGACGGCTGAAGTGAAGGCAAAAAGCCTCGTGCTCTGAATGGAGCTTTGGGCAGCTCTGAATACAGCGAATCAGAGCGCGCAGAGATGGGTTTGTATTCAACTTGTCTGCCCAGTTTGACAAATCTGTGCAGGGAACATGATTTGACAGCATTTTTCATCCTGGAAGTGTCTTGCGTTCACCTCCCTTGTAATGACTCTTGACTTAAATGGGTCAGGAATTCAAGACTCATTACACTCCTTGCTCCTGTCCCCCAGCACTGCTGGGATTTCTGCACTGCTGAGAGAGAAGAAGCTGTCAAGTATCCCAGCTGTACCCCCAAAACCCCTCTCCTCTTGCCAGGCAGCTTTTCCCGGGCATGTGCTGTGGAGGGTTCCGGTGCCACTGGGCACAGCTCTTCCTGGCATGTTTGTGTGTGTGTGGAGCTGTGTGGCTCGGCCAAGACCTGGCAATGCATGTCTAAATGTTCTGTGTTTGCTTTTCTCATCTAAATTCTGGTTTTTTTCCCTTTTCTGTCTGTAGAAATATTATGGTCTGGATACTAAGTGGGGAGACATCGAGCAATGGATGGTAGGACTTGATCAACGTAGCTCAACAGCTTTTATGTGTTGAAGTTTTGTATAGTTCACAGAGTTTGAAATCCCACAAAGTAGGTATTTCCTTGTGTTGGGGACGTGAATTTCCCTCCTACCACAAGCATTCCTGCAGTCCTGCATTTCCATCTGAAATGTGGCTTTTAATCAGCTTCAAACTGGCAAGGGCTGGGTCAGAGCCATCTCTTTTAAAAGACCTCTGTCTCCACGCTATGGCTTGAAGATTAGGTTAGAATAAAGACCTTTTTAAAGCCCCTTCAGATACAAGGAATATTCATACTCATTTTACTCCTTGTGGGTTTCATTACCAATTGAGTCTTCTTAAATCTGCCTTCACAGGTAAATTTTGGGTGTGCTTTATCTGTGCTGCCTCAGTTACCTTAGCACTTAGTGACCCAGAGGATACTTCATCCCCTTCAGAGTAATTATTACTGCCACGGTGGCAATGTTTGCTTTTTCTGATAATGCAGTGTCCTGGATTTTACAATTTGCCAAAGCCAGTGAAGTTGATACCAGGTACAGACTTGGCCACTAGCAACATCTGAGTGTTTTAACACCTGTAATATAAGATAAAGAAGTTGCTAACAGGCTGGAAGTCATTGGCTTCAGATGTCTTTCAACCCTAAGTTTATGAAATCACTTTCCAGGGATGCCAGATGAAGACTCTGGTTCATGGCCTGCCCTACAAGCACACTGGAAAAGGCAAAGCCAAACAACTGGCTTCCAGTGTGGAAGATAACGTCCCACGCTCCCCAAATTCCTTGACTCTCGATAATGAATCAGTGTAAATACTTATTTTCAGAGACCACCTATCCACCAAGGTGCTCCAGTCTCACAAATAAGCTGTTCAGTCTCCTCAGATCCTTGCTGGATGAGCTTAGCTGCACCTTACTGGCAATTCCCTTGCTTGGAAGTCAGATCGCCTGTGAGAGCTGTTGATACAGTGGTGAAAGTTTTATTTTTTCCTGTTTTCTATCGCTGTTTCTAAATTCCATGGAAAATCAATTTGCTAAAATTGAGAGATGTATCACATCTGACAGTATTTGCAGTGTCACAGAGGCTGCAAGCAGAGCGCAGCTGCTTTTGGTCTGGAAGAAGGGACCAGGCTGGGATACCCACTAGGGAGGCACCGTGGCCCTGCCATGTTATTTCAAGTGTGAGGTTTTTGAGGTTTATTTTGAAGGACTGGAAAACTTAATTACACGAGCCCTGTAAGTATTACCGGTGCCCACATGCGAAGAGATGCACTTGAAACGTTTCTGAGATAGAAATAAAGGCGTCGCTGCTTGAAGTTTTCTGCACAAGTAATAACATGATGTGTAGCAGAGTAAGGTGGAGGGGAAAAAAGTTGGGGTCACAAAGGAGGGAGAAAGGGATTTTGTAGTTTGTTTGGTTTAACGTTGCTGACTCCCAAGCGTGGCTGAAGTTCACTGTGTGTTTCTGGAACGCTGTGTTGGTGTCTCTGTCCTCTCAACACTTCCCTCTGTTTTCTCTCTGCTGCCTTGGTAGGAAGACAGTGAGCGTTATTCCCGTAGAGCCCGAAGAAATGCCTCGGTTAGTATCTACTTTTGCTTTTTCTGTTTAGCTAGACGTTTCAAATTAAGGGAAGACACGAGTATAAAGAACTTCCTTCTTAAAAGAAAAAAAAAAAAAAATCCAAACCAAAAAAAGCTTCCCCCACCCCAGGCAAGTGAAAACCCCAAAGCCACTTCCTGACTTCTCTGCTCTCTCCCCAGACACTCCGGGGAGTTTTTGCAAATGTGCAAGAAAAAAGGAGGGGGGAGGTGGGGAAATAACCTGCTTGGAGTGTTTAACATTCATTTATTCAGACCGAGGGCCAAGAGCATAGAGCAGGGAGCACCCAAGCAAGCTGTAGTAAAATGCTTGACAGTGTTTCTTGGGCAGAGTATGATTTCATTTACTTTCTGCTTGTAGTTTTAATGCAATTCTTTTTAAAATACATTTATTTTGTACGTCTTTTCTTGCCTTCTGTCACATCAAAGCCATCAGCGTTTGCCTCACTGCCCGTTACTTGTGTTTTGTTTTTTTTTTTCTGTCTTTATACTTTTCTCTTGATAGGCTTCGGATGAAGATGAGCGCATGTCAGTGGGTAGCCGTGGAAGCCTGAGGGTTGGTAAATTGTACAATTTCTGTGTGTGTGTGTGTGTGGATGTCACTGTCTCCCTGCACCCCAGACTGGTTATAGTGCTCTCATAGTATCGTCCTTTCAAGGTCTTAACGTGTTCTGTGTTGGTTTTTTTCGAGTAACACGTGGATCAATAATTCTGTCAGCCAGGGGAACTGTCAGATGCGTGTGCAGTGTGCAGGAGCAGGAATTCCTGTGCAGGAACCTTTGTGGTAAATGCTGTTTGCTGTTGCAGGAAGTACCGAGCCAAGACGTTGGTATAGGCAGCTATTTCTTGCATGCACCTTGTTAGCTCCCCTGTTTCATTAGTGATACTGAAAAGGAAGTGCTAGCTTACTGCAGGATCAGTGTTTATTAGCTCAGGAAAACAGCAGAAAATAATCGGTGGAAATAAGTCTTAAGCCCTTTGGAATTGCAGGTGAATACCCTTAGAATCATGGAATATCCTGACTTGGAAGGGAGCCACAAGGATCATCCAAGTCCAGCTCCTGGCCCTGCACAGGACACCCCAACAATCCCACCATGTGCCTCAGAGTGTTGTCTGAATGCTTCCTGAGCTCCTGTTCAGTGCCCAACCACCCTCTGGGGGAAGAACCTTTTCCCAATATGCAGCCTAAACCTCCCCTGACATAACTCCCTGACATTCCCTGGGGTCCTGTCATTCATTACTCTCCTTAAAAATGCTTTAGAGATGCTTGAAATTCATTTGCAGGCTTAAGTTTTCTGGAGGGAGAAAAATAAAGCCCAGAGTTTTCATCATTCGTAGTAGGAAAAGTTCAAATGTTTTTTTCTTCAGAATATCCAGACAGTGTTTTCCCAGATAATACACATGTATATAAGCCTTTAGTCTGGTCTAGTGTAGAGCTTAGAGAACCCATTTAAAAATAAATAAACTAACAAACAAATAAATAAAAATTGCTACTGCAGAGCCGGCTCAGTGATTCCAAATATTGTTCACAATAGCTCAAGGTACGCTTAAAAATAGTTAGTGTTGCCTTGTTCCCTTTTTATTAGAATCCTTATTGCTACTTATGAAATGCTGTTAAAATCTTTATTCTTCAAGATTGCAAACTTATTTGAGTGCTTTTCAAAGCTAGAAGATGCCTCAAAGCTCCAAAGATTTGGTAAGAAAAGCTTCTCTTCACAGCTGAACAGGAAAAGAGATGTTTATTTTACTTAGAGTTAAATGTCAACATGTTCATGAAAGTGGTTTTTTGGAGGGGGAAAAAAAAAATCTCTAGATCAGTTGAAATATCAATTCTTTCTGTTTAGAAGGTGTTGACAACACAAATGGATTGTTTAACCATTGCTATAAGTGGGTCCCTTGGTGTGGCACAATGCAAGCACAGTGCTGGCTCTGTGCTTATAGTCTTCATCTTAAACACCTTTTGTTCGTGGAAATACAGCGATGATTGCTTTTGAGGTGCTTTTGTAACACAGTCCTGTGTTTTATTTATATGTAAATGGCAGAAGCCTTGCATTCTGCCTCCCCACCATGTGTTGGAGAAGCTTTTCCAACCATTTTTCCTGAAGCAGCCAGTCTCTGGGCTGCCCACGTGCCTTCAGGCTGCGATAACCACTGCTGGTCTGGTGAACAGCAGTGTCCAGCTGGTCCAATGGATGGTCCCTAAATTCCTCATACTTCTGCAAAGAATGTGTCTCTCTGACAGAAGGATCTGGTTGAAACTTTCCACGCTGGTATTTCTGGTGATGTTGCACAGACTCCCCCCTGTCCTCGTAAAGCAGCATTCAGTGGGTGTTCTCAGGCACAGGAAAAGTTTTGACAGAGCTTCCTT
This sequence comes from Empidonax traillii, assembly GCF_003031625.1. NCBI lineage: Eukaryota > Metazoa > Chordata > Aves > Passeriformes > Tyrannidae > Empidonax > Empidonax traillii. The sequence continues at coordinate 118,830 of NW_020955477.1, forward strand.
CCCTCCTGCAAGTGCCACTGGGATTATAGAAGCATGTAAATGTTTGCTAGTCTGAACTGAAACTTACCCTTCCACATCCTCCAGTTGTTTTATTCACGATTAATCAATAGAACATAGAGAACAGTTTGGGTTGGAGGGACATTAAAGCTTATTCTGTTCCACCCCCTGCCACGGACAGAGCCACCTTCCACTAGACCAGGCTGTTCCAAGCCCAGTCCAACCTGGCCTTGAACACTTCCAGGGATGGGGGAGCCACAGCTTCTCTGGGCAACCTGTGCCAGGGCCTCCCCACCCTCACAGGGAAGAATTTCTTTGCAATCTAAACCTACTCTCTTACACTTTGAATCCATTCTCTCTTGTCCTGTCATTCCATGCTCTTAAAAACAGTCTCTCTGATCCCTTTCCTAGTGTGGCCTTACAGTAGATGTTTTTAATAGTTTGCCACCATCTCTGGCTGATCTGTGAAGGTTTGGCTCTTGCTGTGTCTGTCTTCAAAACAACAAAGTAAAGAAACCGTGAATGATGACCAACCTAAAAAATTACCTCTGAAGAGTTCAGTTCGGCTTTGGAGCTATTTTAGCTTGAAGACAAAACCCAAAACTATTGCCTTGTGTCCACAAGGGTTTATAAAATGGGTCTGAGAATTCTGAATGAGGCTATTTTTTTGATATTTGAAGGCTCTCCTTCCCTTGTTGCGGGATGTCATTGTCATTGTTCCGTAGAACTTTCATTTTTGGAAAATTGATCTTGCATTTTGGCACTCAGGCTCCTTGCCCTGTGAGGGACTGATGGTCCTAGGGGCTGCTTTTTGAGCCCGTGCTACTCTTCTGTACAGGAAGTTTTCACTGAAATGAGCCAATACTGGATATTGATTTCTCCCCAAAATGTTACCACCCTACTGATCTGTGCGGGTTTTACTCTGGGTTTTTCTCCTGGAATATTTTTTAAGTGGATGTCTGGATTGCAGGCACCAGAGATCTGCTGAGGTGGCTTTTGGGGAGCTGGCCTGGATGCTTGTGGCAGAGCAGCCAGTGCTACGCCCTGCAAAACCACCGGAGATGTTGATTAGGCCAGGCCAGCAAATTGATTGAAGCTCCACAGCTGTGACTGTGCTGTAAACAGTGACCTGGGGTGCCAATAGAATGCTGGCTTGGGTATCTGTGTGTCTCCTCAGCTGCCACCAAGGGGCTTCTGCAACAGGTTTTCTGTGGCTCATCCTGAACCCATCAACAGCATCTGTTTCAGGAGTTCTGCAAACTCAATTCTTTATCGTGCAGATTTTTCTAGGAAAGTTCAGTAACATCGCCCTGTGTTTCTTGAGCCTCTCTTCAGTCTCCTTTCTATTTCAGTTGTCCTAGTTCTCCCACTTCTCAGCTGGCTGTCTTTATAATCCAAGACCATCAGCATGAAATACTGTTGTGGTAGTAATCACTTGTAATTTGTGCATTTTCCACATTTTGTTTGTTCCCATGTTCCTCCTTGTGCCTTTGTGCAAGAAGCCCTGCATTATCAAAGTTCTTTAGCTGGGGTTTACATCTCTGTGCCTATTTTTGTGTCTGTGTGTTTGGTTTGGGGAATTCTTTTGATTGCCATGACTTGCTTGAGTGTTTTTCTTTGGATTCTGATTTTCCTTTCCTCTCATGCCTTTACAGTCTCATTTGGAGTATGCCAGCACCTACCCAGTGGTGAGAATAGTCTGAGAGCTCTGCAGTGTGTGTGTTTAAAAACTAATAATGAAGAAGCAACTAACACAAGTTGTGATAACTGATCTGAGATAAGGGTGATCTGGAAAGATCCTGAGACAGTTTGTGGTGTGTGATGTGAAGATGCCACTTCCCTCTCCTACTGCTCTGACACAGTTCAGACAAAGAGAGACCAAATGATTAGAGATCTGATCCAGGTCTAGCTCAGTAGTTACCACAGGACAGAGCAGAATGGTTTTTATTTCCCCTGACAGACTGTCTCTGTTTGGCCAGATGAGTCTGGATTTATTTCAGCATAGATCTGGAAAGGAATAAACCACTCATAAACTCGTTCTGAATAGATCTAGCAAAAGTGGTGGGGCAAACACACTGCCTACCAAAGCTGCAGCTTGTGTTGAGCTGCTACCTTCACTTTGGAGCACAAAATCAAACTAATAATAATACAAGGAGAACAAGAATTTGCTCCCGTGAACACCGAGGCAAAGCTGACTCTTGGAAGAACAGAAAGGGGCAGTGAGGATTGGGACTTTAAACTCAGTTTAAAATATTTCCTGCTGCCTTGTGGCAGCGCTGTGTTGAAGCAGAGGTGCAGTTTTATAGATTCTTTAGGTTTTTCACTCTCCTTCATTCCCGGCGCTCTTTTCAATTAGGAATGCAATGTATCTATTTGTGCGTGACCTACATACAGAAATAGTTCAAACACATTTGGATTTTGCATGGATGTATTGATGCAGTAAGTATGGACAGCTGGTAGCTCTTTTAATTGACTCAACCCAGCAAGCATGAATGGTTTTAACTGTGGCTACTAAATTTAACAGTGCTATCATCACTTTTAACAATATTCCCTAATAACTGGTCATTTGACCCTGAGATTTGATTTTTTTTTCCCTGTGTGCTCACTGAGCTGTGTTGTGTAGAGCTGGAGGAGAGCTGGACTGATGTTTCTGCATGTGGACATGCATGCCTGGCTGCGGATGGGTGTGCATAAACTCATTGATCTTCTCATCCTGCATTCTTAATCTCACTGCAGGCTGGATTAGAGAATGAGAGGACCAAAAAGAAGAACTACTCCAAAGCAGTATGTATCTTGACTAACAGCCTCAGAGAGGTTTTTTACATACAGACCCACTGTGATGGACAAAGAGTATGTCCAAGTCTGAGAGCTCACCAGCCCAGTGTCAAGGATACGGTGTAACTATCAGGAGTTGTTGGGTCTGCACAAACAGTGACCATCAGTTCATGTGCATAACATGGAATAATCCAAACCCTTATCTCAGTGTTGTACTTAAAGGACATCTGGCAAAACTCAAACCCTAACTTGAACTACCTAAATTGAGGGTTAACATTACACAGCAATATTGAGAGACTATAATAGAATCACAGAAATGGTTTGGGTTGGAAGGGACATTAAAGATCATTTTGTTCCACTTCCCTGCCGTGGGAAGGGACACCTTCCACTAGACCAGGTTGCTCCAAGCCCCATCCAACTGGCCTTGAACACTTCCAGGGATGGGGCAGCCACAGCTTCTCTGGGCAACCTGTGCCAGGGATTCACTACCCTCACGGAGAAGAATTTCTTCCATATATATGACCTAAATTTCCCTGTTTTCAGTCTGAACCCATTGCTCCTTATCCTGTCACTACAGTTCCCGATGTATGGGTGCCTTACTAGCACCTGTGCAAATAGGGCATTACTTAGAGCACCACAAAGCTGGGCCTGGAGGGAGGATAAAGGATAATGTGTTTTCACACAGTGAGAATTTTATGGGGAGCAATTCTGGGGCTGGAAAGGGTACACAAGAGAGGGCAGAGTGGTCTACTGCTGTGGAGGGAAGGGTCCTCGTTGCAGGAAGAGGTTGCCAGGCTAGGTTGGGGTTTTTCAGTACAGTGGAAAGAAGCAGAGAATTTTCTGAGGAGCAGAAGTTGGATGGGGGATTGAGAGAGCCTGAAGGAGCAGCATGAACCACAGTCCGAGGTAAAAAATGTTACAAGTAGAAATGGACATCATGGCAATAAGGTTTTCTGCATCTGTTAAAACCAGAGAGGAACGAGGGTCAATGGCACATAAAGGGAGAACAAGGAAATCTGAGTACTTTTGGCCTCCCTAGTATGCAATTTTATTTGTTAAGGTTTTCATGAGGGTGAGGGTCGGATGTTCAGCGTGTTAGCATAGCAGAGAACAAAGGTCAGCAAGGTCTGATAAAACTGACCCTGCTCTTCCAGAGCTGTCTGGAGCATTTGTCTTCAAAAATATGCACTGGAGAGGTTTCTGGAGAGGATGGGTCATAGTGGCAAGGGAAATGACCTGAGCTATGGGGTTTCAGTCTGAAATCTGAAAGACACTAGGGTAAATGAAACAAATTCTTTTAGAAGAGCCTGAACTATAAAGTGATAAACAATTAACCTGGATTTGTAGAAAATTAATTATGTCAAATCAACTTAACTTCCCTAAGAAGGGTAATTATTAAGGGCATAAAGGAGGGGCATGAGATGTTACTATAGCTTGACTATAAGGTTCTTGGCATATCTATACATGACATTAAGTGAAACCTTGGGCCAGATCTAGTCCTTGTCAAAGGAATGTACTGTTGTAAAAGGGATGAAAAATAACTTTTAGAAAATGAGACAGCTGGAAAGGATCTCAGCTGATCTGTTCCCATCTAAGACATCATATCTGCTTTTTTTAAAGGGGGACAAGCAGCTCTCCAGGAGTCTGTACTGCCTGGCTGTCAAAATGCAGGGAGTTTCGTGTGAGGTTAGGCTGAAAATATTGATCATGAATGGGAGACAACTTGTCAAAAGTAAATAGCAGTAAAAATAAATAAGGAATACCACACCTGGGAAAAATGAAGTTACTATTACAAAGTAATGGGACGGTTCAGATAGTGATCTGAGGTTTCATTTAGTCAGTATTACATAGCTGAAAGAAGCAAGCTAAATTCCTCAGTGTAGTAATAAAAGGGGTGGTGGAAGTAAGAGTTCTGCACGATGCTGTTGAGGCTGAGCTGGAGTGTTGCCTTCAGTTGCTGAAGATCCAATTTAACCATTCTGCAGAGAAATGTTAGAGAAATTCACAGAACCTTAAAAAAGAAAAGCTAGTAAAAACTGGAAAGAAGCCAAGCTGTGTGAGAGGGCTTCAGAAGTGCTTCAAACCATTTCTTCTGGAAAAAAAAGAAACTTGGATGTTTGCCCTCCATTTGGGGTGATAATGCTGCATTTCAATAGAGAATCTAAGCTTTTCTTTTCCCAGAAGTATGTTCCCAGCTTGGCTCTGAACTGGTTTCTAAGTTAATTTGTTTAATTTTTCATGGAAGCCGCTGTATAGCAGATGATAAATATTTTGCTTGGAAATTGAATCAGATTGGTTTTAATGGATTTTCATTTCAGGAATGTATTAAAGCTTGGACTTCAGAACTTCATTTGAATAGAAATGCTAATTAAATTTCCACTAAAACCCCCACCTCCAACACACAGAGTGCTTCCTAGTTTTCAGTGTTAAACCAGGGCTCATTGTGAGGTGATGCCAGAACAGTGAATTGCTGGAGAAACCTGAGCTTTTAATGCTATTGATTGAGGTGACTTTTGGGTCCGTACTCTTTTCTTCAACAGTTTCCAGAGTAAAAACTGAGTCGTGGTGATCGTTTTGTTTTATTCCCGGAGCTGCTGCCATGGGGATTTGAAGCATCTCACCCTGCTTGAGCTTGTTTTTCCTCCTCTGAGGGAAAACAGCTCAATGACAACAAGGCTCGCCACGAGCTGAGCCAACCCAAATCTCTTATTAGCCTTCGGCCTGCCACACAAAATGCTGGGATGTGGCAGATGGCCATTGCCTGCGTTTAATTTTGATGCTCAAAATTAAAAAGAATAGCTTAAAAGAAGAGAATTCATATGTCACTGCATGCTTACTAAGTTGAATTTCTCAAATATAAATCTAGAATTAAGTCTTTTGCTACAATTTGCTGCTTTTTAACTGCTTAGCCGCCTGAGGTACAAGTAACTATAGTGATAAATATCTTTAATTGTAGTCTCTCATCCCCTTTCTGTCCCGTGTTGTCCTCACGGAATGTTTCAAGAAATGGGGGCTATAGAGCAGTGATGATAGGGGAGGGGAAAAAAAAAAAAAAAGTAGTCAGAAAAAGCAGGCAGGAGTATCCTTGACATTTTTGGCTGGTTTACAGATATTGACACAAATGTTTGTGTCCTGATGTTTGAAATCAAGACCCCATCCTGCACTTCTCCTGTTCCTGGTGTATCTTTGAAAAGTTCTGTCTCTGCTTTTGCTTTTTGTAAGTGGTGACATTTGCTTAAAAATTCCCTTTTGGGTCTGCGTCAATTTTTGTCTCTCCTTTTTTTCTTTCCTTTTTCCTTTCCTTCCATAACAGACCAATGGTTATGAGGAAGACCTGTATGGATCATCCCAGAATAGAAAATCTAGCAGGGTTAGTAGACGATTTATATTGCTACAAAATTCTATTGCTCTATTTAATAGGATTAAAGTTAATAGCAAATTCTTTTCTGTGGTGAAGCAGGTTTTTCCTGCGTTGCATGTTGTGGGTTTGGAGTTTGTCAGACACGGAGGTGCAGCAATAAGCTGGATGGGAAATAAAAAATGAAAAATCAGGCCATGAGTGGGAAGGGAAGTCTCTGAATTTGGTACAAGTAGAACTTGGAAGGCAGAACTCCTTAACTGGTAAGCAAAATTGGGTAAAAGTTAAAATTGTGTCAAGAAACAGATTGGGCAGCACCTGGCATGGAGGATTTCCACATGCTGGACAACAGAATGATTGTTATTCAACTTTGTCAAACATGCTCTTGTCCAAAAAAAAAAAAAAAAGCTTAATTATTAACTCCATTGTGCGTATGAGGGTCACAATGTTCTCTTCTGTTCCAGCACAAGTGTTGTGTGTCAATTATAGCAGCTCATCCTCCTCCTTTGTTAAATATTGGGGTTTGTGCAAATGATTTGAAGGGATTGTCTGAAGCAGAGCCTGGGGGCCAGGGAGGGAAACTGTTTGGGTTCTTTTGCCTGCCTTTATTTTAACAAAGCCACACAAAAGCTCAGAGCCTGGTGATCTCTGTGCTATCAAAACTTGTACAGAAATTTAGTGGTATGCAGACTAAAGCTCTGTTTCTGGGGGAAAAATAAACTCCCTTTCAGACTCCATTTAGCCCAGTGTTTGAGCAATACATGCTAAACATGAGATAGAGTTCATGAAGTTAAGCAGATGCTTGGATAAACAGTGAAACGGGACCTTGTATTTCATGTCCATTTTAAATTGTTGCTGCCATCTAGTTTTATGCATTTAGCTTGTGTTTGTTGATAAGAGACAATGAAATACTGTTGCTTAAACTGTTAACAAAACAGCATGTCCTGTTATTGGCACTCCTGCTGGACAGTTTGACGAGTTCAAGGAGCTTTATTATGCAGTGCCTGTGACAAATGATCTTATTCTTTACTGACATACTCCAGCGCTCCAAGGACTGCAGGGAGAGCAAAAGACCTGCAGGAAAGTCGTCCAGGGAAAAGAAATTGTTTGGCTCCTATTCAAGTAATTTAAAATCATCACGTTGTTAGGGTTTGCAGCAGGGAGGTTTAGGCTGTTGTAGAGCTTCATTACAGCAACATTATGAGTTCCATGCAGTTTTCATTACTAAAGGTAACTCAGATTAATCATTACTTAATGGGCAGAGGAAAGTTCGGGGTAACTCAGAATAGCTGAAGCTTCACACCTAATCTATGCCAGTCTGGCTAGCGTTCACCTCTCTTCAAAAAGCCCAAAGCTAACCATAAAGATGTCAAAGTGACAGTGAAAAACAAGAGGAAAATTCTTCAGGTCGCCAGGGAAGGGACGAGTCTGCTGGTAATAGTTCTTTCCAAAGTCAGGTGTCCAATTTTAAGTTAGAGAAAGGACTGATATCCATGTGGACACCACATTTGTAGTGTCGCAGGTTGATTCCTTAAATGTGATTAATGCCATGAGTTTAGGTAGTCCACATGCAGATTACAGCCTCTCTATGTGAGAATGAAAGTAATCTCTTAAAGCTTAGTTTAGTGGTGCAGGTTTCTTTTCAGTGAGAGTCTTATTTTACAGACATTGATTGAAGGGGTTTCATCTGTGGGTTGGTTGTTTTTATGTTGTTTCTCTCTGAGGTTAGGCAATGATTTGCCGTCAGTCTGTGCCTGTGGGTATTGTGTCTTACCTGCACATCTGGTTTGCTTGCAGTGACAGAAGTCCGGTGTGAAGGGCAGACAAGTTATTTTAATTTGCCATAGATCTCCCTCCTTTGTGAACGGACTTAACACCTACGTGGACCATAGTGATGAGGCAAAGATGAGTTAGGGCTTGTAGGAAGCTGGCTACTGAAACCAGAGTATCTTGGTTGCCTAAACGCCCATAAAAGCAGTGTCAGGGAGCAGCTGGAAAAGGAGGGCTCCGGAGTGTAGCAAAGGAGGTGAAGGTGTGAGATCTTCCAGAACACCCGTTCCCACCAGTCTGCACACACACCCGTGGGAAAATAAGGAACATAAACAGTGCCTGGGAGGCTTTGAAAATACCTTTGCAACTTCTTGCAGGAGATTGAGTGAGCACCCGGGTGGGTGGGGATGTGAGGAGGCAGCATTTCCTCCCTGCCCCTTCGTGCTGCAGCGTGTGCTCACCTCCGAGCACCCCTTCCTGGTGAGATTTATTCCCTGCCACTTGTCTCCGGGTGCAGCTGGCCCTGGCACAGCCTTAGCACGTCTCAGATGTGCTTTCAGGCTGCTGGTTTTTTTTTTCTGAAAATAAGGAAAATGCAAAGTACACTTCCTAGTACGCCTGTATTCTCCTGATTCCCGTGGCTCTGTAAAATGCATAATGCCTTCTCTGTGGGTTTCCAGCCCGCATTCAAAAGACCTTGACTTGCAGGTTTAACATTCCTGCGCATTAAAAGCAACCGTTTATAACAACTTAAGTTTTTCACAACATCTTGTTGCGTGTTCTATTTAGACACCTAACATATCCAAAAGAGCTTCTCCTAAAGCTTTCGGGAAGCCAAAATACTGAGTTGCATTCTGTTATAAATACCCTCCTGCTGTCAGCCTCCCTGGCTAGCCCCCGGGTGCTTGTGTTGAGGTGTTTGCACAGCGGGAGTTCTCACAGATAATGCCCGGCAGTGGCTGAGCTGACCTGGCGTCCTACACTCCACACAGGTGCTGGGGAATGAATGCAGATGTTGTATATCATGCTGGGCAGACAAGGATTTCAGAGGGTAAGGGTGATTTTTTTAAGTCCACTGGAGTTGCAAGTCAGTCACTATTACTACTTTAAATGTTTAACTTGGAGTTGAATTAAGATATCCCTAATTTTGGAGAGACCGAGTAGGTGGACCAAAGTGCTTGGTTTGCCTGGATACAAGGTAGGAAGCTGCATAAAAGAAGGGGTTTAATTTAAATAAGGTATTTGATTTAGACAGCCTCACTTCCTACAGAAGAGTTTCCACTTCACTCAGCTTTGCCATATCCGACAGTGGGTGCCCACACTTCCTGCTGGGCACACCCAACAGTTCTGGTCCCCAGCTTTGCTTTCTATCTCTCAGCATCTCACCTTCTCCTGAATCTCTGGTGGGTGTAAGCTTATAGGGCATAAACTCCTCAGGAACTCGGAAGGAAGCTGACCAGCTCTCTCACCAAAGCATTTTTCCAGTGCCTGAAAGGGCACACAGTTCTCACACACCCTCAGAGCTCTAATGCAGTTCTCTCTTATTTTTGACTCCTTGCAATTTGTAATCACTTGATTTACTTTTTACTTCCCCTTTTAAAGGAATTGAGAACTTGGCTTCATGTTACGAAGCCGAGTTCTCAAGGGTTTTTTGTTTGTTTGTTTGTTATTAATGCAGGCTTCGTACTACCCTGACCTGGGTCTGCACAACAGCAGCTACGCTCCCACACCTCAACTTACTTCTCAAAATGGAAATTGGGTCTGTTGCCCTCTGGCTTCACCTGGCCTGGACTTGTCCTGACTTCATTTGGATAATGCAACCTCTTGTTCTTAGGAATCAATTTGGACCAACTGTCAAGAGACTCTGTAGCCCTTTTACTTAAAACTTAAAAACAAACCAAAACCAAACCGGACCTTTGAAGATTAGATTGAGTAATGGAAAGCTGCTTTAAAAGGAGCACAATCAGTTTTCCTTTGCTGCTCCTCCCTTTCCTACTGTTACTTTGTCTGACATTGGCTTTAGTTGGTCTGGAAAAATAAGGGAAATCTTAATTAACTGAAGTTCTCTATTTGAGGCAACTCCTCTGCTCATGGTATCAGTCTGGCAAGCTTAAGGCAATCCAGTCTGCATGAAATGAAATTACAAGGAAGCAACTCCCAGATCGCTAGAGGAGAATCACTGAGGCTGTAAAATCCCCAGGAGGTTGGATTGTCCCATGTGTGGGCAGAGCTCAGCCAGCCCTGTGCCAGCAAGCAGTGCTCAAGCAGTGGTCCAGGCCCACAGCCTGTCCTGACTGGGAGCAGCAGTCGGGAACATCACGGTGCAGTGATGGGACACTGCAGATGTGCACTGGAGGGACTTGCAGCAGGACCTTGCCTGCAAGCCTTGGGCTGGGGACCACTGCTGGAGGTTCCCTTGCGCCTAATTCTGCCAGGGTTTGGCTGCTGCATCTCGGGAGTTAAGGTTACTAACAATGGAACCACTTGTTCTATGCTCTGACTTAAGTACTTGTAATTTTTTCCTGAACCATTTGGATTTTCTCTGCATTTGTGGATGCTAAAATACACAAGAGTTGATCTTTTATCTGTGTGAAACACTTTAAATGTGTATCCTAACACTTCTGTGTAGCTTTTTCTCTGGCTTTGGTTGAAGTGGGGAGAAACACCCCTTCTGGCTCCTATACACAAATGTGTGTGAGACAATAACAACTTGACAACCTAAATTGAATTACACTGTTTTGCTTTTGCATGCTGTCGTGCCCTCCCTTCCTGTAGGAAATGCACGTGTCTACTTGGTATTCTTAGTCTTTGGGAGCTGAGAGCTAATGCTTTTATGTTGCAGATGACTAATACTCTCTATGCTGGGTTTCCTTCTGCTGTAGTGTAACGATCCTAATCTCTCACCAAGATGCTTAATTCTGCTGTAGGCGCCTTTTTTTTGGTTTGTTTGTTTGTTTCAATTTTCTCTGCAAAAAAAAGTTCTGTGCTTGTCTTCCTCAGCCCTCCCTGCTGTACAGCGATGCCCTGCCAGCCAGAAGTTACAGGGTTTGTTGTACTAATGCTTTCAACGCAAGTGCTGAAGCCACTCACCTCCAGCCATGCACATCTTGTCTCTTACCTGTCCATGGTCCCTGTTGGGTCCATTTATCTCATTCTGCGATGTCTGATCCATCTGACTGCATGTGTGTAATGCCGTTTGTACAGGCCTGGATTTGCTGATCCTTCCTTTAATTCCTGTTGGAACTGTGGGGTTGTGATGCTGTCACGGGTGTCTGTCTGTCTGGAGACGGTTGTCTTCATTTCTGTGTATGGGAAGGAGCGGGACAGAGGCAACATCAATTCTTTCTGGTTGTTTAACAGCTAGCAAAAATCTGTGTACAAATTTTTTTAGACAAACAGCACCGTTTTTATTTAAAATGAGTTTCTCATACCTTTTTCTCAAAGCTTACTGTTTCTACTCCTCTTGTGTTTCCTGAGCCTTGTATCTCTGTGCTAAACTGGAGTCAGTCTTAAAATACACATTTTCTTCTTTTTTTATTAATTTACTAAACTGGCTCGTGAGTGAAGCTCATCAGGTGTGAGTTTTTGCTCTTATTGCCAGCACCAGAAATGAAGGTTAAACAGACTGAAGCAATTTAAGAATTGATGTGGCCTTTTTGTTGACAGGCTGTAAAACTGTTGAACTGAATTGAGTGTTGACTTCAACCCCTGGGAGAAGGGTTAGAAGTGCACGGTGTGTGATGGGGCTCAGGGTGTGGGTCAGACTTCGCACGTGCCTCGTGGCGTTTCCCGGGTTGTGTTAGACCTTCCCTTGCATGCTGCTTGTGGTTGCACACGGGAGGTGTCCCAGTCTCCTCGCACGTCCTGCTCATTCCCTCACGTCCTCCGCGCTGCACCGTGTGGAATTCTGCCCCCTGCGAGGTGACCTGCCACTCCTGCGCTGACTCTGTGTTTTAATTGTAGGCGTCTGTGTACGAGGAGAGCATTTACAGCGGGAGCCGTCGGTATAGTGCCCCTAGTTCTCGTGCTGTAAGATGTTTTCTGCATTTCCCTGCTCTGTGTCTCTGTCCTCCCTTTGCCTGTATGTACCAGGACTCAGCCTTTTCTGGGCTGAGGAGCGTTTAAGATGAAGTGTGTGAGAGATCCAGAGCTTGCTGCTCTGGGCGTCATAGGTAGGAGCCACCATGAGATTCCGTGAAATAAAAAGTGGGTGATTTATCTGCAGAGGGGGGCATTTGGCCCTGTTTCGCACTTGGTTTGCAGATAAAACACCTTGGAAAAGGTGGTACACGAAGTCCTGTCCCTTGCTGAGGCTTAATTCTTCTTTGAAAAACTGAGAAAAATAGAAGTTAAAAAAAATAATTATCAAAAAAAATTAAAAATCAGTTCTACATTAGCAATCCTATGCTAGCATGAAGTGGAGGATCTTTATGAACATGTAGCTTGCTTGGATTTGTTTTTTGGATTTATATTCAAATATATTTTACATTCATATATATGCCAACTCATGACCAGGCTTCCAAATTACATGTTCCTGAGACCAGAGAGCTCTGTCATTAATGGGGAGCAACAGTGTGGGGAATAACAGTATAAATTATTTCCTTTCGAAAAACAGAAACTTCAGGACTTGGTTTACAGATTAAAAGGCAGAAAATGCCTTCATGTCTTCTCAAAGAGGGCCTTTGTGTCACGGTGGGCATTTGAGCCAGGTGGCACAGCTGCTGCTGTTGTGTCTACCTGTGAAAAAAATTTAAAGCCAGTCTTCTTTAAAGTCCTGCCCTGGGGGCCCACTGATTATAAAAAAGACCCCAACCAACCAAAAAGACCCCAGCAAACAAAAATCCACCATCTAAGACCATAAGAGTAAAAAGACTCAGGACAAAGCATTAATGTTATTTTAACCTTTAACATTACATTTTTATTAGCTGAGAGGAGGAAACACTTTCTAGAGTGCTTACTGAGCACTTGTTAGTCTTTAAAGGGCTGCACCATCCTCTTGCAGTCCCACTGTTTCATTAGTTGTGCTGTGCATCTTCCTACTGATGTTAAGCTACAGGTTGCTTTTTGTTTCACAATTCTGCCTCGATTTCGTTTGGCTGCCTCGGAAAATTTGTTGATACTGACCTGTTTGGAGTGTTGTGGCAGCAACCTGCAGTTCAGTGAGTTTGCCACTGAGGCTGAGCTGGTTGTAGCCCAGTGTTTTTATGGGTTGTTGTCTTATGTTTGGGATTAGTCCCTCAGGGGTCCAGATGATGCACTGCTGCTCTGGGGAAAAAAAACATTTGCAGTGGGCTCTCAGCCCAGGAACTCTTTACAAGTCTTTCACCTGCTGTCAGTGGCTTGAGCAGGGAACACTCAACAAAACTGTTCTGCTCGTTCCCCTTCCTCCCTCCCAATCCCACCCTGTGCCACAGGTCTCGGGAAGCCTGTGTGTAACCCAGCTTTTCCAGTTCCTGTTGAAGGCTCGCCTGTAGTAATGAGAGAGTTGAAGTAGGAGGGGTTTGCCTCCAAGGGAATGACCTTGTCACAATTGCCGGGTTATCTGCGGTTATTTTGATGTCACTGAACCTTGCAGCCCCTTTAACACGTAGAGGGGGTGCCATTGGGGTAGCTGTTCCCAAAGAATGTTTTCGGATGGTCTGGTGAATGCAGGGGGTGAGGCTGAACCCAACCCTGCTTGGTCTCAGCCAGCTGAACAAGTGCACTTGTTTGCATAGTCTGCCCTGCAATGCGCAGAATAAATAGGCCCTGGAAACATTAATACTGAACTCATCAGTAATTAATACTTTTTCCCTGTCACGTGTTTCAAATTTATTCTAAACCCTTCTTATGTTAAACATAAACCATCGGTGATGGCCAAGGCTTCTGTGCTCGAACTGCTTAATAAGAAAAGAGAATCTAAATTTTCACTTCAGTGCTTTGTCTTTAATTTAGGAATTAGTGTGACTGACAGCAATTGTAAACAGTGTGCAGCACAATTCTATATTATGCATATTCTCACCTCTGAAATGAAGCTCAGATGGGCGAAGCCAATGTCACGTCATGTGAGACATAAAATCCCAGCATGGTTTGAGTTGGAAGGGACCTTAAAGATCATCTCATTCCACCCCCTGCCATGGGCGGGGACACTTTCTGCAAGACCAGGTTGCTCCAAGCCCCGTCCAACCTGACCTTGAACACTTCCAGGGATGGGGCAGCCCCAGCTTCTCTGGGCGACCTGTGCCAGGGCCTCCCTCTGAGTGTATCCGAGGACATGGCTTTGCCCTGCCTGACTGAGGTTCTTCCCTGCCTGAGGGCTTGCTAAGGGCTGTGCACCTTGCACCTCGTGCTTTGTGGTTGGTAGCTAAGCTTGTGGTTGTGCTCTAGCTGGGGTTATTTCCAGCTTACTCTCTTACCACTTATTAGTGCTGTAAGTCTAATTTCCAGTCAATGCTGTGCTGCTTTGTTGGTGTGACTAATGGTGGTGAAACAGCCCTCCAGTAGCTTGGTGAAGGGCTGCTTGTCTCTACAGCTGAGAAGTCCAGAGATTTCTGTGGTGGTCAGGTAACATAATAAAAAAAACCTTAAGAAAAGACAGAGTATATGCATCTTAAAAGTATTATAATTCCTTAGATTTCTACATTTTTGTATCTGAGGAAAAGTCTTAATCACTTATAAAATAAACTCATTATTTCCAGAAAAAGTTTTAGTTTTGTTCCCCTGACACTTCAGACTTTAATTTCCCTTCTCTACTTCCATTGCATTATAACCTCTGGAAATAAAACAGTATGGACACATTCTTGGTGCTTGTCAGCAACAAGACAGCCCTGTCTGTTCTGCATCACTGCTTAGATGTTTGCTTTTAAGAAGGACTAAGACTTTCTTTGGCAGGAGATGAGGACTGCAGATGCTGGGAAATCAGGAGAGATACTCAGTCTCTGAGACGGCCTCAGTTTTTGCTTTAATCCCCACGTAGATGGATGTTTCTTGCTTTGGCCTGTGGAGCATGGATTCATTTTATATGTGCACAGTGTTGGAAACATGGGGAAAAGATTCACCAGAGAACCTCAGAGCTCTTGGAAAGTAGTAGGATGGAGCCTTTTGTATAGAAATTGAGTTGTTTACTTGTGACTGGTACCTTAAGAGTTATAAATAAACAATTAGTATTCTGTCATTCAAATAATTTAATCAAAACTCCACTCGATCTGTCAATGGAATTATTGCTTGCCTTAAATTTTAAATTAACACTCGAGTTGCCTGTTCTCTTTCACTGCTATTCCTTTGTCCAGCTGCATGAAACCGTTTTCGTAACTAACTTCAGATGCAATGCTCTACATCTCCTCTTGCCTCTCTTCCCAGTTCTAATGCCTTTCTCTTTTCTCTGCTTGCTGTTCCTGGTTTACCTGCGACAGCCTTCCGAGTACAGCTGCTACCTTGGTTCGGGATCTCGGGCATCCTCAAGAGCCAGCTCTGCTCGGGCCAGCCCAGTGGTGAGCTCCTCTATTTATCTTTGTCCCTGAACTGTTTCATTCCTCTGTTTTTCAAGGTCTTTTTTTTGTACTAAGGGGTCAGTGTCCCTCGTTAGAGTTTCTTAGGGTTTTAATCAGATCTTCTGGGCAACGCTTGAGAAAAAGAAGGGGTGAACCAGATGAGACATTACAGAACCAAAGTAATTCCTGTGCAAATGCACATGTTTTTACAACAGAAAGTACACTTTGGACTCGTGTGACAGCGCTAAATTTATTCAAAGTTGGGCATGAAGCACGCTGGCAAGGGTGTTACAAAAAAGACTGGTGCTAGTACTGCATCTCCTTTGAGGATTAAAATCAGGAAACCCTAAATCTTACTGCAGCATTTATGCAATTTAGTTTCTCTACATCAAGCAGTTATTTTGGTGTTGTGTTGCTGCAGAGCTGCAGGGTGCTCCAGAGGTTGGATTTGGACATGTTTACGGGTCTGTAGAGTACCAGGCACTGAAGAGCCTTTAGCATGGTGAAGTACTAGAAGGATAACGTATAATTAGTATGAATTCCTAAATTGTGTCTGAACAGGGCTCAAACACTAAAGGCTTGTCCAGCTCCTGCTGTTCATAGATATGAAGTAACCGTCTACTGTTTTTTTTAGTGGCATGCTGTGCTTTCTCTTTGTGGTTGTTTCCATCTTGCTGTTTACAGCTCTGAGTCTCTTCCCTGATGAATTTCCGAGCATGGGCCGATAGTGTGGTGACAGTAGCAGAGTGCAGCAGGATGTCTCTTAGGGGAAACGTGCAGCTTACAGTCAACTAGTCTGCAACAACATTAATTTTCCATAGAGAGTGGAGTTTTGAAGCGTTGCACTGAGTTTCAATAAACTGGCTTTGCTTCATGGAAACCTTCCTCCTAGTGAAGTTTCACTGTGCTCTTTCTCCTGGGACCTGTCACGCCTTAACTGCCACATCCCCAAGAAAAAATGGTGAGGAGAGTGTAAATTAACACACACAGCGTGTTGCTCTAGTCATAACATCCGGCTGCCTTTGCTGAGGAGCTGGAACTTTAATGCTGTAAATGTTGCCTTAAGGACTAATTAAAAAGGAGTATCTGGATAGGCAAGAAATCTGCCACAGCAACAGGATGAGCTGTAGCTGGGACACTTGGGGTGTTCCTCTTTGGGAAGCACACGTAGGCTGCAGTAAGGAATTGCTTCGTGTTTGATGTCCCCCATCGTGGGAGCCTGCAGCAGAGCTGGAGAGGGACTTTGGACAAGGGCACGCACTGACAGGGGAAGGGGGAATGGCTTCTCACTGACAGAGGGCAGGGTTAGATGGGATGTTAGAAAGAAATTCCTCCCTGTGAGGGTGGGGAGGCCCTGGCACAGGTTGCCCAGAGAAGCTGTGGCTGCCCCATCCCTGGAAGTGTTCCAGGCCAGGTTGGACTGGGCTTGTGGAAGGTGTCCCTGCCCATGGCAGGGTGTGAAATGAGCTGAGCTTTAAAGTCCCAACCCAAACCAGTCTGTGATTCTGTGATTCCGTGCTGGTTCCCCCTTCAAATGTAGTCTGCAGTTTGAATACTGATAGAACAAAGTTGTGCGCTCTGAAGTATTGGTGTTTAAAAAGACAAGGGTAAAAATTAATTAAAAAATAAAAATATTTTCACCAGATAATGTATCGCAGCCGGTGAGCTATAAATAAATGAGTATTTTAATTAGTCCCTGAACCTGAGTCCCTGAGCTATGAGTTCTTGCAGTATATAACTTGCATTAGTAATACTTCTTAAATGACTTTGCAAACTGAATTTCAATTATCCCCAAAGCAAAAATTAATCAGAATAAACAGGGATTCCATTAAAATTCTTTAAGGGTAAGGAGCTGGGTACCCATATGCTGTTGGTTTCCATTAGGAGTTTTCTGTATGCAGACCAAGTAATTCGTGCAAGTCGTTTATGGGAATCACAGGATGCAGTTTGCCCCACCTGGGAGCTGCACAGGAGGTTTTCTATTTTGAAATTTATATTCTCTACATACACTTTGGCCTGTTGGTATGCAAGTGGCTGGGGATGGTTTGCTGTGTCAGCACCAAGGTGCCAAGCTGAATCTGCCCTGCAGGGAGACAATAGCCACTTCTTAAATGCTTTTTTTTTTTTTTTTTTTTTTAAATTAGAGGTTTATTGCAGGGTGTGAAAAGCTTCCCTTATTTCTGTGGCCTTGAAGAAGAGCTGAGAGTTAATGCTGTAGTGAGTCCAGTTGATCCTCAAAGTTCTTATTACTACACAGGGTCAATACAGCAGCACCTTGTGGTTATAATATTATTTTCCTTTTTCCCCCCCCCTATATTAAACAGACATTGCTTTACCTGAACTCGCAGTGAGGAGTCACTTGCCTTTTACTAAACGAGATTTCAAAGCAATTTGATCACGTTTTCAGTTGTATACTTGATCTTGGCAGTAAAGATGCTGAGAGAGAGCCCTGTCTTCTTAGCAGGCTCAGCAGTGCTTGGCTTCCCCTCCTGAAATGTCAGCTGCTGGGAATTCCTCAAGGAAGGATAAAGATCTCTTTGCACGACAGTGATAACCTGAGAGGAAAAAAAGGGCTGGTTTTGTTTATATCCTTAGTAAACATTAGAACTTTGTTTCAGCATCACTGAACCACAACACTGGGTCGTTCCTTGCCTTTAATCATATGGTTTCTTGATATTGCTTTATACGTTTTCTGGGATTTACACATGTAAAGATTTGATTCCAAGTTTACTTTTTAAATGACTGGTGGAGGAGAAGGAAAACGGGAATATCTGTTGGGTTGAAAAACTGTTTCCAGCATGCTCGTGTCACTTGAGAGTGGGACAGTTTACAAAATCCATGTACTCTAATCATGCATGCTTAACACATTATTTTCTTACAGTTAAGGGCATTATTAGGCAGAAAACCAAAACTGAGCTGTTCCCAAGCCTACCAACTACCATGAGAAATTATACATGGGGAATGGAGAATGATTCCATTGACCTTTCCAAATTTAAGCATGCAACAGCTAGTCACTGCAGCCCTTAAATTTTTTTCTTAGAATTTTGTTTCCTCCTCCTATCCCTGTTCACTAAGAAGTCAGCAAAACAGTATTTTTCCTGCTGTGCAGAGCTCTGCTAGCTTGTGTTCTCTGTGTTACCACGTTGGTAATACAGGAAAAAGCAGGAAGGTACTTAAACATAACGTGTCAATATTTGTCTTTGTAGTTATTTTTACAAATTCACTGTATCTGCGTGAAGTTTGCTGTGTGTTTCTTTTTCTTTAACACTTTTCCTGTTACCCCCTTGAGTAATCGTCTGCTGTCCTTGCAGTCACTGCAGATACACAGATGTGCTGTTTAATACTAAAGAATTATCCTTATAAAAAACACAGATCTCAAGACTAACAGGAGCAAACATCAGGTCCATTTGTACTGATGGGGGTGGATCTTGTGCCTGAGCTATCGGCGTGTTTTGACTGAGGTGGGCTTTTGGTATGAATTGTACAAGTTTGGGGTTTTTAAAATTAAAAAGCTGAACAGACTCAGAATGCAGTAGTATTTATCTGAAGGCTTTCTGAGCAAAGGCAGGCAAATAATAGGAGAGGGCACATTTTGCTACCCTGAGAAGATGATGGTTCATCCCAGCTCTCTCCCGTCCTGTGGAGGCTCAGGCAGTGGGCACGAGCAGTTGGCATCAGATGGGCTGGTACCAACAGCAGTGTGAGCATGTGTAGAATCATGGAATATCCTGACTTGCCAGGGACTCACAAGGATTATTGAGTCCAACTCCTGGCCCTGCACAGGACACCCCAACAGTCCCAACATGTCCCTGAAAGCATCATTCTAATACTTATTGAGCTCTGGCAGCCCTGGGGCAGTGACCTATGGCCCTATGGAGCCTGTTCCAATCCCCTGCCACCCTCTGGGGGAAGAACCTCTTCCTGATACCCAGCCTAAGCCTCCCCTGACTCAGCTCCAGCCGTTTCCTCCAGTTCAATCACTGGTCACAGAGAACAGAGATTGGAGCAACTCCTCGTGAGGGAGCTGCAGACCATGGTGAGGTCTGTCCTCAGTCTCATCTTCTCAAGGCTAAACAAGCCAAGTGCCCTCAGCTGCTCCTCATATGGCCCCTCGAGACCCTTCATGTCCCTCCTTTGAATGGTCTCTAACAGCTTTTAGTGCTTCTTATATTGCAGTGCCCAAAACTGCGCACAGTATTCCAGGTACGTCCGGGTCACACACACAGTCCTCAGGTCACACTGATTTGTGCGTTGTTGAGAACAGCTTTGTTCACTGGAAGAAGCTCGTGTTCTTGCCAGGAATAAAATGAAGACAGTGACAGACCTAATTCTGATGTAGGCACTTTATCAGGTTTTGCCTTCCCTCCTCTACACCTGAAGGCTTATCCAAGCCTGGCCTCTGACAGTCTGGGTGTGCTTTGGGCCCCTCCAGAGTGAGGATTTGCTGCAGTGCTGACTTGCATTTCAGAGGCTGATAAGTTTGTTTAAGCAATGACGTTTGGCATAGCACTCATTCCTGAGCGAGGATTCTTCTCACAAACCCAGCTTCAGACCTGAAAAATTTCAGCAGTGGGTTTCCCCTGCTGACTTTTAAAAGCCTGTTGCTAATTGCTAGTGTTAAGGTGGCTCTCGTTGGAAAAACACGCAGGAACTCTGTGTTACTGCCTGGCCCAGCCCAGCCGATTAGACTGGTAAGATGGGGATTTTAGGAGGGGTTATACTGCCTGCAATACCTCTTTTGTCTTCTTTAATTCCAGGTTTTGTAGGTATCATCCCTGTGTTCAGCACTACCTATTGTAAAATTTTTTTCTTCGTTGTTGGCCATATTTCCATTTCAAACTGTGCTGTACTACTTTAAGAGAGCAGGAAATGACTTAATTTGATTTGTCACCATAAAAACCCCCTTGCTTTCCTGAGAAAGTTGGTCTAAGTGCAGGATCTTAGATGGGGCTGAGCAGTGACAGCCACATACTGAACACGCTGAAGTTGTTCTGATACCCGAGCACAGTGTGTAGCACAACTAGACAGAAAGTGTTCCAGATTTCCCTTCTTCTCTAGCCTTGTTCAGGAGCCTGGAAGCTGGAAATTGTGCCTTAAACATGATCCTTCCAGTGATTTTAAGAGCTCTTTCTTTGAGAGTTGTGTTGTTGGATGCTCTCTGATATTGCTGCAGGGACCCTTAATTTTGGCCTGGACACTCACTGGTGGCAAAGAGCTTCAAGGGTTAACCCACTAACTGACTGCAGAGTACAGAGAAATACTTTCTCAAACGTTGTTCTAAAATGTATTTATTATCTATGAAAAATAGGCACTATATCCATATATAGGCTTGTGGGATGATTTTCCTCCTGTTACCCTTCCAGCTGCAGCCAGCCTCTGATACTGCTGACATTTTTGTAACGTGGCTCTGGATTTATTCCGAAACCCCTGTCAGAAGAGGCTGAACTCTGATCCCATTGCACTTATTTTGCAGAGAGCAACCCCATTCCCTTTGCCAAAACAAAGATATGCGTGCTGGAGTTCCTCGGAAAATGACTTCCTTTTCCTGCTTTTTTACGCAATAAAGAACAAATTGCCCATGTTGTTGGTGAAGATGAAGGTAGTCAGAGGCAGACCCGCACCCTTGTGCAAGTGAAAAATGGTACAGTGTTATGTAAAGCATCAGTAGGGGAATCACTCTTTAAATCTCATTTTTAGCAAGTATTCTCTCAGTCCTTTGTGTGTGGAAAAGTCCCAAAGCCAGTATGTTTTTTTGAAGGGCTGTGCTTTGAAGGTGAAGAAGTAATTCTCAATCTGTTTAATAATTGCAGTGTTCTTGATTGAATGCTAAAATATTAGAAGGTAAGTCTTTTGGGCAAGAATTCTGAACAATTTCAAATAAAACCAAACATTTGTTTCCTGACCTTTCTCTGATTTCTTGCTGAATCAACTGCCAAAGGGCTTGTGGGGGACTGGATGAAGGCTGGAAACCTGGAGTTCCCTCTGGTGGCTGACTGCTGTTGAAAAGCAAATTATCTTTTCAAAGAAGTGATACTGTGAATACATTAATCCAAACATGAGCAGAATAAAAACTGTATAAAATATTAATCTACTGTCTTTCTAGAAGACGAGTTTTGGTGTCTCACTGCCATGTAACCATAAAATTAAATGCTGCTTGTTTCAGACTGACCTTTTGCTTAGAGAACTGTTGCGTAGCAGGAGACACCTTTGTAATGTAAGGATATTATTTTGGAATGAGGAACTGGCATTTCTCAAGACATTTTACATTTTTTAGGTGTTAATATTTAAATATGTTAATAGTAGTAATTGCTGGCTCTGAGGTGAAAATGCTCCGAGTGTGCCATTCATGGCACCAGATGGATGTGTGCAGGAGCATTGCCAGGGAAAATGAAATCTCCTCAATTTCAGATATTACCTAATAGCTTTAATTATAAAAGATTATGCCCCATTAGAGTTATTATTTAAGATTGTTTTGCAATAAAGGTGTAGCAGGCTTCACAGGTGTGGCTGTGAGTGCTCTGAGTAGAAATATTCACTGTAATCATCTCTCTCACCACGCTGTCCTCAACATTTTCCCCTTTGTAAACAGAAGCTTTTATTTGACTCAGGTGGTGCATCATTAAAACAATATCAATATTTGCTCCCTTCTGTATTTTACTAAAAACTGAGATTGCGCGTAATTTCAGAAAACAGAGGCCGTTCTGCAAATGGCTTAAAGAAAATAAATGTTTTGAGTTGTGCCCTGAACCTGTAAAGGCAGATTTTGCAAAGGCTGTACAAAAATTCCTGGAAGTAGATTTGTGTGTGTGTGTGTGCGCACTAATCTTTTGTCACATGCCAGTATTGACACTGCCACAACTCTCTTGATAAACAACCACACGGTGCTTGGCCAGGCTAAAAGGCTGCCAAATCCAGCACTTGGAGCTGTCTGTCATGAAAACAAAAGGCTGTTTGCACAGTTCAGTCCATCTTGTTTATTGGGTCTGAACTGAAATATCCGCCTTCATTAATTACCTTCTCCTACTGCAGCCAAATTCAGAGATTTGAGGGTTTTTCCTAAGTTTTGTGTATTCAGTGTCTTTGCAAAGTTTAGATCTAGAGCTTTAAGTCTGACTTATTTTACTTCCAAGCCTCAGACTTAAATTTTTTTAATGCTAATTCATAGGGCATTTATGCTACGAGATGTGTTGTCAGTGTAAGAAGCTGATTTGTTACAGGCACCTCTCAGTTCTCAGATTATTTTTTTTAATAGGGTACCACAGATAATATAAAAAATAATGAGTTGGATAATCCCCATATTATTCTGTATAATTTAGATTAAAAAAAAGCCCCTGTGAACTGATTGGAAGGAGATGTAGTTTTTGAGTGCGTTGTCAATGGAAGTTACCAGTTAAACCACAGCTGTCCCCTGCCTTCCCCTGAATAGTGTCTATCCTGATTGTTTTTCCAGTAATTTCAAAACCACTCTTCCCTTTGGCTCTTAGTCTCTTGTTCTGGGGAAACCCTTAGTTTTTTAGGATTCCTTTGGGAAACCATCTTGGCTCTGATGCTGAAAATGTTCCCAGAAGAAGTTGTCAAGTTCAGGAGTTCTTGAGTTCTGCTGAGCTTTTCATTTCATTCAGTCCATTTTACACTTAGTTCTTGGTAAAGTGTATATTTCATTTCATTTCAGAACAGGAAAAAGTTGATAAGATGGTTCCTATCCCAAGGAAAATATTCCTGCTGGTGTTGTACATGGGTCTTGTTCTTTAACTTTCCTTTAAACATTTAAGCTGTCTTTATCCATGGTAATTTTCTGTACTCCTAAATACTATTCTGTTTTGTTTCTTCTAGACTAGTGTTAGTGCAGGATCTCTTCTGAATCAGTAAATTGCAGTGCAGTACTGAAACTCTAAAAAAGCTGTTTATTTAGACTTTGAGCT
This sequence comes from Empidonax traillii, assembly GCF_003031625.1. Taxonomy (NCBI): domain Eukaryota; kingdom Metazoa; phylum Chordata; class Aves; order Passeriformes; family Tyrannidae; genus Empidonax; species Empidonax traillii. The sequence goes on from NW_020955477.1 coordinate 142,121, forward strand.
GGTCTCTTGCTATTTGACTTGAGGATCAGTTTTGTAGTCTTGGATCTTTGCTTGGATTTGCAGTCGTTGTTTTTCCTGAGTGGGGAATATTTCTCAGAGGTTTTTAAGCTGTAGCTTTCAAGTCTTAACTTGATATCTTGTTTTTTTGGGACCATGGAGGATGTGGTGTCAGACTTCAGAGGAGCCTTTTTTAGTTAAGGTCCATAAAAAAATGCAACATTTAAGAAGCTGCCTTGGTCTGGAAATCTGTAGATCTTTCAATTTAAAAAAACCCAAAACACTTCCCTTCTCTCTTTAAATAAATTGCTGTTTGGGGTTCATTTGAGGCAGATTTTTAAATTGTTCTAAAGTAAATAGGAGCAGCTGCATTTGTCAGGACAGCAGTTGCATGCAGCTGTTTAAGTCCAGGGAAAGACATCTGGAACTTTGAGTTCATTCCCAGCTAGGCTTTTGTACTCCTGCATTGCCAACTCATAGATTGTGTGCCATCTTCATGTTTGAAGCATTGTGGTGTAAAGTATAGAAAAATGTATTCCTCTACCTTATTTAATAGACTAAGTAGTTTTTTTATCAATAAGCATATTTCACCTAATTACACGCTGCCTAGAAATTGGAGGGGGATTGTCCAGCCTTGTGCCCTGAGGTACCAGCCAGGACACTGCTGTTCTGAGCGAGCTGCCTGCTTTTTGAGTGGGTAGAAATTGCTATTGAGAGGTCTTTTACAGCTTTAAGAATTTTCTTTCTGATGTATTACTGCCTTCTCTTATCCTTTATTTATTATATTAATGAATCCTTCTCAATTTTTGTTTTACAGATTGAAGAAAGGCCAGAAAAAGACTTTGAGAAGGTAAGAAGGACCTGATGAATTATTCTGACAATAGTGCTTTCTTCATTCTTTTTGGGAGGTAGAACATGTCATGAGCACATGGAAATCTATAAAATCCATTGTAGGGCAAAAATTTAATTGCTGGAGCCTTCTACTGCTACATTTTTGAAGATGAACTTTTCAGCCTCTGCTCACTCAGACGTGAAGAAGCTGACCTTCAACAGCAGTTGGCTGAAATTTCTTTAGGCTAAACCACATGAATATACTGTTATATTTATTTATTAGATCTTAATTATGGTATTATGTAAAAATAAATAAATCATAATAATAAAAGGGGAGGCTACTGCAGTAGTGAGAAATCCGCTTAATGCAGAACCCTCAATACAGGAGAGCAGTTCATGGGGCTACTGCTGCAGAGTAGATAAACACCCATGAAAGGAAAGGAGCTTTAGAAGTTGTCAAAACCATCCTAAAAATGTGTTATTACAAGTTTTGAAAAATGTCTGGCAAGTTGATATTAGCCCCTAGAGACTTTGTCTAATTAAGAATTAGTAGTTAGGAGCTAGATCATGCAAACTCCTATTGCAGTAATATTTAAATACATCTGATCTACCTTTTCTCATTAGTTTCCCATGTTAAATCTTGAGTTTGATTTTTTTCCTTCTTAGAAAATTACATTTTAATCAAGTCTGCATAATTTAAGGGTTGGTGTAATATGTGTATTAAAAAAAAAGGAAAAACCAACAAACTCACCGTATATCTGGGACAAAAAGACTTCTAACCATGTTTACCTGTGTGTGATTGCAGGGAGCACGAACTGTCTCAAGTTTATCAGCAGCTACCTTGGCTTCTCTGGGCGGGACTTCTTCACGGAGGGGCAGTGGGGACACATCCATCTCAGCCGATACAGAGGCATCTATTAGAGAAATCAAGGTGAGAAATACTTAAAAGCGGAATAAAGGATTAAATATCCTTCAGACTCCCTTCCCAAGAAGGAACTGGCTTGTCTGCCCCTCCTGGCAGCTCTGGCAGTGAACTGGGTGCAGTGAATGAGAAGTGATCAGCTTTGTGCTGCCGGGAGCTGATGTGTTGCAGGAGACCGGTCGTGATCCTGAAATAGGGAATGGGCTCAGTAAAGCCCACTGATAGGAGGGTGGAAATAATGCAAGAAGCAGCGGACTTACTGGAGAGAAGAGGAGAGAGACTGTGACAGAGGGTGGTTCTCAGTGAAAGGAGCAGAGAAGGGCTGGGCTTGGAGTCTTTGAACCTGTGTCTTTATCTTGTCCATAACGTCGAAGATTTGATTTTTTTCCAGTCAAGAAAAGCAGAATTATCATAAACTTCCAACCAATAGATCTGGATGTCTGTCAAGACTTCAGCTTAGGATCAGACCCCTTAACCTGTGTGGTAGAGATATGTAAAGGAAAACTTTGAATACTTGCTTGTCCCAACCAGCTGTGCTTCTGCCTGTTAGCTGCCGTGGCGTCATTCACCTTTCTCACCATTTCCCTCAGGATATCTATGAGTTAAAGGACCAGATTCAGGATGTAGAAGGCAAATACATGCAGGGACTGAAAGAACTGAAGGTACTGGTTTGCTGCAGACCGAGAGTGTGATCATTAACCCTGGCTAAGCATTCAGAACCCCAGTATGAGCCCTAGAGCTGACCTTGCATGCTGTTCTTCTGGAGAGGTTGGAAACTGTGTCTAATTAACTGGAAAAGTATCTGTTCTGACCTGGATTGATTGTGGTGAAAAATGCTTCCAAATGTTAACTGAAAGCCTGCTGATTGCCATTGCATGTTGTCTTTGCTGGTTTGAGGTGGTAATCATTTTACTAGCAAATTACAATTATAGGGGTTGGGTTTTTTTAATAGTCTCCTAATCCAGGAAACCTCCCAATATTGGAAGATGTACTAGAACTCATGTCCTACAGGATTATTAAAAATTGGAGTCTAAAAGCTTGTATGTTTTATTGTTTTAAGGTCACATGAGGTGGTGACTGTCACTTTGGTTTCATTTTTAGAAGACGCCCTTAAATAATCCTTCTAACAAAACCTCATGTAGCAGAGCTTGTTACATGAAGAATGAATGCTGAAGCTCTTACCCCTTCCATGAAGCCATAAACAAATTTTGGTGAAAGAACTAACTTTTATGCCTGTGTTTCACCCACCTCATAAATGAGCAGCAATGTGAGCTGTGGTTTTTTTTGAACAAGGCAGTCTTGCAAATAGATATCCAGGCATATAATGCAACATTTATCAGCATTATTATCATTGCTGCTTGCATCATTGGCTCAGTGCTGTGACAGGTAAAGATGCTGCCATCTTAAATGAGTTGGCAATGAAAGAGGAGTAGTTTGGCCCTTTTTTTGTAAAATCTTTTTTCCCCTGATCACTGAGTAGCTGGCATAAGCAAAATAATCCCATGGCCTTAAAAATGTAGGTAATTTTCCAATTCCTCTCCTTTAGACTGTCTTTTGGTGTGATTTGCACCTAAGCTGCACTGCTTGATGCTAAGAAACCAAAATGTAGCATGCCAAAGGAGTGCAACAGCAACTTCCTTAACTCCTTCCTTGCATATACTTCCTTTCCAGCTCATTTCTGTGGTTTGGTCCTACCACAGTTCTCAAATCCTGATGGCTTTCCTGTGCCTGGTATTTCTCATCTCAGGGTGGAAAGTGCACCAAAACATAGTTAAGTGTTTGGAACTGTACAAGTTCATGTCCTGAGAGACAAATCATCTCATTTGTCAATAGAAATGTACACTAAAATGATTGAGACTTTGCCACTGTCATCTTCTGTTCCACTTACTGGCTGAAAAAGGAAGTGTATGAAACTCACCTGTACTTCAGTTGAAATTATTAGAATTATACAAGTTCCAAGAGAAATTGTTTGATCTGCAAACTAAAATGTTGACTTGTGTGTCCTCCTTGTTTGCACATTTACACTGTTTTGTTTATGTAACTCTTTTATTTCAGTATTAAAATCAAATAGTGCAAAGTTTGTCCGTACAACATGGAAAATTATGCTAATCTTTATTTTGCCATCATTTCTTGTTATAAATATCTCAGTACCTTATATTCAGGTCAAGCTGTGAAGGAGGGGTTTTCAAAATACTGAGAACTATATCTTCCAGAGTAAATTTGTAAAGAAGGGATGTGATATGGGAAACTTAATGGAAAATGATGCATCAGGTCACAAAAGCTGCAGCTTTCTCTTTCACTGTGAATTCTAATGCCTGAGTCAGTATATTTAAGGGTTCTCACACTGTAAGGATCCTTTAAATTAATGTGAAGTGGCTGTTAAATTGCCTTAGTTTAAGGCCTCAGATCTTGTAAAGGGATCTTAAATCAAGGCCAGTTTACCTTTAAAAAAAAAAAAAAAATCCCAACTTGTCATCTTCAGCAGCTGCTTTGAGCTGCCAGTGTGTAGGGGCAGGGGGAGGAGGGAGCAGGAAGAAAACCGGGAAGGCAGAAGCTGAAGCAGCAGAGACCAGGAAGGATTTTATCTGTCCTGAGGTAAGGCTCCTTGCTTGTAGTCATAGGAGGTTATCCTCACCTTGGGACAGTTGGGAAGCCTCCAGTACATGATTAGTGCTGGTTTCCGTAAGCAGACTTGGCAGGCTTGCCTTTTGGTACTTTATTTTTCTCGCCGGAGGTCTTGCTCGGCGAAGTGTCCTTTATTTCGGGCTCTGACTGGGGTTGATTACTCTTTTCAGGACTCTCTAGCTGAAGTTGAAGAGAAATACAAGAAGGCTATGGTGTCAAATGCTCAGCTAGACAATGAGAAAACCAATTTCATGTACCAAGTCGACACCCTGAAGGATGCGCTGCTGGAGTTGGAGGAACAGCTGGCAGAATCCAGGAGGCAATATGAAGAAAAAAGTAAAGTATGTATATCTGTGGCATGGTAAATAACAGGGGAAGATTTGGAGGTGGGCAGGGACCTTTGTGAGGAGGCAACCAAATTACTATTCAAGTTTTTGAATAAGGTATTATTTTTAAGGCAAGTGAAATAGCAGCATATTATGTGCTTGTGATCATACAAATGGGAATTTGCCATAAGTTTCTGTCTTATAAAGCAATCTCTGAAAAAGAGAAGAAATGTTTTGAATGGGTAAAAGCTGTATTGGTATTATCACATCTCTATTTTATATTCCACCTTTAAAGTAAGTTCAGGGGGTTTGTCTGCAGGGACTTCTGGAGCATTGTTACATGCAAAGGTGTCTCCAGAGAGCCCATGGGAGAGTTGTGCAGTTCAGATAGTTAAGGCAGCTCCATGGTTAAGTGTTTGAATTAAATTTTACATGAATTCAGCATCTGACAGCTAGTGATTTGGTGTTAAATGATAAAACTGGGGCTTGGGTTAGTTTTTCAGAACTGGCTGGTTTTGGCTTACGGCATTTGACTGCAGTGCATTTCAAAACACGGTTCCTGGAAGATACAGTGTGGTTTTTTATTTTAAAGACCAACTAACTTTTAGTATGTGACCATGTGGAAAGAGTGGGCTAAATTCCCATCCCTTCATCTGTGAAGTCTGTAGGACTGGAGTGTAAAAGGTCTTCACTGCCAGCCTGCTGCTCAATTTATGAAATGGGCTAAATGATGATTGTCGCTTCTATATTTGGTCTTGGAAAAAGGACAAATAAGATAAAAATTGTACTCTTGTGGGATTGTGATTAGAGGGATATTCAAGAGTTACATCGCAGTAAGCATTTCCTTTGTGTTTGGGCTTATTTCCCCCTTTTCTATGGGGAACTATTTTTGATTAATAATAATTTCATGAATATTTCATTATTTGTAGGAATTTGAGAGGGAGAAGCATGCTCATAGCATATTGCAGTTTCAGTTCATGGAAATCAAAGAGGCTTTGAAGCAAAGGGAAGAAATGCTTGCAGTAAGTAACTTTCTTTTTTTTTTAATGGCTTGTTTGGTACATTCCCAGTAAGCATTAGGAGTAGAGAAAGTGAGGCATGGAGAATTTTATTGCCTACTCAAGTTTCTCACCTGAAGAAATATTAGTGTTTCAGGCCAAACAGGTTCAGAGCTGACTCATGGAAATAGAACTTTCCTAAATGTTCTCTTATTCTTCCCAAGTATTATATTTTGGACAGCTGTTTGTGGAGATGCAGAGGAAAATAACAGAATTGTATAACTTGTTTGAAGTCATCTTGTGGCTAATACGGAGCACAGGTTCAGCTGAGATGTCAGAAACTGTGCATGTAGATACTCTTTTTACTTTATCACCTGACTTTTTTCTTTCTTTGGCATGACTGCAATCTTGACCTTCCTTGTTAACCTGTTACCTGCTCTCTGTCTTCTTGCTTTGCTCCCGTCCCTCAGGAAATCCAACAGCTGCAACAGAAACAGCAGAGCTATGTCAGGGAAATATCCGACCTTCAGGAGACAATAGAGTGGAAAGACAAAAAAATAGGGGTAGGACTTGTCAAATCCTGAAATGTGTTCAGAGTGGCACTGTCATTCTCCACCTGATCCCGCTTCTGCAAAACCCTCCTTAGTGCCTTTGCTTGGTGTGACTAGCAAATTGCAAGTTTTTGTCTTTGGCCAGTGTCATAAAATCCAAGAAAAATCCAGCAGCTGGTCTGACTGCAGAGGTAGTTAATTTGGGGTAGTTTATTTGCTGCGCTGCACCATTTGCATTTGCCATGTCGAGAAAGGAAGTGCTATTTATAATGCAATTCCATCAGCATTGCATTTTCGCTTATTCAGGCTTAATCTGTGGACTGAGCAGAAACTGGAGTGGGATAAAGAGGTAACAGAGCTATTTATAGGCTATTGGGATGAAAGCCTCCAATGCTTCTTATCCCATCCCACCACCCCTTGTCAAAGCCACATGGAAACCCACTCTTAAAGAACAGCCTGGCTTTCTTTTCCAGCTGAGCACTGTGAAAGACTTTCTGAATATAGGAGGAAGAAATCTGGCAGCTCGCCCGTGCTTGTGATGTCCAATAGTTCGTATCAGCTTGAAACTGAAAACTGTCCAATTTTTTTACGCTTCTATTTGTACTTAAGTAGAAATTTTGTGGGGGTGTTAAGTGGCAAAATATGCATTTGCACATGGTGCATCCCAGACTAAGGATGATTTAGTGGCAGCTTTCAAATGAATTAAAATGTACTGCACCCATGATGGTAACCCATGGGATAAAAGGACTCCTGAAATCCAGGGGGTCTGCTTCCATGCCCTTCTATTAACATAAGCTCAGTGTGCTTGTTGGAGTAATATGGATATGGATCAACCTGTCTAGCAGATAAGAATAACACGTGGGCCCTCATTTGAAGGATCCCTAATGAAAGGATTGGGCTCTGAATGTCTGGTTATTGAATAAGCTGTGCATTTCTTGGATTTGAAGTTTATCTCTCTGTATGTGAACTCGGTCCTGGAATCTGTAAACTTGACCTTTTTCATCCATGCCCCTTCCACCAGTCTCTGAATATCTTAAATCTACTCATTCTTGTTTGCACTTGCTTTTCATGGCCTTTACTTGTCTACCTTCCTTTCTTCACACCTCCTCGCCCTCTGTCTCTGTCGGGAACTCAGGCGCTAGAGAGGCAGAAAGATTTCTTTGATTCCATAAGGAGTGAGCGGGATGACCTTAGAGATGAAGTGCTTGTGCTGAAGGAGCAACTGAAGGTATGCAAGAGGAATAAAAGGAATTTATAATCAACTGCTGACCCTTTTCTCCTGTACATTCTGGCAGAAAATTTAAATCTAGCTCAGTAGCAATAACTTGATTTTCATGTTACCATTTCAGGAATTTTCTGTATAAAGTCCTTCCCCCTACTATTGATTGCTTAATGTAGATGAGAGTAATAAGGAGTTGCTTTTGTAGGAGATGCTTCTCTGAGGAACATTTTATGCTGCAGATTTTTGTTTAAATTGAAAAAAAAAAAAAAAAAAGAAAAAAAGAACTGGGATCACATGCTTCCTGTCAGAATGGCTAAACTGAGAACTGCAATATCTGTTCTCTTTCCTGACTTCCAGCCATGTTTAATGGAATGATTGAAGCAATTGTTTATTCAGAGTATCGTGGACGAGAACACTTAGCAATCCCTCACTTTCCAAGCAGCAGACTCTAAAGCAATCCTTTCACTTCTCTACAGAAACATGGAATAATCCCTGACTCTGATGTAGCCACCAACGGGGAGACATCAGACATTCTTGATAATGAAGGACACTTGGATTCTTCCAGAACTGTTCCAGGCACAACTCAGGCATTAAAGGCAGGAGGGGAGGGGATGCTAGGTAAGTGCTGGATGTCCTTTCAGATCCTCCTGCCTGTCTGTCATTCATTCATCCATCTTTGCTTGGATTTGGGCATTTGTTAGTGGGACAATTAACACGTCACGCAGCATGCTACTTGTCAAATCACTTCCTCTGCATTTTTCTGCTTAATGTTGATTATCACTCCCAGTATGTTGTGCAGTTTCCTGCAAGGTCAAACTTCATTTCCCTTCCAAGGTGGCAAAGGACGGGAATACAAACAGTACATTACAGATAAGTAGCAGCCTCTCACATTACTATTTAAACACTGAATTTGAAAGTTGTCCCAGGATAATCCTGATAAGGAAAAAAAAAGGCATTTTAGTTTTCTATAGAGAACTTGTATGTTGGTTCATTTATATCCCTGTGAACTGGAAGTGTCTGCTTGGAAAACAGTGCTGGGCACTGTTACACCATAATAAGGATGAATTCTTTGTCCCTGGTAATCCTGTACTATTGAGCAGTTAATTTAACACTTCAACGTTTTTGCTAGTTACATTAACACTTCAATTGAAAGAATATAATTGATATGGATAGCATTAGGAAGGAGAAATCTGGTTGGCAAAAATCTTCTTACACAGTTGTGATGAATGGCCACTCAGAGAACTATTGTACTAGTGTAAGGAAAGGAAGTAATATTTTTGGTTCGTTGGGGGTTTTTTTTGTTCTAAATGAACATGCATAAATAGCAACAGGCAGCCAACTGTTCCAAGTGCAAGTTCTCTTGCTTTGAGCTTTTGGCTGCTTTTGCCTCACTCAGTTTCTGTGTGGAAACAATATGGAACACCAAAAACCGAGGTAAGGGTGTATTTTTAAATGCAATATGTTTTCTATATCTCCTAATTCTGTTACTTTCTTTTGGAAATAGGTGCAACATAGACCCAAAAGCTAACTAGCCACAAACACTATTGTTTTAATACCTGTTGCTTCTAAATATAAGTTTGAAGAAAAATTGTTATTACCAAAAAAAAAAAAAAAAAAAACCAAAAAAAAACCACCTTTCAAAAAACCAAAGTCCCCATCCCTTTGGGTGGCTGTAAGGGGCACAGAGTACCTGAGCTCTGCTCTGTGTTGGGAGTGCTGAACAGCCAAACCATGTGCTTGCCAATCAGATTTTACATTCAGTGTCTTTTGTGCACACTGATGATGATGCCTGTTTGTGGTATTAAAAGTAAAATATTACTGAATAATCCTTCGTGACTTCATTGTAATGGCATCACACCCCTGCATGCACGGAGGGGCGTCAGGGCTGAAGTTGTAGAGAATATTGCTGAGGAAAAACAATCTTTAAAGGTACATCTTTAACAAGTGTTGCTGTTAAATTGCACTGCTTCAAACAGTTATTCTCCTCAACGAAAGCTGTAACTCACACAGCCAAGAGCATAAATCTCCTTTCCAAAAACACAAGCCAGCACCAGAGACTTCTTGCTTTGAGAGGGTGGTGGTGAGTTTCACTGATCAAAAACTCCAGACCCTTACTAATTCAATCGCTGCTTTGCCTCACGTAATTGGCAAAAGCTGATCTCTTATTAACCTGTTCTTTGATTCATTCTCTCTTTCGGGTTTTAAATGGGGAGGTAAGTGCTGTGGTGTGGTGCCTTCAACTTTCTCAATGGTCTTTTAGGCAAAGCCAAGGAAGTGGAGATGAAAAATGAGATTTTGGAGGATGTGGGGAAAAGAGAAATCATGCAGAATACTGAGCATGAGGAACACAAAGAGGAGTCTGAGGAGCAGGAAGTACAGACATTGCATGCTGCTGAAAATGCAAAGGCAGAAAAAATGGTTGAAGAACGTGACGCCCTGTCAACAGTGACGCTCCCAGATAGTGGGTTTGCAGAGCAAGCTCAAAGCCTTACAGAACCTGTGTCAGGGAGCACTTCTTCCAACAATGGTAGTGACACAGATGATGTGAGAAAGGTGACAGAGTCCACGGGCACAGTGGCCCAGCAGCCTGACAGTGTGGAGGCTGAACACCGTGATTCGAGTGCAGGGACAAACGAGAATTCGGAGGTGGGCTCTCTGCAAGGCCATCAGGTTTCTGAGACTTCTCAGGAAATGCTTTGTGACTTGGGTACAGAGCAGGAACCGGGAGAAGCTGCACCCAAGCAGGAAGAACAAGAGGATCTTAAAACTAGCCATGACCTAAGTGATAATGAAATGGACCAAGAAAGCAACAGTACAAGTGAGAACAGTGAGCTGGTTTCTAACCAGGCAGGACTACCAGAGGGTGCAGTGGGAGGCTTGCTTAGGGAAGAGGGAAATGTGGAGAGTTCCACTCCACAGGAACTCCAGCACTCAGAAGAAAGTGCTGAAAACAAGGTTACAAATGTCTTGGAGGAAAAGCTTGTTGAAAGCAAAGACTGCACTGACGGAAGAACTGATGAAACAGGAGGGGATAGAGCTGAAGAAGAAAATGAGGTTGGGAACACAGTTCAGGGTCAGCCAAGGGAAACTGAGCCTGCGGGTGTGGAGGGGATGGAGTCCTGTGAAAGGGGTGTCCCAGCAGAGTCACTTGAAAGGGAATGTGGAGGATATCAGGCATTCACCCAGCCAGTGTCATCAGGGGACAGCCCTTCAGCATCATCAGAGGAACAAAGTACACAAGATGAAACGGAACTTGAAAATGCTACAGCTGAGAAGGACAGACAGAAGGAAGAACTAACGGAAGAGCTGGAGAAGTGTTCAGGTTCTGCAGAAACAGGGGAGCAAGATAAGGCATCTGTGGAGGCAGAGGGCTGTGTTCCCGAGGTAGAAGGAGGTGTGCTGGCACAGCCAGGCACCGATGTTGTGAAAGAGGTGATGGCTCAGGAAACCAGTTTAGACCCAAGTCTTTCAGATGATAAAATTAAGGAGTCGGAATTGGAAACAGGGTATGAATCTGGAAAAGGCAAGGAAAGTGGGACAGAGTGGGTAGAAGATTTAAAGCCAAAGGTAGAAGTTCAAACAGTTCAGTGTAGTGAGGGAACAGCAGGTAGTACAGAAGGAGAGAAAAATATTCCTTTAGAAGGTGAAGTGCAGAAGGTGGTCAAACAAGAGGAAGATGAATCTAAAGAGGAGCCAAGTGTAGGTGGTAGTGTAACTACTGAAAACAAAGCTGATAAAGAAACACTGGAAGAAAATGAGCAAGAATTAGAGCTTGCAGACCACCATGGTAGGGAACTTGCTTCTGAAGAAGGTGCAAATAATTCCCTGGCACAGAAGGCTGAGCAGGATGAAAAAGCTAGTGAACGAGTTAAATTGGAGGGTCAAGCAGAAGGCCTGGAGGATGACGGCGATGCGTTTGATTTTGATGAAGAGTCAAATCAGATACTAGAATCTGATGAAAAATGTGATGGAGAGAAAACTGAAACACAGAAAGAAGAGGTTGATGGAGCAAATGGTGCTGTTGGAAAAACTGCCCACACAGACAAAGCTAGAGAGGGAACGGATGAAATGGAAACCAAAGATGCCTTGACCAAAGGTGACGGCTTGCAGCATAAACAAGATGAGCCTGAAGAAACAGGGTGCTTGCAAGGGGAAGCACTGTGGAATGCTGATGAGAAGGCTGATGCGATGGAAGATGAAATCAAAGTATCAGATTCTGATTTAGTGGAAAAAATACAGGATGAAAATGTTCTGGAACAGGTTTTGGAAAGTGCTATCATTAACAGGGCTGAAAGCAAGGAGGATCTGCAGGGTGGTAGAAAGGGTAGAGGTAGATCCAGAGACGACTGTACGATATCCTAAGTTCAGGATCTCAAGCCTGCATAAGTTACATGCCACGTGACCAGTCCCAGGACAGAAACATGCACTTTGCACAGGACACCAGACCCTAGGAATGCTCATACAGCTTTTTCTTCGTAGGTAACTCATCATAATGCAATGTATGTACGTGGTAGTGATGCAAGTATTAAGTTATTCGCTGACATACCTGGCCACAAGAAGCTATGAGTGGGTTTTGTTTTGCCGTGTCTCAGGTTAATCACCAAATGAGTTTCACAAATTGACCATGCAGACTATCATACCTCTGGTGTGGATAACTGCTACTGAGGAATTTCTGTAGGCATTTTTTTATTCTAGCCTAGATGACAGATGTCCTGAATGTACTTATGTGCACTGGACCTTTGTGAACTTATGCACATGCTTACTTCTGCCTAGATCTGCAGTAAGTACATTAACACTTCATGAAGGAACTCAGCAGATGAGCCACACTGATGTCGAAACTTCTTTCAAAATGATTAAAATCTATGAACCAATCTTATCTTTTAAATATAGGGGGGGGGAAAGATATTTTCATTCCATTTCTATTATGGTCACATTCCAAAATATAGTAGGATCACTGTGAATCTGCTTAGTCTGAGCACTTCGGAAGAACAATATACAGTCTGAAGAAAGTGCAACATAACAGGTCTTAGTTTGCTGAAAGGAAAAAATATATACATGTTTACTTCACCTAGGCACTTTGCACCACAATAGGCCTTTCACACCATGTCTCACATGGGTTTTTTATTTTTTTTCCAGAGAAAAGTGTCAATACACACTGTAATGTGTGCTTAGGTCTGCTCTTAAGTACTGTCTAGATATGAATGTATAAAATACCTATTTTTCCAAGAACATTTTTGTTCAAAATTGCATTTGCTTACTGCATTATATTTTTTTGCTAACTATGATTCTGAAAGAATGTTTTTATCTCTGGAACAATCTTACCTCCTTCCTTCTGGAAAGAAGATAACTTTGCATATCTTAACTCTTGTTGGGTATCAGACCAAAGATCACTGTTGTTCTGTGTACTAGCCCCCCTGCTTTTTGGAAAAGCTGGATTGCTTTGAATTCCTGGCATAAATTAGACACTTGAACTCCACTGCTGTATTTCCTCTTGCATCTTTGCTAGTGCTTGGGAGGAAGAGCATGTTTTACATTCATAAATATTCATTTAAAGTTGTTTTAAGCAATGAGCGTCACAAAAAAAAATGCAAATTGAGGGGGGGTGGGGGCTATGGAAGGCTGTGTTTGCATTGATGTTACAAAGCTGATAGAGCACAGACAGACTGCAAAATTTCAAGATGTGTATCAAAATGTGCTGCTGTATATAATTTAAATAAACGTATTTTATACTTTAAATTACCTGTCCAGAGCACTGTTTCTAAACCTGCATAAACAGTTCTTTAAATCTGTATAATCTGAAACACGTTTTTCTGCAGCTTTGTTCAGTTTATTGCGTTGTGCTGCGTAGCTGGAAGAGCGATCTTCCTAGGACTGGGCAGCCTCGGGGGTTTGAGGACCTTGAATATTATGATGGCACCCTTAAGTGTAAACCTCTAACAGGTCTGTAACCCTGTAACTCCTTTCACATGGCTTCTCTCCCCCTTACAGCAGATCCACCATGGTTTCTGTAAGTATCAGCAGTTGTTCCTAAAGGGTTTACACTAAATGCTAATCCAAGAGGGCATAGATCTTAAGAGCATTTCTTATTAACATGTAGCAGTGTTTATTTAAAAGATTTGGCTCTGCCGTACTCTCAACGGTAGTATCTGGTTTATTGTTGGAAGCATGTTTTAAATGTTAAATACACATAAATACGTCATTAAATGTGCTTCCCAGGCTCTACCTGTACATGTGGATGGATCTGAGTAAAATTAGCCCCATACCAGTATTTCCTGGATTTTTGATACGAGTTCATTTCTGATCAGAATGCATCTGGGTGGTTGAGGGAATCACTGATGAGCTGACTTTTAACTAGTATTTCAACTTCGTAAAACAAAGCGTCTGTAAGATGATTCCTTTTTAAAGCCAGGTCACAGAAGGAGAAACAACTCCAGTCTTGCCTGTCCACGTACCAGCTTTTATCCCACTCTCAGTGTAAACAGGGCAGGAGCAAGAACATGGACAGGCAGTGCAGAGTGGCTGATGTGCCAGAAATCCATCCTGGAACATTAGCTGCTCGTTACTTCTGTGGGCACCTGGTCCCTGACGTCTGGAATTGGGCAAGTACCGTGGAAGAGAAGGTCACGGTATTCTTTTACCTCTTTGGTTTTGCTTGAGTATTTGCACATTGAGGGAGAGGAGGAGGTCTCCCACGTAAATTGCCTTGATGATAAAGGCAACTACTAGATAATATATTCAAACCTTAATAATTTCAGGATTGTATGCCAGCCAGCACTGAGTGAAATGTGTGCCATTAGAGAGGGAGTGGGGACAGTGTCTCAGGAGGAATTACCCAGAAAACGCATCTCTTGTGAAGTTACACAATTGAAAACAGTTTTTGGCATTTCCCCTGCAGCAGGTAACAGATAGAAGGAAACACCTGGCTTGTCACTTTCTTTCAAATATGAGTACATGACCCGAGGATGAGACTTCTGTCTTTCAGAATAGCCCCAAATGCTTGCTGGGTTTTCTGTTCAAAGCCCGGTGCCACGTGTAGCCTGTAGCCCAGGTTTGTGCATAACTGCAAATTCAGAGCTAGCCTGAAATGCATTCAAAAGCCATAGCTGAAGAACTATACCTGAAGAAAAAGGGAAAAAAAAAATAGTGAAAAGGTCTTTGTCAATATTTCCTTCACTACAGAAAAAACAGACCTCCTGTTCCCTTCAAAGTCAGTACTGCAAGCTGGTGTTTTCCAAATCCTGTGCTGTCCCCAACAGTGTCTCTCTTCTGAGAAAGACAAGAAGGCATTTCTCGATATTTTATGTTTTTTTCTCCTGCTGCAAATCAATGGACAAATCTGGAGAAAGGAGTGTTGTCTAATCTGCTAATGATCCCACAGTCAGATTCTTGCAGGCTGTTCTGAGCAGGTGCTTGGGGCTTCTGCTGTGGTTTCATGGGATGTCTTTCCATCCTCCAAGTAGAATTTATCCTTTCATTTGCATAATGATTAATTGCTCGCTGGGCCACGCATCGTGTAAGTCATGCAGATAAAAACAGCTCCTTCCCATCCCATGGGAAGTTCCATCCCATCCCTCCAAGCGGGAAGAGCCATGGAGGACCTGTGGCTGATTTGGGGATGTTTGGTCAATGGTGCTATTGAAGCAGCACCCGAGTTAGCAGTGAGGTCACCTGCAGTGCCAAGGCAATGAGAACAGTCATTTAATTTACAAAGAATGATAGAAGACATTGGTCACCCCCCTGTGTCCTGCTCCCTCACAGGCCCCGTTCCTCCTTCAGTCCGCTGTTAACCTCCTTTGTGTGGGAAAGCCATGAACTGGTGCAGTGAGTATCCTGGGAATCATGCTTTCCAAAGTGAAGTGAGGTGAATGTCACACCCTAATTATTCATTGTAGTATCTGTGTATGTGAAATAAGGATAATGACTGTTACAGATAAGAATTTCAATTAGCTGCTTCAGTGGCCTAATTCAGTAGATTGTTCTTTCCTGCTCACCTGTTCTCAGAGTCCTCAGATCCTTGATTTGTTGGAAAAATGTCTCCTAAATGCAAAATTAAGGTGACTGCGGAGGTAGCAAAGCTAAAGTAAGTTTTCTGAGTTAATGTGGGGGTTTAAAAGATAAGTGAAATCTCAAAGACCTTCATCTCTACAGGCAGAAAAGCAATTTTCCAAACTAATTTTCTCCCTGGTCCTGTAAATCCTGCTGCCAGCATGTCCCAGAGGGGTGCACAGATGTCCATAATGAGGGAAGAGAGGACTGATGGCGAGATTGGATTTGAAGGTTCATCCCCAAGTGCTAACATCCATTTTGCAGGGAAAGGGCTTAGGGGAAGCTGATATGATTCTTTCCTGGAAGGTGGAGGAGGTGTCCTTTCCTCAGGCAGGTGTGTTTCACCCCACAGCAGCGGTTGCGTTAATGAAAGTTACAACTAAATTATTTTCAGGATGAAGGTGGATTATTTGGCTCCTTTAGAGTCAGTAAGTCTGGGCTAATTTTGTAGTGGCCCTGAGGTTTCCTGCTGCCTCAGTCCTCGTTCTCCTTCCAATGCTTAGAACTCCATTTCTCAATCTTTGCCAACCTCTGACTCCCAAAACTATCTCCGAGTATCTTCAACCTGTCTTTTACTGTTTGCTCTCCTTGCTTTCTTCACTGTACTTTATTTTTTTTTATCTTTCATCTTTTTACAGATTTTCTATGTTAAGTTTCCTTTCCTTCCCTAATAGATCTGTGAAATTATTATTTTGAAGGGGTTTATACCTGTGAATTTTGGTTACTCTTGATAGTTTATGAAAATGTGGGGGATTTGTTGGGTTTGTTTTGTTTTGTTTTTCCATAGAAATGCTCAGGTGGAACAATGTTGGGTAAAAAAAAAAAAAGAAAAAAAAAAAAAGAAAAAAAAGATAGGACTTGAGAAGGGTTAAAATGATGGCCTAGAATAGCTGCACTGGGATGTCACATTAAGATTTATATTGGGGTATCGCATCACAAGCCAAGGTAAAGGTTTAATCCATGCTCTGGTATGACTGCTGGTGTTATTGGGGAATTTGTATAGCCAGGAGGGAAATGACATACCACACTATTGCTAGCTAATGGACTGTATTTGTCTGCTGCATAGAGGGACTTTCATTTGAAAACCAGTTTTCCCCACGATTTGATTCCATGCAGACTCTTTATTCCCTTTAACTGCGTGTGCTAACAAGAAAAAAGGGAGAACCACAAGAACCATAAGAGTTTGATCTGTTCAGGATTTAAGGGCAAAGGAGGACTGGCATTTTTAAAGCTCTTCAAAAACACTGTCAGCAGAATTTACCCGGTAAAAGCCCTTCAGGCTCTTATCTGTAATTTGTCAATTGCTTTCCTTAAGTTTACAAAAAGACCTTTTTCTTGAGTGACTTTTAGATTTTCACCATTTAATTAATTAGCAGGCCAGACCTTAGCTGTGGAGCTGAGCTCTGAACACCCTGGGTTCTGCCCAGGTGGCTGCCTGCTGGCAGGGGAGGCAAGCTAAATAAACCTGCAGTAAACACCCACGTCAGACTTGGGGACTAAGTGAGACCTGGCTGAGGTCAACAGAACCTCTTCTAAGAAGTGCCTTTGAGTGCTACATTCCAGTGGACTTCTGCTTGAGGTGTACCTGAACAGAAGTTGTTAACTGATGAGATAATTTTAGTGATAAGAGAATGTGTGAGTACCTGATAAAATGCTTTCATGTTTTGCACCCCTCAATGGGGAAGGAAACAACCCAAGCAATGTGGTTACTTAATTTGTAGTTCTTTTTTCCAGTTGTCTCAGACTGTAGAGTGCCCTTCATTAATGAAAGCCACGCATATCCATGTGCTAACCTGTGGCACTTCCAAGTGCAAGTGCAGCACAACAGCTGGCCCAGATTGCCCGTGGCCTCTTGATGTCTGACATGGAGAACTGACTGTGAAGAGGAAAGAAGGTTTTACCAGACTGCTGCGTTCAAAACACAAATAATTTGATGGGCAAATGTTTTTCTGGTCATAATACCAGAGACAAAATGTCTTTGCCATGTAAAAGAAGGGAAGATTTAAAGTGCTGAGAACGTGCTTAGCTATGATTATAGGTTTTTTTACAGTATTTTCATTGTGCTAAACTGTAAAGTTTTGTGAGATTTTGTGTTGCAGTTGTGTTTGACCCTAGAGTTCTTGCATGCTAACCTAACGTAGAAGATTAGCCTCTTTGCATGCAGCTGCTGCCGTGACAAGCATGTTCTGTGAGAATGACATAACCTCCCCTGGCTGCAGCCCCTTCCCAGCCCTGTCTGTGGCCTCATTTCCTGTGGTACGTGCATAACTCCCTCCACCGGTATTTTCACTAACCCTCATGGTTCATCACCCGTCTCAGACGCGCTCCGGAACGTGCCGCACGGTCACGCCAGCACTCAACCTTCACTCTTGTCTTTCAGACAGGCTGAAAAGGCTCATTGACGAACGAGAATCCCTACTAGACCAGGTAATCACGGGGAAAGGGAAATGCTCTTTGCCAAATCTTCAACAAGAGTAACAGGGATTAAGAAAATAGCCCCAACGCAAGTTGTAGGGCAGCAGCGCTGCTGCCTCGCAGAACGTGTGCTGGGTTGCTCTTGCTGGGCCCTTTCTGCCTTGCTGGCCACTTAATTCTTCCTCTGAAACGTTTCTCCTGCACATTAGCTCAGGATACATGGGAAGAGCAATGCTACCCAGTGTGCCCCGTTCCACTAAAAACTCCTTCTCCAGGATTATTTCTGAAAAACAGTACTTCACACTGGCCAAGCCAAGCTAAGCATGGCTCAGCGAATTTCATTTCCAAGAGTCAGCCCTCCGGATTGCTGGGTCTGTGGGTAATGGGCCATCCGGAAAGAAGTGGTGGAAGAATTGCTGTAGATGGGTAAATAGCAATTAAAGTGATTTTTGCTGGTTCCATGATATTCCATATAGGATATAAAGTTTATTCTGAAAGCTTCAGCTGATCTGTTTCTCTGCATGTCACTCTAAGCTTTCATTTGTGCTCTAGATCCTTGACTTTGAGACCTGCACGCACCCAGACACAGTTTTGGGAGTTTTTAAGAATGTTTTACATGAATGTGCCTGCAGAACATTTATTCCTTTTCTCATAAAATAGCTTTCCTCCACTCACTGTGTTTGGTCCTGAATTTATACATAAGCACTGATGCATAAAATAATTGATGAGTCGTTTGCCAAAAGAATTTCTAGGACATTATTTTGTAGTAGAAGATTTTCTGGAATTTAGGTTTTAAAAATACATAATTTGTTTGATAATACTTGAGTGATTTTGAGTACTGAGCCACAATTTTCCTCAGTGATTTTAATAACTATTTTGTGTTCTTCAGATTAAAAAATTAAAGGGGCAACTGGAAGAAAAGCAAAAGAATGGCAAGATGGATAACACACAGTCAGAAGATGAAGTTCTGGAAAACGGGACAGATATGCACATGATTGATCTCCAAAGTGAGCTGCATTTTGATTTTAAGAGAATTTTATACCCTGCATGCGAATGAGAAAATGTATAACCACGTAACTCTGAGTAAGAGCGAGCCCTCAGTTCTCAGGGAGCTTCAGCCATGCACCTCTAGAGAGGTGAGGGAATTAGGAGCCTTTGTTGGAGTAAGACTGCAGCTGGGAATCTGTATTATTGCTCCTCAGGAGAGCTGGGGTGAATTCAGGATAATTCCACTTTCAGAGTGGTCATAAGGGAATCAGGCAAGGATGGGAATGGTGCCTATCTATAGCTGGGCACTTTTTGACAGGGAACTACTCTACTGCTACAGATCCCTGATGCATGGAAGTTTTATGACAGACTTGTTAGAAACTGCTAACACTTGTTCTGACATCTCTGATGAATCTCCAATTCTTCTAGGAGATGCCAACAGACAGATCAGTGATCTCAAATTTAAACTAGCAAAGTCTGAGCAAGAGATAACAGCATTGGAGCAGAATGTAAGTTTTTGGCTGGTTCTGTATGTTTAGGCACAATGAGAATGCAAAGAGAAAGTGTATTTTGTTACATGATAAATGAAATTATGATTACTGTGATTTTCCCTTCAAATAAGGGAAGTGTTGGAGCATCAGGGCTACTAGGACTGAAATGCTTTCATTTATGTTTGGGAAAGAGGGAATATCTTATTCATCTGAAATGAAGGAAAAACATTCAAAGACAAAGGTATACTGAGAGCACTTGCTGAACTCTGCAGAACATTTCCTGATGCCCAGCTATTGACATGCCTTAAATGGCTCCTGGCATATGATGTATATATATGGATTTTATACACAGCTGTTCAATTTTGATTGTTTGCTCTTGTCCAGAGTACATCAGTGATGCTCTTGCAAAGAGAATTTTAGTCAATGGGCTGTATTTTTTGTTGCTGGAAGGATATTAAATATGGATATGTGTAAAAGGTCTGGAGCAGGTTACTGTTGCCAGGCTTCCTTGGTATATCTTCTTTTTCTGAAAATATGCCCTATTTTATTAAAGAGGAGTGAGCGTCTCTCTGGTTATTCCTTGAGTACTAGTGGGAGAGTAAAGCTTCAGAGTAACTTCTTGGTGCATCTTTTAATTCAGAAACTTTGCCTTCACCCCAGGTAATACGACTGGAAGGTCAGGTAGCCCGATACAAAACTGCTGCTGAAAATGCTGAAAGAATAGAAGATGAACTGAAAGCAGAGAAACGCAAACTACAGAGAGAGGTAACTCTTGACTGCAGGTCAGCAGTCAGCCTGCTCTGTGTGGGGGGACACCTGCCTCCCTGGTGTGTTTGAGAGGAGGAACCACCCTTAGTGGCACAGCAAAGAATCAACATCTAATTTTTTTAATTGATTTAGTTATTAATTCCAAATGTACAACCAAACTTTCGGTGCTGAGACTGGAGTAACAGTCTCAACTGTGAACTCCCGCTGCTGTTTCATCATTCTTTCCCTAAACTGGCTTGATTTGTACCGGAGCTGGTTCTCTGGAGCAAACTCAAGTTCCACTTTGTACGACATGAACCTGGCAGCAGCCTTCAAATGCCCAGTTTGCAGCTGTGAATGTTCCTGTGGTTCCACATTCATCAAGATGAAAAGCTCCTATTCCTCCTTTGCTGTCCTTGTCCTTCATTGTACCTGAAGGCTCGTTGCTTTGGGGTGTATAAATTCTGGGTTTGCAGGCACACGTCACTGGTCTCTTGAGAACATGTGGTTCAGAAATTACAGCAGTAGAAAGCTGCAAACTCTGCTGTAGACTCAGTTTGGGTGCTTCCTTATTTAAGCACAGTGCCACACCTTGCCAGGAATGACAGTCTAAACTTTCAAGCTTCAGAGTAAATTAGAGGGCTAGATGGATGTGGGTCGTTCCCTGTGAGCTTTTTTTTCTTGCTCTGTAAATCCCTTCACGCCTGTTTCCTGTAGTGTGGCTGTCCACAGATTCTGCCCATGTTTCTGTCTCTTAAAAGCACTGCATCTTTAAGTCATCTGTAATTTTGACCTTATTTTTCTTTCCAAACTTCATTTTCTTTCCAAGTAGCTGCCACAACCAGCCTGAATACCTTTATCAGCTCCTCTCACTCCTGCCTCCTGAGGTGTTTGATTTTTTTTCTCAGTGTGGCTCTCTGCTTTTTCTGAATACTCCTTCTGCTCTACTGCCCATAAATACTGCTCTGTGCAGTCCAGCTCTCCCTCCCTACCCCCATCCTGTGGTGGGTTTTATAGCAAACTAAGGCTGTGGATGTAGTTCTGGGAACCAGAAACGTAAAAGCTGAGCAGTGAGACAGGTTGTACATCACCCAGCAGATACCTCTGAGCCTCATGGAGGCTCCTGGAGTTGAGGGACGTTCTGAGCCACTTGTTCAACATTCTGTAAATACCTTGGATTCTTGGCATCCTGCTTAGAAAATACCTGTGTGTGTGGCTTTCAAAGCAGTTACACAACATTTACTTTTAACTGTACTAAAAGGAATTTTCAACAGCTTTATGTTAGAAGGAAATTCCAGCAGTATGGTCAGCTTTTCTTTGGAAATTGAAAACACTGTGAAAGTTACCTTTTTTTTTTTTTTCCTGCTTCAGCTTCGTTCAGCACTGGATAAAACTGAAGAGCTTGAGGTGAGCAACGGCCACCTAGTGAAACGCTTGGAGAAGATGAAAGCCAACCGGAGTGCTTTACTGTCGCAGCAATAACCACCACCTCCCGACGGAAACCACTCCTACTCGACGGAACCGGAACGACGCTGCAGCTGCTTCTGCCTCTTGCTGCCCGGGATGCTTTGTGTCATTGCCTTCTGAGAACAGACAACCCCAACATTCGCCACCTGCCACCCAGCCGAGGGTCTCTCTGCGCAGATTCAAACCTACTGCACTATACCCATAGGAGTAGCTGATCCAAACGGCGGTGCCTGCGGGAGCCCTTCCACACTGAGCGCTGGGGACATTCCAAGTGCAGGATCAGTCGACCCGCGTAAGAAGCACATTAAGTTCTCCATCCAGAGGGCACAGCAGCCATTTATTGCCATTTAAAATGGTATTCAAAGAAAAACAATTTTGACTGGAATTTTGCGTCTCGCTGAAAATTTTAAAAGAAACACTGTAAGTTTTGGACTTTTCTCGTGACAGTATCTGTAATTTAGTGACTACGGTAGAGTTATTCATAGTAGGTTTTTCATTTACAAATCACTGTGGAACCACAAGCCATTACAAAGCAAAACTCCTTCAGTGGAAACCATGGAAGAAGATGGTCTTGGAAGCAAAAGTGACCTTAAATGACTTTGCCAATAAAACAAAGGTGTCTGGAGGGATTTTTGCACCAGTGGAATCATGAGACTCTTTTATTTCAGGGTAAATAGGCAATAGCTTCATTGAATTTTCAACTTTTATTTGTATTATTTAATCCCTGCTCTTGGAGTTGAAGTAAATGACTTTTAAAGGATGTAAAGCTGCATTAGTAAACCAGCATAAGGCCGTGTTTTCAGAAATGGTGGGTTTTGCACTTAGATCACTCTCTTTGGTGCATTTGTCAAAGCAAGTGTCATTTGCTTAAACAAAGTATGAAATGGGTTTTTTACATCAGAAACTATCTACTGGTCCATGAACCACTAGGAAACGATGCCGCTACAGAATAAAAGTCTGATTTTTAAAAGAGTAACTGATAAGAAGCACTTTAGAAAATATTACTGCCTATGGGTTTTCTACAAATACAGAAGTAGCGACCTCTTTCCTTCTTAGGTCATTATAAAGGTTTTCCACTTTTCCTGAAAATCAGCGTAACCAGTTAAGATGTTGCAGGCAATTATTATTGTGTGTACAAAAGTTGTATATGACTAGCTCTACAGCTCTGGTTTATTGGAAATCATTCTGAATGTACTACTCAAAGGAGAACAGCAGTTACCTGAGGGATAAAGCTGCCCGTCCCCTTTCGGCCCTCACAGGGAAGCGCCTGAGGCAGGGAACCAATCCCTTTGGAATCTGCTCACGCTGTGAAGCAGCACCTGCTGTTCCACAGGAGCAACTGTCCATGCTGCATCAATATATATGGTTCTGTCAAGCCAAATCCAGACCCGGGAGACCACATTTCTCCTTAACTTGGTCTTCAGACTCTCTGATCCAGGTCTTTCCCCAGCCTCTTCCTTGCAGACAGGAGGTTCCAGTACAAACCGCTGCTATTTTCAACGCAAGGGAATCGCTGGTATCTTCTTAGAGCACCTTCACTAAATAAACCAAAAACAGTGTCTGAATGTGTTTCTCTGGTCTGGCTAGGAAACAACACCACCTTCCTCTTCATCTCTTCTGAGTGCACAAGGAAATTTAGGAATGAAGTACTGAAATTAATATCCCAGGAAAAGCATGAAGGCTTTTTTTTTGTGTCCCTGGGGAACACTTCCAGAGACGGTGATTGCACCACCTCCCTGGGCAACTTATTCCAATGCCTGACCATTCTTGCAGTGAAAAAATGCTTTCTAATATCAAAACTGAACCTCCCCTGATGCAACTTAAGGCTATTTCCTCTTGTCCTTCCATTTGAGATGTGGCAGAAGAGCCCAGCCCCCCCTGGCTCCACCCTCCCGTCAGGGAGTTGTAGGAAGGAGAAGGTCCCCCTGAGCCTCCGTTTCTCCAGGCTGAGCAGCCCCAGCTCCCTCAGCTGCTCCTCATCAGACTTGTGCTCCAGACCCTTCCCCAGCTCCACTCCCTTCTCTGGACACGCTCCAGCACCTCCACGTCCTTCGCATTCCTTGTTTTAGCCTAAGACTGGATGTGTACGTGAAAGGAAGCTATCAGTACTTGCATCACTACTCCACAGGGAAAGCCCAGTAGCCATTTACTTCAAGAAACCTCTGCTCCTGCAAGCTCCCAACCACTTCAAAGTGAAAGGAAATGTCATCAGAGGCAGATGCAGTCCCTGGGTTGGGTATTAACCCCAAGAGATAAAAAACTTAAATTCAATGACTGGATCTGTCCTGATGCATAACACGTGACCACACTGACTAGGTGCAGTTTTGAGAAGTATATCTAAAATTTGCATTCTTTTCAAAGTCCTCAAATTATCTATTTCTAGATATAAACATATTGAATTGGACACACTGCTAAGGGAAGCTGTGGCTGCCTCATCCCTGAAAGTGTCCAAGGCCAGGTTGGAAGGGGCTTGGAGCAATGTGGTCTAGTGGAAGATGTCCCTGCCCATGGCAAAGGAGGTGGAAATGAGATCTCTAAGGTCCCTTCCAATCCAAACCTTTCTGGGATTCTGTGATTCTATGAATTATGCCATTAATTCAGCAGTGCATTATCTGGTAATGGGAAAATCATGGCAAACTTCTTCCAAGCAAGCTTGATTTTAGGCAAACCCGTAGTGAGCAATAGGAGGATACTGAAACAATCAGGCTTTCTGCAAACTGCCTGCAGTACGATAATTCACGTTATTTATTACTTTACTTTTCCCGCAGTTTCATGTTCACTCACCTCCAGCAAGAGGATATCAGTTATGAATCTGATGCCATCACCAAGGAGGTGCTGGAAGTTTGCCTTGTCCATCTTGGCATATACTTCCTGCAGATAATGAATAACCGTGTCCAACTGGTCT
This sequence comes from Empidonax traillii, assembly GCF_003031625.1. Taxonomy (NCBI): domain Eukaryota; kingdom Metazoa; phylum Chordata; class Aves; order Passeriformes; family Tyrannidae; genus Empidonax; species Empidonax traillii. Next base: position 166,651 of record NW_020955477.1, read on the forward strand.
CCATCCTCAAGGAATATTTCTGTGGGACTGTTTCCCACTTTTTAAGATCTCCAATAAGTGTTTCTCAGTCCCCCTTCTGTGGTCTGTAAAATCCACTAGGTTTTTGTTTTCCTTGCCCCTCATGGCTTGGGCAGGGTCTGGGAGGAGCTGCCTGGCATGTGAAGGTGCCAGCTGAGGCCCTTCATGTGCCTTGGTGGGGAAGGTCCTTGTTCATCAAATGGGGTGAAACATGGGGATGGAAGGAATCTTTTTAAATTAAATTTCCGCTCCAGCTAGGGCTTTGGGGTCTTTTGTTTGTTTGTTTGTTTGATTTTTGAGAGGAACATTCAGGTGCAGAGCCAGGTTTCTTGTGGAATACCTCAAAATCACTGTAGATACCAATTTACAATTTTCTGTGCTTGACTTGTATAATTTCTGGTGTACAAAGCCTCTGGGGCCTGAAAAATGAGCTAAGGGATTTTCAGAATGCAAGCAAACATGCTAAATACAACATCTTATTAACGATAAGGTGTGTGATTGTCACCAGTCATCTTTTCATTTGTGGTAGTGGTGAAAGCTGTCTCTCCTGGCAAGATTCAGGAGAAACAACTAAGCATTGGTCCGAAAGGCTAAAACTAATGCTTTGCTCGTCAAAAAGGGATGTGTTTATTATTTCAAAGTAGTTTTCATCTCGCACCCCATAAGCATTGACCTCATGACGGAAATCAGATGTGTTATTTCGACCTGGATATGCTCTTAGTAGAAATCTTTGTGTGTGGTAAAGTAGATGAATGTTGAAGACACATTTTTTTCTCCCCCTAACTTTCAGTATGACTTAGCTTTAGAATAAGGGAAGAAAAAGAACTGGTTGGTTTACTGCGAACTGTTTTATGTTTCTCTGTGAAGAATGTACAACAACAGGGCTTTTAATGGTAATAATAGCACATGTCCCAGTCCTTTTAATTGAGCTCCAAACGAGAGCGCCTCGGGACCCAGAGCGGAGCTGAGGTGGCGGCAGCCTGGCGAGGAACAGCTCCTGGGGGAACCAGGATGGGTTTTCCTAGAACTTATGTCAATTTGTTATCCTCTATTTTAAATTGTTAAATAATTTTATCGTTTGCAAATGGAATGTTACCCAAAATGTCGGGGTTTTTTTTGTTTTGTTTGTTTGGCTTTTTTTCCAAGCGCTCTGTTAGGGAATGTGAGCGTGGAAAAGGAAATTCATTATGAGCAGAACTCGCCAATAAAATGTCATTTGTTTGGGTAGTTTTTATGGAGTGGTCTGTCATGGTGATGTCACCAGGAAAAGTTCTCTTGGAAAATGCAGAGTTTTGGGATGATACCGGTGTAGCAGCTCATTTTTCTTTTTAATGCATTGCTGTAGGATCACACAAACATGGGCAACGCTGGTTGTAAAATGTACAAATTCAGGAGCTTGTGTGACTGAGGGCACTGGAGTGAGACGTACCTTTAGATATTTTCAATAGCAGGGCACACATATATCTCCAAATAGTAACATTTTTAATGTCAGGTGCACATATACCTCCAAGTATTGAACTTCTAGTGGCCATGTGCACTTGGGCAGGGGCAGGACGGGGACAGCCTCCCAGGAGGAGAAATCTGAATGTTATTGCTAATTGGATGAATTTTCCGCTTTCTTTCTGGTGAACATAGAGGTAACACATAGTAACTTTCCCTGGAAGAATCCTTCACAACAGGAGGCAGCTTTGTTCATCAAAAAGGTGTTATTTTAGTATGAAATTTCATCCTGCCCTGATCCTGGGTGGTGCCAGAGTGGCCGTTTCCGTGAAAGAGACTGAGGAGGAGGGTAGTGCTTGTCTATGCTTTAGATGCTCTGAACCACAGTATGTATTTGGGGAGTTGTTTTAGGCAGCTGAGCTATGTTTTACACACTTTATTAAGACCTTTACACGTATGTGTTTAAAGAAGGAGCAGAGCCCCTTTTACAAGTAACGTACCTCTGTGGCAGGTATGTACCTCTTTTTGCCTCTACTCCTGTAACACGCTCCTTCAGGCTGGAAACTTTCAGGTAAGTTTTAATATGTCTCAGGGGAGGTTTAGGTTGAATATTAGGAAAAGAATCTTCCTCCAGAGGGTGGTGGGGCACTGAACAGGCTCCCCAGAGCAGTGGTCATGGCCCCAAGGCTGACAGAGCTCAAGGGGAATTTGGACAACACTATCAGGAACAGGGTGGGATTGTTGGGGTGTCCTGGGCAGGGCCAGGAGCTGGACTCAATGATCCTTGTGGGTCCCTCCGAGCTCAGGATATTCTTTTATTCTGTAATAGCTGTACAAGGGATACTGCTGTCCCTCCCCGCCTGCTGCGGTCTGGGCTTTGTGCCCAGCGGCAGGAGAGCCGCGAGGGAGAAGGGACCGGCCGCTTCTCAGCGAACACCGCGGCACCACCTCTGAGGGCACATGGCGGTACCGTCTCTGAGGGGACGTGGCCGTACCGCCTGTGGGGGCACACGGCGACACCGCCTCGGAGGAGACATGGCGGCAGGGCCTCGAGGGGACACGGCCACGCCGCCTCTGCGGGGACACCGCCTCGGAGGAGACATGGCGGCAGGGCCTCGAGGGGACACGGCCACGCCGCCTCTGCGGGGACACCGCCTCGGAGGAGACATGGCGGCAGGTTCCCTGAGGGCACAGGGCGGCACCGCCTCTGAGGGAAGGGCGGGTGCCACCGGGAGAGCGTGGGCTCCGCGCCGGCCAATCAGGCGTCGGCGCGGTCCCCGCCGCAGCCAATGGGAGCGGGGCGCGGGGCGGGCAGGGAGTTGAGCGCGTGGCCGGCGGGGCCGCGGCTGCCGCCGGGTCTGAGGGGCGGGGGGGCCGTAACGGGGCTGGGCCGGCTCGGGGCCGGCGCCGGGGCCAAACCAGCGCCACCGGGGCCGGGCGGCTTCGTCTGGGCAGCGGGACAGCCGCTCAGCCTGCCCTGGAGCTGCGGTAAATCGCGGTTCTCCCGCCTGAGGGTTTCCCCCGGGCTCCCCCCGCCCCTCACCCAGCGCTGCGGCTCGGCTGTGTTTCAGCGCCTAGTTGTGTCATTAGCAGCGGCAGCAGGGTTATTCTAATTTAGCTGGGACGCGGAGGTGTTTTGGGTCTCGTTTCTTGGCTCGTTCTTAAGGAAAAGCGGGTGAAGTCGCTTCGCTATTTTAAAAACGTTGTGATTTATGTACAGGCGTCTGGGATGCGCTGTGGCAGCAGTTCGGCTTTGGATTCCACGGAGTCGCTCAAAGCTTCGGTTAGGAGGTGAAGGTAAAGTTAATGTAGTAAGAAAAGACAACGCTTTTGAAGGAAAAATAACTGCAGAAGTGCTTAATAAAACCATGGAAGTGCTCAAGGCCAGGAGCTTGGAGCCACGTGGTCTATTGGAAGGTGTCCCTGCCCACGGCAGGGAGGTGAAAGATCACCTTTAAGATCCCTTCCAACCCAAACCATTCCGTGATTCTCTTTGGAGGGTGAATGACTTCCGTTGATGACTTCTGTTAAATGATTTAAAGCATTTTTATGAAGTGTTATAAAATGATGCCATTTGAATGATAATCCCTAGTGGAGGGGCATCAGTGGATGCAGACTGAACAGATAAGGCATTTTTCCCCCTGAGAAAAGGCTCTCGTGTACTGATGACTAAGACTGTGATGTGTCATTTAAGTAGTTTAGAAAGCAGACCTAATAGGAATATGTCTAGTGTTTTTATGTATTCTTTAATTCGTTAGAAGCTTCTGAGGGAAAGCAGAGAAAAACTGACAAGTATTTATAAGAAACAAACTTCACAAAGAGCATCCTCCATCCCTGTGTGCTTTTTCTCTGCTTTTTATTGTGTTTTTCACAAAACCGGGTTTGCTGCATGTCTAGAGCAGGTGTATTGCTTTGGTTTTAGTGTATTGTCCAGCTTCCTTCTCTTGCTGAAAGAAGGGGCTCTGCTGCAAGAAATTGTCTTCCTATGTTCCTTTACAACATAGACTTTCTAGTTTTAAAGGTTCTCAGGTTTTCTTATGGTATTATCCTTGATAACTGTTTCTTACTTTTACAGAGTTAAAAGGAATATGCTTTAATTTCCCCTGTTCCAACACCTGGAGGGGGTTTAGTTCTTGGGAGGCACAGACCTTGAAGTTCACCTCTTCCTTAATATGAATAGTTTTAAAAAACTACAGTTTTCTGATTTTATGTAAAAACTTTATGCTTCTGCAACTTTCAGAGTCAGTACATGCATCTGAACCCCTTGTGTGCTGTGTTATGTAAAATAGTTCACTGTGTAATTCAGCCAAGAAGTGCTTCCACGTTAAGGGATGGAAGCTTTGCCCAGGAGTTCAAGAAAATAGGGATGGTTGGTCTCTGAGGATGCTTTTACTCAAGTAAAATCACACAGTCAAGGACAGCAAATTCTTGTAATAGTCTTCCATGACCTCTTAGAATTTTTCTGAGAACATAACATAGAATTGCTACTTTATGTACTAACATGCAGCAGGTAAAATAGAATGGTTAGTTTAATGTATTTTTTTAACTGTAATATCCTCTTGAATACCATGGAGCATCTCAAACTTCTCTTGATTTTTATTAAGGGGAGAACCTGGTAGGAAGAGCCAGAGAGGCTGCAGTGGAAGTGAGTTGTGTGGATTACTTCTGAGGAGGAGGGCGTGTTGGCACCATGGAAGTGGGAAAGAGCAGCCACGTTAACATCGAAAGGAGTTCCTTCCCTCAGGGCTCCTGTCCAGGTGAAGATCTCAGTGAAGAAAGCCATTTAAGTGAAGACTCCCGTCTGGCGTATCTCAGTGCTTGCGAGGAATATGCTGATGATACGAATAGCTCAAGTGAATTCTCTGAGGAGAGGGAAATTGGAGAGGTGAAGGACATACCACAAGGTCACAAGGTGCCACCCCACATCAGTACAGGGGAAGAAGAAGCGCCTGGGGACAGTGACAGGCACACTCACAGCGTCTCAGTGAAGCCAGAAGGTCCTTTCCTGTCACCAAGGGAAAGGGCCCCTAAAGTAGCTCTTCTGCAGTTCTGCGAAAACACAGAGTCCTCTAATTTCTACAGCTGTGAGAAACCTGGCACTGTCAGTGTTGACAGCTCTGCAGAGGATGCTGAACCCCAATTTCCTGTCTCTGAAATTCCCACTAGTAAGAACCCTGATTCTGGCGTGGAAGTTGCAGATGAACCCTCCGGTGGAAGTCCCCGCTGTGTGAACTCTGAGCGCCGTGGAACCCCGAAAGGCGTGGCCAGTGTCTGTGCAGTTACACAGGCTGTCGATGCCAGCTCTGATTTCAGGGCTTGCTTCACAACGAGCAGAAGCAGCAGTGCTCAGGTTTGTCTCTGCTCCAGGGCAGTTAACACCGAGATAACGATGATGAACAAATCTCGACCCGTGGGATGGCCCCGTCAAAACTGTGTGGATGCTGCTTCCAACACGGAATGGTCATTCGGAGCCCAGAGCTCACACATTCAGGTAATTTAAAAATAAAAAAACCAACCAAAACAACCCACCAAATCATTTTGATATGTAAAACTCTTTTTTTAACTTGCAGTTGCTCAGAACTTGTCTGTATGAATGTTAATCTGTAACTTTTTAAAATGGTTTTATTTGTTTAGGAGCAGTGGGAATCAAAGAATCAGCCGTGTACCTGTGATTGGAAGATGAGCACTGACAGGTGGGTTGAGTTGTTCTTGGTTTGGAATTCCAGATGCTAGATAGGAGGGTTTTTCATGATTGAAAGATTGTCTGTGACTTGACAAAACTGATGGTATTAAAAGATTGCAGGGCAGCAGCTTCTGCACTAGAGGGTAGGATGGGACCTGGACAGGTGAGAAAAGTGAGCTGAAGACCTCCAGAAGTTGAACAAAGACTGCAGCAGCCTCGGACTGCAGGTGCTGACCTCCAGAGGTCCCTTCCAACCTAAATTATTCCATGACCGTGGAAACAAAATGTGTTTGCTGATCCCCAAGAGTTGCTAAGTTTCTTTTCTGTTCTTAAGGCTTCACTTTTTGGACAGAAATTATGATGGTGCAGGTGCAGTTCCCTTCTCTGAGTTAAGGCGGAATCTAATGTGAAAGCTACTGTAAAGCATTATTCTTTCTGTGGGGTAAATAGGAGGAACTAACTTATTTTTTCTTTTTTTTTCTTCCTTAAATCATATCAGAAATGGCTTCTGGAAAGCTCCTTGTTTCAGAATAAAACGTAATGAATGTAAACAAAACCTTGGAAGCCCTGGAATCAATATTCTCTTGTTATTATTTTAAAGGCCAGTACATCTCAACAAGCAAACTGTGAAGAATTCTGTATCAACCTGCTGTCAGAACACTCTGCAGAGAGCAACTGAGGCGGAGCTGCAGCTTCTGGCCATCCATTATAAGATGTGCTATCAGCACTGCTTGACAGTTTATCAGCTGGCTTTGGAGGAGAACACCTCTTTTGGGAGGCACGTACTTTCATGTCCTTTTAAATGAAGTGGGTAACTGGTTATCAGGCATTAATTGCTGAATGGTACTGATGCAGTCTGTCCATAGCTTGTAAGAGTCTTTAGGGTTGGTGCTGTTGTCCAGAAAAGTTTACAGTCTTGTAACTGCCAAGTCTTTATTTTCAGCCTTAATTTTTTTGTAGCATTCACAGACCCAAAGTACAGCTTGTTTCCAGGAATAAAACCCCAGGAAACAAGTGATGCACAATATAGTTGCTAACTCATGTTTTTCTACAATGTGGAGGAATCTTGTAAAATCTTTGGGCGGTTCTGGACGCAGTAAAATAAAGAAAATATCTTCTTAAGTTGGTGTCATTTTCTTATCCAAATTTCAGTAGATGTGATGAGAAGACTGAACTATATTCATCTCTCCTGTTGGTTTTGGAAGAGCTAGAAAACAATTACAACAATATGAGAATGGAAATAAACACGGGCGTACCTTTAAATGCTCTCCCACCACTGTCAGTTGAAGTGAAGTTACCCCCAATCTCTTCCTTTTACGTGCCTGGCAAGGTAATTTCTTAATTGCTGTGTGACTTTTAATATAAATGGGTTTATTCAGAAAAGTAAGACGAGTCTTTCTTTTTTTTTGACAGTTTTTCAGAAAGAGTCTTGGCTCTGAGTAAGTAGTTCTCATTTCTTCTTGTACTTCCTAAAAATAAATGAGGAAAGGGCTTGTAAGATGTTAAACTTACATTCTGAAATCCAAGAAATTTTATCTTGTTGTTTCTGACTGTTTAGCTGAAAGACCAGCGTTGCCCTTTGGGTACAATGATTTTATTTTCAGGGCACTTTTACTCTACAGTGTTCTACCACGCAAACTAGGGAGTTATATCTTTACTATCTTAAAAAACTTCAAAAGTTTTCAATTTACAGGTCATTTTCCTGGTTCCTACTTTCACTACTAAAAATCTTTGTCTCCAGTTGTGATGGGATCAGTCTTAAAAACCAAGCAACCACAAAAACCCAAAAGGACTTTGCTGCCAACAGAGATAAATATTGAGTGTATAAACATCTGTTTTGCTAAGATTGTCATTCAGTTATGAAGAATGATAGAAAACTAACTTCATATTTCAGGCAGATACATGGTATTGCATAGTTAGGAACCATGTCCAGTGACTTCAGGTGAAGATAAAAAAAGCAAACTTGGCAATAAGTTTTACTTATCAAGTAAACAAACAGCTGGAGACCTTTTTGAAATTTATTTTTAAGCATTAGTAAAATCAATTGAAATAAAAAGAAAAAGGGCAGCTAGTTTTATTTGTTTTATAATTAATTAGTAAAAATTGCAGAGATATTTCAAATTGTAAGGACATACATCAAAATATCCCACAGAATATCTAGATATAAACAGAAAAAAGCTAAGATTTACTAAGTAAGTTTTTATTTTACCTTGAACTTTTGGAAATATTTAAATTAATGTGTCAGAGTACTTGTAGAAGTAATTGTAGAATTTAAAATTGTGCTATATTTTGTATGAAATTTTTGGATCTGTTTTAGTGGTCTTCCAGGTGAAGAAAAAGCTGATGCTGAAGCACCAGAAATGCAAGAGCAGACTTCTGTCAATAGGGTAGGGACTTCTTCACTGCTGAGTTTCACAGGTGTTAATGTCGTGGAGCAGGGTTTCCTTTTACCTGCAAATAGAATCACAGTTTTCAGGGCTCAGCCCGAGATCCTCTGCCACTGATCACAAATGCAGCTGACGCATTTGATTTCCCATTCAAAATAAGTTGGGGGTCCTTGAAGACAGCAGGATGACTTTTTAAAATTTACCTGTTTAATCAGCTGATATTCTGAAGCTTAGAAAAATAATGTATAATTTGGTGCAAGTGCTGTGATGTAAGCTGAGACATGTTTGTAGGACAAACTGAAGATGGTCAGCCAAGTGACACAGACTGAAGGTGGTCAGCCAAGTGACTCTGCTTCCCCCGAGGCACGGGAAGGGCAACATAAAGGTCGGGATCTGAAGCGTGGTAAGTGATGTGCATCTAGTGACAATACTATGTTATTTGTGAGTTAAGTTGTTGGGGAAAAAAAACAACCCCTGTGTAAAACATATCTATCTATGGATACCCAGCTGATCTTTCTGTGATGGAGTGCTTGTATATCAGCTATCATAATCTATTTTTAAATAATAATTTATGTTAATGATAATAATATAGAGCTCTATATTATTATTTATGGCTTGGAAAAAATTGCTGTTTAAATTAGAAGTGAAAAATAGTCTGTGTCACCTTTTAAATGTAGCAGTAAGTCATGTAGGTAGCTGGAATCCTTTCAAGTATAGACATCTGATATTCATATGACGTAACACAGTTTGAATTTTAACACACTGAATTTTATTTCAATTGTCAAGGCCGTATGAAAACTGAGGAGGGGACTGAGTATTGGTTTGACGCTAAAGAAGAGTTGACAACGTCAGATTTTCCAGTAGTACCTGAAGAAACGAAAAAGCAACAAGAAAAGCAAGGCACGGGTGATTTAAGAGTTGTGTGCTTTAAGCTGACATTCCTAACAATGGTGTTTGTTTATTATTTGAGAAGTCTGTTCCTTCTACCAGCATAAGTAAAGCTGGAGAAAATGCCAGCTGGGTTTTCAGACTTATTTTTTCATTGACTTACAGTGAATCCTTGTAGATAACTCAGCTATTTTCTTCCATGTTTTTCCTTGAAAGCTTTACCTGCAGTGGTTAAACTCGAAGTAGTAAATGTCCAGCCAATCACATAGCTAGAAATCTTTATTTTTTTTCTCCTCCTCCCCTTCCTTCCCATGCTGGATCCCTTCATTTGCTTAGGTTTTTTTTTAAAGGTTTTCTTTCTGAGGCTTTCCAAAATTTACGGAGAGTATGTCAGCTAGAACTGAAACCAGAATAATTGTAACTGTTTGCTTTCTTACATTTATTATTAGAAGCGAAGACGGTGCAGAGTGGGAATGAACATTCTTCTGTTCACTTTGGTGGCCCAGGTTCCTCAGTGTTGGAGGTATGTCTGTTCTTAGTTAGGTTGTTATGCCTCTTCAGTGAGTTCATTCATTCGTTTGCTCTCAAGTACCCTGATCTAAAATCACCTACTGAAGAGTTGGTACATCCTTTGCTTGGAGATAATCAAAAGGTAAATAATTATTACCAAAGCTCCTCTGTATGGCGGACTAAGAGCCTTAAAAGCTCGTCTCATCATGTTACATTTAATATGTAAAGAATGATGTTAGGGTAGTAAAATGTGTATTAGTAATAAATTTCTGGCATGTGACAGAAGAGTGAGAGCACTGTTGCTTTGCCTCTGCATCAAATTGTCACTTTTCTTTAGATAGGTGGGAACTTAACCAATTTGCACTAGGTTTTTCATCTTGTTTTTCTCCCCTTTTGAGTAGCACCTTTTTTTTATGTGAATGTCCTGGGATTTTATACAGGAAAGATTTTGGGATACTGGATTGGAAAGAAACTGTATGATTTTTTAGTAGAAATCTAAGAAATATTGGTACAAATAGAGTATTTTGTCTTAGCTCAGCTTAGCCCTTGGAGGGTAAATGCCAAATTAATACTTGGTGGTATTGCTTCTCATAAACCACATAGATTTGCTGTCTTTGGGGATTTCTCTTTAAACATGCTAGTCCTTTGGGAAATGGTAATTGGATCTAATGTAAAGTAGCAGGAATGTAAGTTATACATAAATGCACGTAGTAGTTTTATTTCTAATGTACAGATTGGATGATATGATTGAATGTATTGGAATAACTTATTGATCTGAGTCGTATTGGCCACTGTATAATTTGGGGGTTTTCTTGTTCTGTAACAGGAATATTCAAAATGGAATCAAACTGAAATAGAGCAGGTTTAGACTAGATATTAGAAAGAAATCTTTCCCTGTGAGGGTGGGGAGGCCCTGGCACAGGTTGCCCAGAGAAGCTGTGGCTGCCCCATCCCTGGCAGTGTCCAAGGCCACGCTGGATGGGGCTCTGAGCAGCCTGGTCTAGTGGAAGGTGTCCCTGCCCATGGCAGGGAAGTGGACTCCATAATGTCCCTTCCAACCCAAATTCTTCTGTGATTTATATCTGGACTTTATCTGTAGGAAAGATTTGCTTTATTACCTGTACAATTCTTAACCCATTCACTTCTTCTGTATTTTGATGCAATCCTAGGATACTGGAGACAATTCCCTGCAGAAAACATCCTATTCTTACACCATTGATCCAGGTGATATCTTTGATTCTCCTTATGCACTGAACTTGAGCAGCTTCACCAAGCTGATTAAGAGACTTCAAACAACCCATCCAGAGGCTAGCAGGTGAGAGTTCTGGGATTTCCTTTCTGCTCTGACTTGTAATGGAGCTTAATATCCATGGCAACTAAGTGCTAAATGTATTGCACAAAATGTGATGTGTAAACAGTTATTTCTTTAATTTCCATAGAGACCAAATTGTGGAGGCTATTCAGCAGGTGAGAAAAAACAACAAGGGTATGCTATGTGGCTTGGCCATCAGTACTATTGAGGAAAGGACCTCTGCCATTCTGAGGAAATCAGTGCCCACCTGTGGGCAGGAAAAGCAGTGAAAAACAGTGAGTATTCCAGCAGAAATGCATCGTAATAAACCCACTTGAATTTGTGTAGCTCTATAGCCTGACTGCAGGGATTAGCAGCTCTGCACGAAGCGCTGGAGTGAATCCCCTGAAACACTAGTTTCTAAGGACTGGGAGCTGTCTCACAGCACACCTGTGGAACTTGGTGTGCTGGGGGTTTACTGCTAAACTGCTTTACTGATGAACTTTGTGGAGGGCATAGTCACACATGCTCTGCTCGAAGGTGACATCTAATGGCCGGCCCTTGCGTAGCCTTTCATACAGAAATCCCAGCACGGGATCAGTTTTGGTTCAGAAAAAATGGTGACTTCTGTCTAATGGCTGAGCTTCAGCTCTGGACTAGAAATCTGACAGAACCAGATTGCATGTCTTGTAGTTTTCTCATATTAATCACTTTGCATGATGATACAGCACTGCAGGAGGCTGCAGCAAGCTGAACATGCTGAAACCACAGCCCAGAATTCCAGGGAGGTATGTATCCTCCTGTAGGAGACATCCTTGTTTTGGTCTCCTCCTAAGCTTGGTACCCTGTTTGCTTTGGGTACCTATAGGTACCTGCTAGCAGTGCCACTGCCAGGTTTCCTGCAAAAAGTGTTAGTCTACTGACTGACTTCCACTGGACTGCAGATAGAGAGACATGAACTCATGCCAAAAATATAAAATCTTACTGACTGACAACATTCTCAAGTGTAAGTTTTAACAGCCTCAAAATGTGTTCTGCTTTCCTTGTCAAGTGATTAGTTATTTCTTAAATGGTGTGTGGGCTTTGCAGTCATAATTGTTCCTATTACTGTATTTTTTTGTGTTGCTTTGGGAACGATGTGATGACTTAAAATAATTTTTATTTTGATCATGAGGGAGGTGTGAAATAGCCAAGTCATTAGTAAATAATAGAGAAAAAGAATTCCAATCTTTCCCTAGTAAGAAAAAAAGTAAGTAATGCATTTAAGAAAAGGTGTTTGTGCTCAAAACTCATCTATCCTAACTCAATCTCCTTTCTGTTGTACTTTGTTCTTTCTAGATCTTGCTGCAATTGCTACTGGAAAGAGCAGCCATGGTTACTAATAAAGGTTAAAATTTCCTCTTCAAAAAGTTGTGCCAATATTGTGCTGTTTTCAGATTATTAATAGCAGCTGTTGCTGTTTCTGTTCCCTGAATTTGACTCTGTAATTAGGCAGGTATTAATAGTTTAGGAAGAACTGGCTCTCTGGTGTGCAGGCTGTTTTGTTTCTATTGGGAAAGCAGAAGTGTCTGTAATGTGAAGCACTCAAATGTACTGTAGCATTCCTTCAGGTTTCCTTGTTTACTGTTCTCCCTTTGAAAGGCAGAGCTGACTTAAAATGTGAGAGAACTGATCTGTGGTCAATAAAGGTTAAAATCTGTTCTTCAAAAAGTTGTGCCAGTGTTGGTTTCAGATCTCATCCACTCCCTCCCCTCGTAGCAGAACCGCAGTCAGTGACGCTGTCAAAGCCTGGCTTTGTATGTACCCTCGGTCCTGGTGCTGCAGGTGAGGTTTTGGTTTCTTCCCTGGTCCTGTAAAGATGAAAGCAGGCCTAGGCTCTGCTGTGCCACATTATGAACAGCGGCTGTTGCTGTTTCTGTTCCCTGAACTTGATTCTGTAATTAGGCAAGTGTTAATAGTTTAGGAAGACCTGGCTCTCTGGCATGCAGGCTGTTTTGTTTCTGTTGGGGACGCAGAAGTGTCTGCCGTGTGAAACACTCAAATGAGTGCACTGTGGCGTTCCTTCAGGTTTCCTTGTTTATTGTTCTTCTCCCTTTGAAAGGGAGAGATGACTTAAAATGTGAGAGAAGCGATCTGCGGGCCAGTGACCTCGCTGCAGCTGAAGCCCTCACCTACCCCTACTGGCTTACCGTGAGGAGCCCAGGCCGGCACTGCTCTTCAGACCCGATTCGGTAACGAGCTGTAGGTGGAGCTGTAGGAGCTCAGTAGTGATGTTCCACTCGGTTGAAAAAAAAAAGAAACCCACATAACATTTACCTTCTCCCTACAATTGCGCTGCCTCCTCTATGTTCATATCCAACACATAAAAGGGGGGAAGGCAAGATTTTCATCCTCAGGCTAGGGAGAAGTTCCTGCGGTGAAGATAGAAGCAGGGCTAAAGAAACCGCGTGGGGAGGAAGGACTTCTCGGTGCTTCTGAACTGTTCGCTCCCTTCCCCGCGGCTCTGGGCTACGGCCGCGGAGTCGGAGGTAACGAGAGCCTTGGCTTCATCCTGCGGGCGCCTCGGGACAGGTTCCCGCTGCCTCTCTGGGGAGAAGGGGGTGTTGCGGAGGGGCGAGCCCCGCGGAGCGGGCGGGGCCCGCGGCCGCCCCGGGCCCGCCCCTGAGCGCAGCGCGGCGGGCGCGGAGCCCGCCCGGCCCCGGGAGCGGAGCCGCTCCTGCCCGGGGCCATGGCCCTGCTGCCGCGGCGCTTCCTCTGCTTCGTCCTGGGTAAGTGCGGGCGCCGCGACACAACTTCCCCGGGGCCGGTGGGGCGGCGGGAGAGGCTCCCTGGGAGCCGCTCTGCGCTGGGAAGGGGCGCGCAGCCCCGGCCGCCTCCTCACGGGCTTCAGCGCTCACACCCCGCTGTCCCTGAAACACGGGGGAGCCTCCAGCCTGGCGTCACTGGCGACACAGGCAGCGGGTGGGAATCAGAAAGAGAAATTATCCCAGAACGCCGGGTCGCATCGCGCTTGGCCTGGGAATCTGAGGCGATGATGCTGTTGGACACAGCCTGCTTTGTGTGGGATTCCCCGCTCGGTAGGTGAGAGGTACCGAACCGTGCTCGTGCTGGCAGCCGTCCTTTTGCTGCACATCTTTAATTACTGCTTTAGGAGTCTCTCTCTTCCCGTTCCTGAGCCGCAGGGCGAGCAGGCAGCCAGAAGTGCTCGTTCAAATAGACCTCTCTTAGGTGAGGTCGGATGTTCCAGGTTTTACGGGTTGGAAATTGCTGTCGCCCGGTTGTTGCCGCCGGTGCAGCGTGCCCTGGTTTCTTTGCTGCTCCTGGCATTGCAGTTGCAACAGTTAAGAGAGTTGTGCTGTGCTTGTCACCTGTGCACCCGCAGCAGAAAGATCGTGTACATGTGCTCTGTAAAAGTGCGTTTATTTACGGCGCTTAAACCATGCACCTTTGTCCTAACGCTGATCTTCCATGAAATCAAAGTGCTCCTTGAGGACGCCCAGATTTCTCCCTCTTTCCCTTCCTTCTCCTGTGCTGGTTTTCTCCTCTAAATCCTGGTGAATAATGCGCTGAGCTGTGCTGCAGGTGGTGGGCTTACCTCTACCACCTGCTTAACTATTTGCCTCTCTTTAGCTGTGCAGGGGCAGGAGAAGGCTCTGCCCTTGGACAAGGCATGTTCTCTGTGCTGGCTTGCAGGGAAAGGCTGCAGGTCCCTGGCTGAGGAGCGAGTGGTCGGTGCAGAAACCTGTGCCTGGTTTTGCTGCCAGTGAGCACCAACTCCTACCAGTTAGGATTTCTCTCTGCTTTCTTTTCCCAGTCCGTCTCATTTTCCTGACCCTTCCTTCTCTTGGTTTGGGCACTGCAACAGCTGAAAGCGAAGCAGGACTTGCTGGTACTCCAGGCTGCTCTTTTCCACCTCCAGTGGGCTTGGAAGCAGCAGGATGCTGCCTCTGCCTGATGACAGCTAATGATGGTGCTGTGGATATGTTTGTCTTTACCTACATCCTTCTCATGGGATTATTTTTTTTTTGAGTACACTTTGTGCTGTTTAACAAAAACCCAGCCTTTTTGTGCTTTCCTGCTTCACAGCCCTGCACACAGACAGGGCTGCACTGAAATTGCAAGTGACAACTGAGTGCCCAGGAATCATGGTAGAGTCATGAATTTTGAGGTCACTGATGCTTCTGGGGAAGCAATTGTTTTAAAATGAAAAGAGTATTTTGAAAAGGGGAGGATACAAAAGGTGTGGGAAAAGCTCTGCTATTATATGTGCTGGGATCCTGCTATTGTGAGTGCAGAGCTGGCAGACAAATCTGGAGTGCCTCTGCTTGACACCAGGTCTGGCACTTGCGTGGGGAGCATCATCTCTGTGCTTGTAAATCCTGCCACTCCGTTTCAGGGCCTCTTTGGGCAGGCAGCAGGGAAGGAGGGTGAGTTTTATAGCTCTGTGTTGGTGTTTTCGCTGCCAGCCCCTGGGCCCGACTGCTGCCTTGGGACACTTGGGAGGCTTCCTCGGTCGCTAACACACCTTCCCTTGCAAACTGTTGAGAGTTTTATGAGCACTGAGTGTGGTTTATGGTGGTCTCCTCCCCAGAGCTGGGTTTCTGGAGATGTGTCCATCTCTGTAGGCAGCTCAGCCTGAGCTCAGGGGCTTTCACTGCGGCTGGTCCTGCCCCGGCTCCTGCTCGCTGTGTTCAGCTGTGCTCTGCTGCTGCAGCCCACAGCAGGATGCAGAAGTGGTTTTCTGGCTCAGAAGAACTAGATACTGTCTGAGATCTAACTTCTGTTGCTAGTTGGGAACATCCTGTGTGCTCTTACAGCCTCTACAGGGCTCCTTGGTGGTGGGGAACAAGTCCCTGGCCTAAAGCTGGGCAAGCTGTACTGCCCGGCTGGTGACTCCCAGTTTTGTGTGTGGTGTGGGCCAAGAGAGGATGGGATGACACAGACCCTCTCCCCATCACCATAAACCCCTGGCTGTACCAAAGCCACAGTCCAAATCCTGGCAGGATGTTTGGCCAAGCCTTCCTCCTGTGCCAGACAAGCCTTTCTCTTAAAGCTTTAAGTAACTTCCCACCTCGCTGCAGAGTCTTTCAAAAGCGGTGATGGTCAGCGAATCGGCCGTCCTAAAAATAACCTTGGTCTCATTCAGCAGGCCTGAGATCCAGCTGTATCCCAAGGTAACCACTTCCATTAAGGTAAAATTAGGCTTTTTCTGTTTGTTTTTTTTTTTTTTTTTGCTACAGCTCCCTGCAGAGGCTTCTCAGGAGGGGATGAGCTGTGGTCTTGCTCATTGTTAGTGGGGCAGTGATGATTGGCACCACATCAGCTCTGCGCTGTATGCCAGTGCTTAAGGGCAGTGCTGGGCTGTGCTGCTCGGATTTCTTTTGGGTTTAGAAAGCTGCATTACTGAAAGAAATAAGAGGCAATTGTAAATAAAGCTGGTAAAATATTAATATATCATTGATTCCCTCCATCTTCTGTCTATGCTGTATGGCACTGTGTTTGCATATTCTGCAAAAAATGATGCTTTCTTAGAAACAAAAGGTTTTGGCACTGTTTATGACCTCTCTTGGAAAACAGGAAATTCTTGAGCTCATTTGTATCTTCTCTTCAGCTGCTGGCATCCCTGCAGTCATGAGAAAAGGTAGAAATGTAAAACTTTTGAAATCCTTCAGAGTGTCTTTAATTGTCTAACTGTATGTATGAACAACATGACTTTGATCTGTGGTCCAAGATGCCTCTGGGAAAAGATGTGGCAGTGAGAGGAGATGCTTTGGGTTTTCTGCACGTGCCTGAGTGCCTGTGAGCCTACGAGAAGGATACAGAGGGACTTTTTATGAGAGCATGTGTAGGAGAAGGGGGAATGGCTTCACATTGACAGAGAGCAGGGTTGGATTACACGTTAGGAAGAAATTCTTCTTTGTAAGGGTGATGAGGCCATGGCACAGGTTTGCCCAGAGAAGCTGTGGATTCCCCATCCCTGGAAGTGTTGGAGGCCAGGTGGGGTGGAGCTCTGAGCATCCTGATGTAGTGGAAGTCCATGGCAGAGGGTTGGAATGAGATGGTCTTTGAGGTCACTTCCAACCCAAGCCATTCTATGATTCTATATTCCTTTTGCCCTGTAACCATCCTTAAACTACCTTAATACCAAAGCTTGGAGCTTTGCAGGCTGTGGTCATCTCATCACTTGAATTTGCTGGACTCAAAAATTAAAGTAATAAGAAAAGATGAACAGTAAAAGTAATGAGAAAGGGAAACCTCTGAAATGCTCTTGAATTAAAGGGCCATTAAAGCACCGGTGCTGTGATCTCCTAATTGTGATGACCCGGGAGGTTGTGGGTAATGAAAACTTAAATGCTGTGACCTGGTTGGAATGAAATTAGAGACCTCATAATGGCTAAAAATGGGGTTGGCATCTTTTATGTTTTCACAGGGTTGGGAATCATTATCAGGTCATTGCAGAGTTAAGGGAGGTCTCGAAAAGCTGTGGGTGGGAATCTGGAGTTATTGCTTTGCACTGGCAGGTTCATGGTGCCTCTCTGGCCAGCTGTGCAGTCTGGCTCTGTCAGTGTTAGTGGGTGTTTGGGGGAGGTTTGGGCCCCGAAGTGATGGTTGTGGTCACAGCCCTTACCAGCACAGACCTGCACCAAGAGAGGACCAAAACCACCGCTGGGTTGGAGAGAGAAGAGCATTGCAAACCCCTTATAGGGGAAAACAGAGCATGTTTCAGCTCGGTAAAATTGCTAAATGCCTTTTTCACTTCTAAAACTTATCTATGGCTAGGGTTTGCCAGGCTAATTCCTGCTGTGGGTGGGTGAATACCAGGGAATCCTCGTCCCTGTCTGGTGTTGTGCTGCTGTGGGTGCTGCCTGTGAGCTGGCTCATTTTAATAATCAAACCCAGTAATGAACCTGCTCAGTGTTCTCAGTCCCTTGTCTCTCTGCTTCTACAGCGTGAGCTTTTGAGGATTTAAAAGCACATCCTAACACCTCAGGAAAGCATCCCAGCAGGGCAGTGGGCAGCAGCCTGGATGAAAACCTCTGGATTTTGGTCAGGGGCAGGATGCAATCGATCCCTCTGGGCTTCCCTGTATCCTTTAGGTTAAAATGTTGGGAAAGAGGCAGCTCTGTGTGTGTGTGTGTGTGTGTGTGAGTTGCAGAGAGGTGCAATCTCTGTGTGCTGTTCAGCTGGAAGGAAAGAAAACCGCATCGAGAAATCTCTGTTAAAAAATGAATTATGTCTGGGCTGCTCACAGGGCTCAGCAACAGATTTTGGTCTGGAAACTCTGCATTGAAAGTATTTAGTCAAGCTGCTGTTCTGTGCAGCCTGTGATGAATGCAGCAACAAGACAGGGAGACTATTTATTTTGGTGTTCTCCCTAAAACAAATTTTTTACGTTTACTCACTACGTGCTTCCTTATGGGTGATCTGTTGGCAGGTTTTCTTGTCTCAGATGGTAGATGGTCCCATGGAGCAGAACAGTCCATGTTTAATGCCCTCAAACCCGTTGAAAGCTGAGCCGGCAGGGTGGCAGCGTGTTGTCTACAAACCGCGGCCAAGCACTTGTAACCTTGGTGTTACTTTCCCTGTTCTTATTTTAGCCTCAGTCAACTGAAATAGCCGAAGGAGAAAATACTCTCAGGGGGCGGGAGGAGAGTGCGTTTGGCTTTAGCAACATTCCTGAAATCTTGAGTGTGGTGGCTGCTCTGGTTTTTCCCTGGGTTTCTGCAGCCAGACCAGGCTGGGTTTGAGACTGAGCTGACATCTGGCCTCCCGTGGCGTCCCGAGCTTTGTTGATGCTCTAAAAATAGCTCTAAAGCCCGAGTCTAACACTGGGTTAAGGTGTTGGGATGGCAAAGCTGGAAACCACAGTCCTCCCCTGGTAGGGAGGAGGGAGGTGGCTCGTTCTCAGGGCTGGCATCCCTTCAGCCCCTGGCTGCTGCTGCCGACCTCGTGGGCTGTTTGCAAAAGAGGAATGCACAGAATTCCACGGGGATCCCTGGTTTCTTTCACCCTCCTTCTGGGAGCAGGTATTTGATGGCGGTCGCAGGCAGAGATGGTTTGAACTCGGAGTGGTGAAGTCAGGGCTGTGCACACGTTGCCAGTGCGTGTCTAAAACCTGTGGTTTTCCTCCATGAATTCAGTCAAGGAGAATCATTTTCCAAAAGACCCCGCTATTCATTAAGGATATAATTATCTTTGTAACTAACAGCTCATGGCAGATTTTTCCCTCCCCTGGTTTGCAATCAGCCAGCAATTGGATTTCAGCATGGCAGGGTTTGCAATTCATTTCTCTTTCCTCCCTTTTCTGCTAATTTTGATTTTATTTTACTCACTGAATGAGTTTGGGGGGGGGGGGGAATAAAAGTATTTGCCATTCTGCCCTCTGCAGTATCAGTAGGGACATGTTTCTGAAAAGGTGCTTGGCAGCCTCTAATGGATAACAAGGACATTCTGTAACTCGTGCTAATACAGGTGAATACCCAGAACCTAAAAACCTTTAATCTGATTTTTTAGCTCGGTGTAGGAAAGGAGAACTTCATCCCTGCTTCTGGAATGGTGATTCATTTTATTACACAAAGCAAGATAAAGAGGTAGCTTTTTTTTTTTTTTTTTTTTTCCCAGCCAGCACTAATGAGGTATTTTGCATACAGCTGAACATAATCATGAAACCCAAAAGGATGTCAGAGGTTTTAAATTTGGCATCCTGTTGTGCTTGTGAAGGAAGGAAGTGATTTATCCATCGAGCTGATGTTTTGATGATCTGTAGGCATTTACTTTTTGCCAGGATGGGGGTGTTTGAGTTTTTGCTGTCGCTTTATAGCTATTCCAACAGGGCACAAAATAAACTCCCTAAAAATAATTGCCAGGGAATTTTTATTTGAAGTTGAGGTTGGAGCCAGCTGCCTGGAAGCAATGCCTGTTTGAGGGCGTTTCTCTTAATTTTATAATTCTTTTAAGCAAGTGCCATGTAAAGACCCTTGCAGCCAGCGGATTTGATGATATTTTTGTTAACTAGGGAGTGGGATTCCCGCTCAGGCCGAGCTGTGAGTTCAGGGGAGGGTGCATGGGTCACTCATGGGTTCTGGGCCCAAGGCAGGAGCTGGGCTGTGTCATCAGCAGAGATGAAACCCCCTGTGGGCAGGCTGAAGGCCAGGGTGGTTTTCATTTCAGCCTCCCAGATTATTTGCCTCCCTGCAGAGATGTCACTCTGTGGGGCTACAGAGCTGGGATGGGTGGCAGGGTCCAAGTGCCGGGTCCAGGGAGAGGGGCTGGAGCTGCTGCCATTGCCCCTCACTGTTCTGGGGGAGAGCACTCGCAGTGCTCTGGTGGGACGTGCTGTGGTGAAACCTGGTGCCCTGTATTACTTTAGAGCAGGTTGTAGGCTCAGATTTGTTATCTAAAGATCATCAGGCTGCCAAAATAATAGGAGTGTAGCCAAAGGTCCTTGTGCTGGCGCCTGTGCCAGGAGCCGTGTCCGGCTGCCAGTGTGCAGTGCCAGAGCCGGAGCCGGTGGCTATTTGGGATCCACCTGTTTCCGCTTGACCTTCTCCTGTTACTGCCTTTTACTGTAGGTAAGTCGTCTTCTTCTGCCCGGGGATGTTTATCCCCAAGAGTGTTTCTGGAGCATCCAGCCTGGCTTTGGTGAAGCACAGCCCTTGCTGCCTCTGCTCCTGTGCTCATCTAAGCCGCGTCCCCCAGAAATGGGACTTCTGGGGATGGCCCCAGCGTGCTCCTCAGACCCACCACACTTTGTGCTCTATTCCCTAGGATGGGGAAGCCTTTGGCCCCTTTGGAGGCCCCATCTGCAGCCCAAGCTTTCCACATGGCCAGGTCCCTGGCTGAGCGGGCAGTGACTTTCTGTGCCAGTTCTGCATTCAGGTGTCCCCTGTGTCCCGGGCTAGCAGGGTTTTACTCTGCCTCTCACCCCTGCCTACACCCCTGGCACAGCAGAATGCCAGTAGAATTTCTTTACCTGAAGGGCTGTCAAATATTGGAACAGGCTGCCCAGGGCAGTGGTGGAGTCCCCATCCCTGGAGGCACTTTAAAGCCATGTGAATGTAGCACTTGGGGACGTGGTTTAGTGGTGGGCTTGGCAGTGCTGGGTTGAGGGTGGGACTCGCTGGTCTTACAGGGCCTTTCCAGCTGAAACACTCTCTGATCCTGTGACATGGGGAGCCAGGGGGAGGCCCGTGGCCGTGCTCTTCCCTGGGGCTGCAGTGTCTGCAGCTCACTCCCCAAAGCAGCACGAGCAAAGCCACAGCCCCATGTGTGTTTTCCAGGGGAATATCCGTTTTCCCACCGTTGAGCTTTCCTAGCCCTGCCTCTTCATTTAACAATTTTTCCCTGCTATGAGGCTTTTTTTCCCCCTCTGAGCCTGAGTGACTTCTCCCCCATCCAAGTTTCCTGAGTCCTTGAGTGCTTTGAAAGCTTTTATGTGGCTTCGTGGCAGTGAGGCTGTCGGGCAGGCAGAATTAGGGGTGAACCCTCCATCTGCAGAGCTCATGGGGGAGCTCCAGCTGGGCTTTGTAACCATGTTCAGGCTGTGCTTGTAAATGGCTTTGTTCACTAAAGGAGCTCTGAGTACTTTCCTTCTGGTGCTCCATCTGCACCCCCTGGAGCAGAGGGCAGGCAGGGAGGGGGGAACGCTCCTTCTCTCTGAAGTGAGCAGTGGCAGCGTGTCCAAGACATCCTGGGATTGGCCTTTCCAGGTCCTGGGAGTCAGGCAGATCTCCCCCCACCTCCCAGCATCTGCTCTGCCTCTGGAATCCTCACTGCGCCGTGACTCAGCGGCCTGCTGAAAAATCCCCACTCCCTTCCAGCACATGAAAACCCCCAAATCCCACGAGTTCCCTCATAGTTTACATCCTGAGTGGTTCTGCTGGGAGAGAAAGTCCTGCGGATTAAGGGACAGTGCCACAACACACCAAGTGAACAAGAGCGCAGAGGCTGCCTGGTTTTGGGACCTGAGGATATTTCAGTAGCATCCATGAGCAGGTTTGGGATTGGGTTCCCCCACGAACACCTGCAGGGTGTGGGCCCCTCCATCCATCTCCATTCCCAAGTTGCTGCACAGCCCAGACAGAGCCCAGAGGCGCTGCCAGATCCCAGCAGCTCGGGGAGGGGGCCAGTGCCCCCAGTCTGACTCAGCCAGGGAGGAGGGGCTTTAAAAATACATTCCCCGTGTAAAACCAGGACAGAAATAGCCTTGTCAGGGCTCAGAGGTTTCATTTGACTGTGGGGGCACATCCTGGGCTGTCAGCAAGCAGAGGTGTGAGCAGATGGCTCTCTCCTTTCTCAGAGAGGAACACACAGCCTTGGGCTGGCCACCCTGCCCTTCCCAACTCCAACATCTGCAGTTTTCTGTTCCCCAGCTCCAGCCAAAGTGGGACACAGCTTTGCTAAGCACCAGCTTAGTTTTTCCTGGTGAACCAAGGCAGTGTTTGCCAGCTCCAAAGGCTCTGCTGAGCTGGTGGCTGCCCAAAGCAGCCCCAGCAGGAGGTGTGTTTTTAAGCAGAGAGAACCAGACCCTTCCCAGGGGTCTGCAGATACTGGAAGGGCCAGTTTTTCAATTTTTTTTTTTTTTTTTTGGCTCTGCTGAGTGAAAGGG
This sequence comes from Empidonax traillii, assembly GCF_003031625.1. Classification (NCBI taxonomy): domain Eukaryota; kingdom Metazoa; phylum Chordata; class Aves; order Passeriformes; family Tyrannidae; genus Empidonax; species Empidonax traillii. The sequence goes on from NW_020955477.1 coordinate 188,976, forward strand.
AAGATGCTGAGAAATGCAGTTGCTGAGGACCAACCTGGCTGGTCTGTGTGCAAATGGGGGGGTCCCAACACCAAGGGAAGGGTTGGAAAGGAAAATAAGGCAGCCTGAGGGAATGAACATGTGCTTTCAAGGCTTCTCAGGGCTGTGCCTGCAAAATCCCCCTGCTCAAAACCTGCTCTCCTGGAGCCATGTGGTACCTCCAGCAGCCACATGGAGCTGTGATCCCCACTGGAGGTTTGTTGTCACCAGGGTGAGGGGCTTGGAAAGGACAGCTGTGAGTCTGAGGTGTCTGGGGGTTGTTGGCCACGAGAGAGGGGGACAAAATCAAGTTTGGGGTTAGCCCCGAGAGACCACCTCCTTCCCAGCTGGTGAGTACGTCTGTCTGGTTGGGCTGTACCTGGTTTAATCTCACTAGGTTTGTACCTGCTGGGGCAGGATTCATCCCACTGGATGGGGACGGGCGGAGGGCGGGGCTCGGATCACGCTCAGCAAACGAACACCAAATTTCCAGCTCCTACTGGGTTTTATTCTGCAACCGAGTCCAAACCACGAGGCTTGTTTTCAATCAAACAGCAAAACCACCAACCCAAAAGGGAGGGGAAAACAGACTGTTTTCATCTGGGGCCTGTTGAGGGCACTGATCATTTCACACTGGGGGGGTTACAGCATCTGGGAGAAGCCCAGAGGAAGATACTGGGGTGTTTGTTCTTAGAGCCCAGAGCTTTGCTGGTGCTGCATGTGCCTTGTTCATTGCCAGCCCTCTTGTGAATGTCACTTTGCAGTTCTCTGCCATCTTTGGGGTTTAATGAGACCTCCAAGCTTTTTGATGAGTGCATGGCTATTTCCTGCTCTTTGCTATGAAGCCCTGAGCAGTTTCCCCCCAAAGGAAGATAGTCACCACCATGGATCCAGCAGGTGGATCCATTCAGTGCTCTGGGCTTCTTGGAGGTGCTGGGCTCCCACCCAGTTAGCTCCCTGAGTTAATTTTATACAGCCCCTCACGAGAGGGGAGAGTAGGAGTGGTTTTGAGTCCACCTTGGTGGGATCTCCCCAGAAATGAAACTGCCTTACGTGGGACTCGCTGCCCCCAACTCTCCCCGTGCACACATGCCTTGGGCAGCATCCAGAGGTCGAATGCCAGAGAGCTGGAGTGGCAAGGCTGAGGAGAATGGGGCCAGAGACCAAGGAATTGTGCAGAGGGGACACTGATGTGAGATGCAAAACCTTCCTTGCAGAGAAAGCTCAGGGATTTCTGCTGGCGAACTGTCACCATGACAAGTGTGTGGGCTCGCAGTGGTGGCAGGAGGAGGGGGTGGCACCCACCAAGCTGTTTCTGGAGGGGTGACCCAGAGCTCTTGGCCCAGACTCCAGCTCTAAGAAGTGCAATCTAAAAAAGTCCAGTTGTTTTCCCGAAATTTTGGTAACAATTCAGGACCAGCACTATTTTTCTGCAGAAATAAATGTGTGACAGTTTTTTTTTTATTTGCAGCTAACTCTCAGTAAGCTGAATCCTGGTAGATGCTTGCTGGAACTCTCCAGGTTATCAATCCCAGGGTAATCAGGAGGATCTGGGATGCCTGCAAAAGCTGTCCCTCCAATCACCTCCCCACTGCTGCTCTCCAGATGTTTCCTGTGAGGAGGCAAATGAAGGATCCTTAAGCTTGCATCTTTTAACAGGCAATCAGGGATTCTCTCTGCGGGGAAGGTTGTTCATCAGCAGTTCTAGTGATAGCAGAAGGAAGAATAACTTCATAGTGACAGAGGGCAGTTAGATAAGATATCAGGAAGAAATTCTTGGCTGTCAGGGTAGTGAGACCTTGGCACAGGTTGCCCAGAGAAGCTGTGGCTGCCCCACCCCTGGCAGTGTCCAAGGCCAGGTTGGAAGGGGCTTGGAGGAACCTGAGATAGTGGAAGGTGTCCCTGCCTGTGGCAGGGGGGTGGAATGAGATGAGCTTGAAGGTCCCTTCCAATCCAAACTATTTTGGGATTCTGTGATTCTCCATGTTGAGGTGGCACCTAAAGACCAAGCAGAGGTCCTGCATGGCTCCAGTGGGATGCTCCCAGAGGACCACCGTGTTCCCGCCGCTCCTGATGCCATTTTTCCTGAGGGAACGGGAGCGCCAGAGGCCTGTGAGAGGGGAGCTCTTTGGAGGCAGCTCAGCCTGGGTGTGTAGTCATGTTTTGGAGCTCATTTATTCAGCAGCTCCTTATGGCCTTCACAAATGGATGCTGCTAAGTACAGAGACGTGACCGCTCCGGAGCTCAGTTATTTACAGCTCACTGCAGCTGACTTACCCCATCTCCATCAGCAGGGCTGAGGGCAGAAGGAGAGCCTTCTGGAATGAGAGCCAGGAGATTCAAAACTCTCTCCCTGCTTTTTTTTTCCCCCTGCTGTTACAGACCCTGAGCTCATCCCAGCCTGACACGGGTTCGGGGGAGATCTGTAAAGCAGCAGGGATCTGCGGGTTTAGGTAGGGACCGTGTGGAAATGTGGCAGGAGCTTCTCCTCACATTGACCTTAAAATGTGTAATTACAGCTCAAGTCGGTTCTCCCCAGTCAGCTGAAAACAAAAGGGCTTTTTCTGCCTTGCTGTGTCCGGCTCCATCCTGGCAGCGCTTACACAATGGGCTCTGTTGGGCCTCGCTCCTCTTGGATGCTCTTTGCCTCTGGTGTGTAAGACAAAAGAGCCCTTCACCGTGTTAAAAATCAAATTTCCACGTGAAGGGTCTTGGTCCCTGGCTGATGGGTCTGGTTTTCCTGCTGACTACCAGCTGTATGTGGCTTGCAGCTCCCTGCAGCCACTTTGTGGTTCTCAGCTGCTTCATCCCCGTGGTTTATTCAGTGTTTCTCTCCCTCTCCACCCAAGGTGGAGCTGCCTCTTAAGGTGTTTTCCTCCAAGCAGCTGTGCTGTTGTCAGGAGACATTTGGGCATTCCAAAGGATAGTTGTGGTGCAAAGGACTTGTCTCCAGGCTCACCCATGCCAAGTGAGAGTGGGGAGGAGCAAAGCCAGGTGAAGGGCAGCCTGGCTGTGCTCGGTTAACTCCTGCTTTTCTTTCTCCCTGTGCTGCATGAGTGTTAAATTCCCTAAAGCGGCTTTGTCTTCCTCGATTTCTCTCCCTGCTTTGTGTGTCTCACTCGTTTCTTTCTGGCTCTGTTTCCTGCTTTGCTCCTCGGCCCCTCATCCATCTGCCTTTTGGTCTGTTCTCCTCCCCTGCTCTCCCCTCTTCCCTCTTGCTCCCCTGCTCTGCACTTGACACGTTCCCCAGCAGCATTTTCTCTGCAGCTGCTTGTCCAGACGTGTGATGGGCATAATATTTACAGGGCCCTTGTCCTTTACAGTCCAGTGCACGGCCTTCACTGCGGGGTGACCCCTTGGGGTGGCACCTGAGCCTCCCTCGGATGCTGGTGCTCGCTCAGCCGAGTGATGGGAAGGGGGGAGAAGCCTCCCAGCCATCCATCATCCTCAAGCCTGCCCAGACTCAGATTTGCAGTCCAGGCCTCACATAAAATTACTGTACCTTCCCTTCTCCTTCTCCACTTTCTCCTCATCCCTCTGTGCTTTGCTTCAGCAGCTCAAACCTTCCCCTTTCAGAGCAGGGCTCATCTCTGGCTGATGAGGTGCTGTCAGGTGAGCCCCTGGCTGGTATCAGCTGGGGAGAGCTTTAGATTTTGATAAACTCAATTTTATTATTATTGCAATAGTGAGGGTTTAACGCTCCTTAACTCCTCACAGTTGGTGGTGGGAGGCAGCGTGGGAGCCCTGCAGCCAACCAGAAGCATCACCCAAATTCCCTGAGTTCCCAGCCATTGCCATGGGATGCTGGTACCTGTGTGCTCCGAGGATTTCGGGGGCTGCAGAGGGATGATGTCCCATGGTGATGTCCCTTGGCCGCTACATAAAAGCAGCTAAATTCTGTTGTGTTTAAAAAAAAAAAAAAGATATAAATAAAGCACAGAGTTATTCACACGTGGCAAAAAATAGAGCTGGTATGTGATGCCTGCCTGCAGAGTACTCTAGGAGCTGAAGAGGCACGAGCTGGCTCTTTGGGACCAAGGGAAAGGTATTATTTATAGCCAGGCTCAGTAAATCATCCCTCCGAAGGTTTGTTTCCCCTTCCCTTTGTAGAATCCCTGTCCTTTTCCCTTTCTCCCTGCTAGAACATGGCATGGATTGTGCTCGAGCCTGTAAGCAGCATCCCTGCCTTCCCTGCTCCCAAACCAGAAGGCACCAGGTGGCAGGGACACGTTCCCAGAGGGGGGTTAAATCAGCGCCAGGGATGAATTGCCCTGTGCCAGACCTCATGCTCTGTACAGGTGGTCATTTGTTCCCAAATGTGGCCCCGTGCAGGTGCTTTGCTCCAGCAGGGACCTGGCTGGGAGCCACGGGGTTATTCCCCACCTTCCCCAACACCCTCACTCATTTTGTAAACCGAAAGCCTGGGCATTTAAAGTCCAAAGGTGCATGCCAAGCAATCAGCAGAGAATGAATCCGTGTCCTGACTTCTGACTTACCTGGCATGTCTTGAATAATGGATTTATCAGTGTCAGGCACTCGGGAGGGGAACGGAGGCCGGTGCTGCGGGGTCTGAGGGGTGTGAGGAGGGGAATCAACCTCAAGGAGGTTTTGGAGCAGCTGGTTGAGAGCGGGGTTGCTTCGATGGCAGCTCTGCTGTGGTGGGTGCCCTCTGGGTGGGTCCGGGGGCCGTGGTTGTGCCGTGACCCAGCACAGCAGAGCCTGACCCCGCCTGCCCCTGGCCTGTCTTCCAGCCCAGCACTTCATCGCGGCCACGGCGTGCCAGGAGCCGGACTACGGCTGGATGATCCGGCACTACTGCCTGAAGCAGTTCCAGCTCAGCATGGAGGGCATCGGGCAGCGCCTCTGGTGTGACTGGGATGAGACCGTGGGGTAAGTGAGGCCTCTGCTCGTCCCTCTAGTCCTGCCACCCCGAGCCCACCTGCCCCTGTCCTCGGGGTTTGGGGTTTTCTCTCCTGGCGAGCGATAATCAATGTGCCGTTTCACTCCGCTGCTGGTGCTGCCCTGGCTCCACCCCTGCGTGGGGTTTCCAAACCAGCAGGGGGGTTTGGATGAAGGGAGATGGGTCTCCAGAGGTTGTCTCCAAGCTCAGCCATTCCGTGTTTAAAGAGGCTTTCAGGGAGCCCAACCTGAGCAGTGTCTGGAAGTCAGGGTGGTGGTTGTGCTCAGCCACGTGCCTCAGCAATGCAGCTTCAGTGGGAGAAGACCACAACTGTCTGGGAACCAACGGGTTAATAAAGCAGCAGATTGGGACCCCTGTCACGGCTTCTGGTGACTCACAGCTCGATGGACATATTTTCCGTGAGATCCTTCATTTTTTTTCTCAGCACTCTGGTTCTCCAGTCAGTCCAAACCTCAGCTTGAAAACCCCATAACCCACTGAGGGGCCCTCAGACCCTTTCTGTGAGAAAATCCCAGGCTGTCCCACTGGACCTGCTGGCTCAGCCCCTGCTTCCAGGAGTTGTGTGTTGATTTTTCTAAGCAACTAGAGGGAGAGGCTGGAATGGTATGGCATGGCAGTCCTCTGCTAAGCCTCCTGTTTGTAATCAGTGTCAGGGAGTCAGTGGTGATTTATGACTTGGGAGAAGCAGAGATGCAGCTTCCCTAGTGGAGCACCTTTGGGGGATAATGAGGGTGATAGGGGAACCCTGCTTGGTGCAGCCCCAGCAGGGAGGGCAGGGATGTTGCTTGCAGGGAACGTGTTGGATTTTTGGGGAATTTCTTTCAGTTTTATTTTTATTGCAAAGCACCCAAACAGCGCTTTCCTTGGATTAGCTCTTTACCATTTATAATCAGCTGAGTATTTTCAGTACAACCATAAATCGTTCTCCTGGTGATGAGATGGTTTTGGCTGAAGTTGCAAAGGCCGGTCAGGGGTGGCCATGTGTCACCAGGAAGGCTTGAAAAGAGAAAGTAAAACCCCTTTTTCCCCCTTCAGCTGACTTTCCTTATCATACAGCGTTGTTGAGCCATGGCCTTTCCCTGGGAAAATGAAGCAGAGGACAAAAATGAGCTCTTGGGACACCAGTGGGGATGGAGGTCAGCTGGAAACGGTGCTGCATGCCATAAGCTCTTTTGCCCAAAAATTAGAGGTTTTGCAAGATCTCGGTTGATTTCCTGCTTCATGGCCCTTTATTCTGTGCCATATCAAAAACTACACACAGCTGTGTTTATGTATTTTTAGGTCAAAGGTTGTGCTCGATGATCTTGGAGGTCTTTTCCAACCTTAATGGTTCTATGGTTGTATTCTGTGATTCTAAACATACACACTGGGTGTGCTGAGTGTCCCCCAGGGGCAGGACTTTGCTTTTGGTCCTGGTTCAGTGCTGTCTGTGGCCTCCTTGATGAGCTCAATCCATCTCTTTCCCCGGCAAAACCACTGCCCAGGGAGCAGAGGTGTTTGGAAGAGCTTGTTCTTTATCTCCAAAATCCTGTTTTTCTCCTAAATAGCTTTAACTAAACTTGTTCTTGAGGCTCTTGGAGGAAATATTGATAAGCTTGCAGTGTTTAATTTGATTGCCTGAGTCCATTTGCTGCCTGTGAACAGATAGCTTGGGGTCACTTAAGAGATGACATTCCTCTGATCCTCTTGTGCACTGGGAAAACTCAGGCAGAAAAATCTCAGCTACTGCAGTAAATAAGCTGCAAGGATATGGGGTTTGGGTGTCCACCTTGCCTTGCTCCCTGGGTGTGTGTGTGAATCACCAGCTCCTTCTGGACGATGAGCAGGAGGGGTGGCAGTGGGTGGCATAGATGGCTGGTCACCCCTCTGGCTTTAGGGGAAGGGTTTGACTTCCTCCAGGTGTGAGATGAAGAGATGGAAATAGCCCACCTTTTCCCTAGAGCCTGTTCTTTCCATATCTTCCTCCAAACCAGGGAATTTTGATGCTTGAAACCTGTCTGAAGCAAGGAGAGATGCTGTGAGGTTTTGCCTCTGCCAGGACCTGAACAGCTTCAGGTTTGGAGCTGTGATTTCCTATATCACAGCATTTAAGCAGCAAAGTGCCCATAAGGTACTTTCCTGCTCAGTTGAGGATGACACGATGGGAACATCTGGATAAATGAAATTGTCTCAGCAGAGTTTGTAATTGTGGTTCATTGGTCCTATTTATAGGCTGCAGATGCTGCTCCCATCTTACCCTCAGAGGCATTACCTGAGCTCTGGCCTCACTGGTGCTGCAGCGTTCCCACTTAACCGAGGGGTCTCTCGGCACCAGGAGCATTTGGTGAGGTTGGGCTTGGACCATGTGGACCAGGACCAGCTCTCTGGGAAGGTTTGTCCAACACCACTGAGCTCTGCTGGCTTTCTTAGCCGTGCTTATTTAGGGAAAGTCGATGTTTCTGGATATGCAAGTCTTGATCATGGACCAGGGGAGCTCGTGTGAGCTGCTACACACTTCAGGAATGGGATGCCAGGTGGTTTTTTATACAGTAATTAATTCCAGAAGCTGGCCATGAACAGTGACTCCTGGGAAGGGAGAAGGACTAGAGTGTCCTTCCACACTGAGAAGTGTTTTCCCTTGGATCACTTGGTTTTCTTCCACATCCTCCTCCCCCAGAGGCCAAGCAGTCTGGAACGGCCTCGGATGCTCCTCAGATCCTCAGCATTCTGGTGTTTTGTTTTCCAAAAAACACAACCAACCAAACAAAAGAAACCAAAAAACAAGGGCGGCTGCCCTGGGATTTAGAAGCCAGACTGGAGCTGCAGCGGGGGCTCCTCCGCTCCATGGTGGTGGCCGAGCTGCTTTAGCCGGGAGCTCAGCTGTGCGGGATGAATTCTCCCGAAGACCAACTGGGCTATTTTGATTCCCAGGTCCAGGTTCGTCGGCGTGGTGACTGAGCCGGGGGGATTAGCTGTGTTCTCCCTGGGGGCAGCTATTTTGGGGATGTGGAGCGCTGCTGCCAAAGCTGGGGCTGCTGGAGGGGTCGGGTGCCGGCCGCCCTCCCACGAATGCGTCAGCAGGAGCTGGTGACTTCCAGCTATTTTTCCTGCTCGGTTGTGGCCGTGGCCAGGGAATGGATTTGCCTGACGGGTCCGTGCGTGGCGTCGGCGCAGCAGGATGGGGGGGACGCAGCTGCGGGTGTCACTCCAGCCGAGCAAGGCATCTTCATCCCGAATATCTCCACCCCGTGGCATGCCTAAACATCTCCGGGGAATGCTTTCCCCTTGCCGCCGGCATCCTGCGGGGAAGGAGCTCCCCGGCGGGAGTGTGCTGGTCTGACAGCTGCAGCCAGGGGTGGAGCTGCAAGCTCCCGGCTCGCCTGGTACCCTGGCTGGGGGCTGCTCCCGCAGCTGCCAGCACATTCACGCTCTGCCTTCAGGCTATTTGTCCATTATTTACACAAAACAGATTGATCCATTCCCCTATTATCTCATTATCTACTTATTTATCTTCAGCTCGCCAGGTCCCACTGGGTACCCCTTCATCCTGTCTCTGAGCTTGCCCTGCAGAGGAGGAAATCAGTGTTTTCTTTTAATTTACAAAGCAAAAGCAAAGCCTTGTGGTGTTTTTCCCGTCTGAAGCATGGAATTTGGGTAGGATAGGAAATATCCTGATACTTGTGGCAGAAGAGAGAGCTGTCAGTCCTGTGAACCCCAACCATAGTGTAACACCACCCGCATCCAGGTGCTGTCAAGGAATAAATGCCAGATCCAATTCTAGTCTTGTTTGCAGCGGTAAAAAGACAGAGGAATTCCTTAGGATTTGTAGCAGTTGTAAGCATTTGGATGCCATCAAACCCTTAATCACTCCTTGACTGCTTCCCACCTGCAGCCTGGCCCCATCTCCATTCATCCCCACGTAGTCCACGGTGTCCTTTAAACCATTTCCATGGTGACAAGGAAAACAGATTTAATTGCAGTTCACATGGGGTAAGGAAAAATATTGAGAAGCAAGTGAGGCTGCCTGTCTCCCTGCAGTGGTGGGATCGTTTGTGAAAACCTGCCCTGCTCCTGGTGCTGTCCTACAGCAGCTCAGTAATCACAAGTTCTTAATATTTTTGTAGGAATTAAAGCCGGACTTTTGGAGTGTTCCAAAGGGTTTTAACTTAAGATGATGCTGTTTAAGGTAAAACCAAAGGAGAGGAGGAGGTGGAAGAAGCAGGAGGTGGTGTGGCCACAGACCACTTCTCCTTTCCCTCTCCTGCCATTCCTGGTAGTCTCCACAGAGACTCTGGGGACTTTTTGGAAGCCCAGCCAGGGATCTTCCTGTGTTTAACCTCCCGCTTTCGGTAGCCCCCATAAGGCCCTGCTCAGCAGTTTCAGGGAATTGAATGTCTGACTTTGTCTTGGCAAACCAAGTATATTTTATGAATAAATGATTTATTTTATTAATGATATAATATTAGACTAAAAAGCCTTGCTCAGAATTATTTACTACACAACACAGATAATTATAATTATGGATACGGTGCCCTATTTATTGAAGCAATATTGAAGCAATGCTATTAAAGCAAGCAAAATAATTATTAAGTAGAGATTGATGTTACTCACCCGTAGCAATGGCCGTGGGTAAATCTGAACCCCCCTGCCCTTCTCCATCCATCCCTGGTAACTTTTGCAAATAGGGTACAGTTCAAACTGCTTTACCCTCCACTTAGGCAAAGCACCCTGCTACAACTTTCTCTCCAAAGAGAGTTTTAGCTCCGTAACTGAGGGTTACAGCTCTTTCTGGACACCAGGAATACCATGATCATCCTTGCAGCTCCCAGAGCTCAGCTCAGCTTTGCCTGGTATGGCAGGGGACCTCACTGTCCTCGGCTGGATTGTGGCGAGGGGAGGGAGGGCAGAGCTGGGCAGGAAAACGAGATATTTCACCATCAGCCCGGGATGAATTCCCGGTGGGACGATGCTGGCACGGTGCTAACGCAATAACGCGGCTCTGCTCGTGGGGAGAGAGAACCAGATGCCGGTTTGGAGATGCAGTGGGAGGAATGTTTGCCGTGGCTGTGGCAGGGAAGAGCGTGCTCAGCCTCGGCCATCAGCACTGCTGCTCTCCAGTGGGATCTTGATCCCATCTGATGAGGCGTTGCAAGCAGCCTGGATTCAACCAGTCTGGTTTATCCGATCCCAGCAAATGGATCCCTTTGGGATCCCTCTCTGGTGCTGGGAATGCCATCCCCTCTGGAGCAGGGGGGCTTTAATTAAGCAAAAATCAAAGGGACAAAAGACCTAGGGTACAGTAAGGCACCCCATCAGCCCCTCTGGGCCCCTCGTAGCCCCAGAGCCCCCTCCCAACGCTGCTCGTGGGGCTGGAGCTGCTCAACTCCTCTCCTCAGCTCCAATTGCTGCAATTCGGCCGCTGCCTCCGTGCAAAGGGCAATTACAATTTATCCTTTCATTGCTGGCACCACTTGGCTTTGGTTCCTTGAATGTCTTCATGTCTAATGATGGGAGCAGCTATTTATCTCACGGAAGCGGGGAAGGGCTCAGCCAGCTGCTGTGTGGCCCTTCAGCTTTAAAAATAGCTTTTATTTGCCTCTCTGGTAACACTGTCCCTCTGGTTCCTGAAGATCCTTCGGCTCCCTGAGATCTCCTAAGGATGCTGATGGACGGGAAATGGTAATTTTGCACATCGGGATGCTGAGCAGAATCTGCTTTTAGCAGCTGCAGGCACCCCATTAATTAAATCACCGGGCTTGGCAGGGGCTCCCAGTGGTGCTGCCGTGTGCCTGTTGGCACAGCCCGCCCCAAAACCGGGCTGAGGAGCTGCACAGCAGCTGTGGAGACTGGCTGGGAAGATGCTTATAAAACATTTCTTCCCCCAGGCGGGTTTTTAATTGGCGAGCTGGGGCTGGGTTTGCTTTGCTCCTCTCGGATTAGATGTGACTAATTGGGATGGGGGAAAAAATTATGTACTTTTATGCATAGTGAGTTTTAAAGCAGGGAGGGTTTGAAATGGCCCAGCACAGGGACAGTGCCCCTGGCCCAGGGCTGCTCATGGTTTCTCAAATGTTTAAAAGAAAAAAAAAAAAAAAGGAAAAATGAACTTGCTGGCTATAGAGGTGGGATGGGTTGTGGTCCTGCACAGCTTCAAAGCAGGCAGTTGGTTCCTATGCAATCTCCTCACTTTTAGGCAAATAAAAGGAGAAATTTAAGTAGATTTAGTGTACTCACTTATTTCTGTCCCCCTTTGGATGAATCCACACCAGGATGGTGCTCCAAAGGCTGGCAGCCAGACGAGCTGCCATGGGTTTCCTGAAGGTCTTTGCTTAAAATGTGGGTCCATCCTTTATTTTTTAATAGCACTGGTTCAGCCATGAAATCCTGTAAAAATTAACACAAACCAAACAAAACCACCCCAAATTTGTTGTTTCTGTAAATATTATTTCTGTTTTCATGTCCTTTTTTAAATGAAAAGCCACTTGTGCTGTGGGTGAGCACTCAGAAGTGCCATCAAAGTGGCAAAACCTTATGGGAATGTTAAAAAAAAAATCCATATATCTTTATACCCCTCTAGCTAAAAAAAAAAATCAAAACCCCATATAGTTTTATATGGGTTATATAAATTTAAAAAAAAAAAAAACACACTACATGTTTTTATAGGGTCAGATATATCTGTCTAGCTACAACCTCAAAAAAATTACTAAAAAATTTAATAAGTAAAAACTCAATTATAATCTCAAATAGCAAGTACACACCTCTGTGATAGAAAGTACGTAATATATTGCACAAGGAGGGATATATTATATGGCCTTTATATGTTACATAATCATATAGTATATACTTTTTATTAGATACTTTATATACATATTGTATAGTGTATATTATGTATTGTAAAAATTTTTATATTGTACATTATAATGTAAATCATGTAATATATTGCCTATATATGTAATTATTATAATCATATATTATTATCTAACATATATATAGCATATAATATATAATGTATACTAGCATATATAATATAATTCATCATCATCATCATCATCATGGCTAGGCTTTGTGAATGAAGATTTGAGTATATATATATATATATATATATATATATATAAATATAACTATATAAAATATATTGATAATATGAATATTATATAATAATATATTATGTATATTATACTATATATTACACAGTAATATATTATACTATATATTAATATATATATACTATATATTATATATATAGTATATATATAATATATACTAATATAGTATACTATATATTACACAGTAATATATTATTAATAAGAATATTATCTAATAAAGGAACATTATATACTATATAATGCATATTATGTAATATATAATACATATGATGTGCTATATACTCTCTATAAATTATGTGCTTAATGTCATATAATGTTTTATATAAAGTATACAGTATATTTTGCTGTGTGTGGGGGGGAGGTGGCGTGCCCGTGTCCGGGTGCTGGTCCCCGGTGCCACGCGGTGCCCTTGCCTGTGTTGCAGCACGTACGGGGAGCTGACCAACTGCACGGTGCTGATCGCCGAGAGGCTCGACTGCTACTGGCCCAACCGGCAGGTGGACGAGTTCTTCGTGGCCGTGCACAGACAGTACTTCAGGAACTGCTCCCCGTCCGGGCGGGCGCTGCACGACCCCCCGAACGCCGTCCTGTGCCCCTTCATCCTGCTGCCCGTGCTCGTCACCCTGCTCATGACCGCCCTGGTGGTGTGGAGGAGCAAACGCAGCGAGGGCATCGTGTAGGGAACGCCCCGCGCGGCCGGCACAGGGGAGGGACGCGGGGGGATCTCCCCTGGAACGCGCCTGGCTTTTTGGGAAGACCCTGGCGGAGGAGCATCACGGAGGGTACCAAGCGCTGGAAGCAGAGACAGCACCGCTACCGCTCCTCTTCACTGGTGCCCCCTCGCCACACCCCCCGGCGGTTCCCCAATGAAGGCATCATTTACGACAGGGTTGTTGGGCAAAATGGGATTCCGGGGGCCAGCGAGGCTGTCACGGACTGCCCGGGCAGCTGGGAGTCCTCCTGGGGTACCGGGGAGCACCACTCACCCCGGGCATCAGCACTGCTGCAGCTCTGCTCCGCCTGGCCCAACTGCCTCCTCCCTGGCAACCCCCAGCATCGTGTGCCAAGAGAGGAGAATTTTTAAGAAAAGAAAAAAAAAATTATATGAGGAAAAAGGGTGTGGGGAGTTGAAATCCTGCTTTTCCTGCAGTGCCGGCGCAGCACTGAAGTGTAACTGCAAGGCCGGCAGGTCTGGGTGCAGCAAAACCTCCACGCCTTCCTCTTTTTGTCTCTTTTTTTTTTTGGTTCCCCACACTTGGAAAGGCATCCTTGCCCCCAGCACCAGGACAAGGCCTCCACGGGGTGGGTTTTGCATGGATGACGGGCAGCAGTGGGTGAAAGTCGGTGCTGGGAGGTGGTGGTGGTCATGGCAATACCCGGGGGCTAATGAGGAGTGGGAATAAGGTGCTTTTCCTACCTAAATAAATAAATACCTACCTAACCCAGGTGCCTGTCTCCGGTGCAAATCCTCAGCTCTCACCCATTCCATGAAGGCTGAGGTCAGAGGCCCCCCCTTAATGCCCAGAGACCACCCCAAGTGTTGACCCTCACCCTGTGGGCACTGGGGTAGCACTGGGGGTCCCAGGGAGGGGGTTAGAAGGGCTACCCCCTAGAGGGGGGTCCCCAGGTGTGGGTGGGCAGGTCAGGGGTCCACCCCTTTGGCAGCATCCACGAGTGGGGGCAGATCCCTTGGTGGGAGACTGGGCAGCATGAGGGATGGGATCCCTGACCCTACCCCTGGTCTCCACCCTCCCCAACAGCTCTAGACCACTCCAGCCCCCTTCAGTGCTCCTTGGGGAGACCCAACTGCTATTTAGCACTGGCCCTCACACTTCCCAGAAAGCCCTCCCAAATGGACACACAGCCCTCTGCTTGGCCTACCCTGCCCAGCTCCCTTCTAACCCAAACCACTCTATGATTCTACCTATATACACAGAAATACATATAAATAACTTATATTTATATAAACCCCCCAGCTCCTTAATTAATTCAGTTTATTTTCCTGGATGGTGAGGTGATGGGCTCTTAGAGGATAAGGTGTAACATTTTCCCAGCTCTGTGTATCCTGGATGGGCACAAACCAATGCTCAGGCCTTCTTGCTCAGGGAAAGGAGGACTCTCAACATCCCTTCAAAGAAAAGATTTAAAGTGTAGGACCACTAGAAAGACAGGCTAGAAGGCACATTGCACAAAACACCTATTCTTATTATTTAACAGTATCCAAACTTTATTATTCTGCTCATCTCCTCCAGGCAAGCAAAAACACAGGGAAGGGGTTTAACAGCAGGATTCTTCTGGGAGGTGGGGATGGGCTTTGAGAGCTGCAGCTCTAGCTCTGTTCTCTGGTACCCTAAACCTGCTGCCCACCCTGGCACAGCTTTCCTGGCTCCCTGGAGCTGCTCTGCCTTTGGTGCATCTGCAGTGCCTTCCCGGGACAAGTTGGGAGCCAGGCGTGGGTAACAGCCCAAGAAATGGGGAGTTCAATCCCTTTTCCTGAAGGATGGAAGGTGATAACAGCACCAGGGTGCCACTACAGCAAGGATTACTCATCTTCATGACAATAAACTGGTTCAGAGTTTTCAGCTCAAAAACAAGAGAATCCTTCTGATGTATTTCTGGATGTATTTCTCAACCCTTCTATTTTTGTGAGTGTTTTACTTCTTACCTTCCCTGACATTTCTGTTTGGGCAGCAAAGATCTCTCACTGCAGCTGGGTGCTTAAAATAATAGGCTGATCCATGTTTTAACTGTGAACAGACACGCTGGCACTACTGTCCTCAGGCACAGCTCTCCTCCTGCGTCCCACTCCCTGCATTTCATCTCCCTGCTTTCCCAGACCTCCAGTAACAGCTACAGGAGCCTGTGAAGCCGTAAGGGAAAAGGCACAGGGAAAATCTAAACACACGAAGCTGTACTGTGCTTACAGTTCACACCCCAGCTCTTGTCACCACCTCTGAGGATGGAGACGATTTTGATTTCCGTCAGTGCCTGCAGAGGAACAGCAGGAAAGAATGAACGGGGGTAAAAACCCAACAGTCAATGCCCAAGTGCTACACACAACCCCCTGCTCTGTAGGGAACCACACGAACATTTGTTTCTGAGGTTTATAAAAGCTGGGATTGGTTCCATCACCTCCCTCTGCGTGATCCCAGTTGGGGACAAAAAGTGTGGGGGGTGGTGTATTGTGGGTCCCAGCTCCATCAGTCCCTTCCAGTGCAGGAATTTGGAGAACACAGTTAGGTGTTCTCCAGGTAACGGTGCCTGAATTTACCGTTGTCAGATCAAACAGCATCTCATGCTCCCTCACCACATCCAGATCAGAAAGCCAAAGGCAGATTTCTTAACAAAAAAAAAAAAAAAAAAAAAAATTCTCCCATTAAATTTCCACAGAAATATATAATATATATATAATTTTTACTAATACTAAACATTTACTTAAGTTACCTATTAGCCTGTATTTCTTGTAACTACTTCACACAACGAATAGAAACAAAAAAAAAATACTGTAGCCCAAATAGGGGCTGAAATTAATAACGTAAAAATTCCCAACTGTGACAAAAACATACTTACATTAAATAGCATTGAGAATTTCAATACCAGAAGTAGAATCTCATTTTGCACTTGCATTCTGGCAAGCTCTAAGCCTCAGCTGAGTGACTCTTGGAAAAAGCTCATATTGTTCCTGCTCACCGAAGGCAACAGTTTTGTGATTTGGTTCACAGGAGACCATTTATTGCCAACTCCAAGTGTTCCAAAAACACGTCACCTTTTCTGTTTGGGTTGTTTTTTTTTTTCCTTCCCCCCTCCAGACTAGGCAAGATTTAAAAATAAAAAAAATAATAAAAAAAAAAAAAAAGTGTAATTACAATTTCAATAGTGATTTCTTTAACTTCTCAAGCATTTCTCATCAACAGGATATACAGTACAGTTCAGAAGAGTAAACATTTTTAAAAGGAAGCAAACAACTTTTTCAACCAACAGACACAATTTCTTGCTGTATTTATGCTGAACTCTCCTTTGAACATGGACAGGTTATGAAGTTAGTTTTCTTCTTCAGTACAACATGGACACAGGACTGGTACAATCCGGGCTGGTTTATTGTCGTTGTTGAAGTTAAGGACAACTCTAGTGTGGAAGCCGTGGTCCTGCCATCCTTCTCCCTTCATCATCTCGCGTAGCGCTTAATGTAATCTTCAACTTTATTCCGAAAGTCCTCCTAGAGGGAAGCACAGGCACAGTTACCCCCGAGCACGGCAGAGATGGATCCCTGTGGGACTGTGCACTGATGCATTCCCACACTGGCACTGGTAGGGTGGAACTGCCATCAAGGGAAAGGCCCACTGCTCTCCCAGAGATCCTCTGGGGAATGAACTGGGCAAAGAGTTTCCCTTGGCCAGCTACCAGCACAGGTAACCTAAAACACGCAGTTCTGGTACTTTATAAAGCACAGAGATGCCAAGGAAGAGGAATTCTGGCATGATGTGATCCCTGTCCAAACTGGGATGTCAGGCAGGTGCTGCATTCCTGGCATGTTATCCCAAGCCTGAACCTTGCCCCGCGTGCCTAAAGCCTGGTTTTAAGTATGTCCCACCCAAACAACCCGAGGAGCCTGTGCTCCAGAGTCAAGTGGGGCTTTCACAGCAAGTGCATTTGCTTGATTTCCAGCTCCCAGTTTTGTGTGCTGCTAGAATATAAAGCAGGAAAACTCGGGAAATTTATGTACTCACATCTGTTAAAAAATAAGAAAAAAAACTAAAAAACAACGTATGCAAGAGATTGAGAGGTTTTGAACACTGTGCCCTTTCTAGTAAAAGCAGAGCCTTGGCACGGGATTTTAGTGCTTCTATGGTCTCTGCTCTCCAGCACACCAGGACCAAGTCCCATCGCCATAACCTGTGGAATCACAAGGTTCAGTGTCGCTTCTCAGCTCCAGCTTTGCTGACACATAAAACGACACTCTCTGAACACAGACTGTTCTAGTACAGATCCCTCAGCAAAGAACTGCACATCCCACCAGGACAATGCAGTAATGTGCCCTTTTTGTCTTAGTAAGCCTTGGAATGCATCTGTACTTCCTTGGCTTCAAACACCTACACATCAGCTCCCTTCGTGATGTTTTGGTTTTCTGCCACTGAGTTTTTCTACCAGTGAAAAGATGGTTTATTCTATGCTCAAAGTCCCCAATCACAGGATCAAAGAACTATGATCCACCAGAAAAGCTGTTCACAATTTTGACTGCCAGCTGATAAAGTGCATCACAGAGACTCTCATGAACTATATGCAAAGCACTCTGAATCTCAAAGAAGTTTAAAATGCAGTTTAAGGTCAAATATATCGTATCAAAAATATAAATGCACTACAGGGGAAAAACACCCACTGCTAAAAGGCTCATCTCAGGAGAGATATGGATCTGTGCTTTGGAAGAACTAAATGCAGGGAGCAGAACAGAGAAGAAATCACCTGGAGGTGCCTGACACCTCGGCACCAGGAGCCCTAGGTGTGGTGAGCAGCCCTGCAAGCACTGACTGCTGACAGAAGCCAGGGCTGCAGAAATCCCCTTCTTCCTTAGGGACAGGTTGCCTGCTCTTCTTAGGGGAAAGGAGCACCTATTTTGGCACAATATGGCACCTACTAAAGGCAATGTTCTGTGTAGTGACTTTTAAACTCTGCACACCTATTTCCATGCTCGTACAATTGCTAAGCGCGTTAAAAAACTAACACTACAGAGCTCATACCATCTTCATTTTAAATGAAATTTCTAATACCAGGCAATTTCAATCTAGATGAAAGTTACGACAGCTGAGTATCACATTAAAGTGTCACAGATCTCAGGCTGCCCCAGGCAAGAACCCCCTCTACATACCTCGAGTCTGTTAAAATACCCTCCAAAACAAAAAGCAAATTGACCTTTTGAATTTGTTTTCAGCTCTGACACATTGTGGACTGCCTAGATACAAGCTAACCCATCATGGCAAACAACGCAGGAAAACTCTCAAATACTGGTTGTTTGTGCCTGCTGTCAGCCTGGTCTGGGGCACTCACAACATCGCAGCGTGTCGGTCACAACGCTGCACCTGACAGATGAAACCTTCCAGACTCATCAATGGTTTACTGGCTTGAAGCTGGAAGAGGGGAGATTTAGGATGGATATTAGGAAGAAATTCTTCCCCTGGCACAGGTTGCCCAGAGAAGTTGGGGCTGCCCCATCCCTGGAAGTGTCCAAGGCCAGGTTGGATTGGGCTTGGAGCAACCTGGTCTATGGAAGGTGTCCCTGCCCATGGCAGGAGGTGGGACTGGATGAGCTTTAAGGTCCCTTCCAATCCAAACCATTACTGGGGCACAGAGCTAAATATCAGGGTGCCAGTCATAAAGAAGGCAGTAAGATTCACCTTGGCAATAACATTGATTTTTTACAATAACCAAAACAGTGACACTTCCTAGAAGTTTCTTCCTGGTTTTACAACCATCCAGGGTCTCTGACACTTGCAGTTACAATTCCCAGTGTTGTGGAAACTTAATTAATTAACTGAGGGCTTACTGAACGTTATTTCCTACTCTTGGGTCTCTCCAAGAGATGGGTCACTAAAAAAAAATTGGGCACAAGACTAAGAAATACCACTGCACCCACAACAGAGCCAACTGCACCTTGCTCTGTGTGCAGTATCTGAGGGCAGTGCAGACAGCTCAGCACCCTCTGCTTCTTCATCTGTCCCTCTATGAGCTTAGTAAACATGAAGAGGGGCTCTAGGCAGTGATTTAACAAAAAACAAGACCTCAGTAAAGCAGGAAGGCTCCAGAAATCCACGCTGTCACTCAGGCAGGCTGGGATGAAGGATCTGACGGTGTTGGCAGGAATACATTAACACGGTACTCGCTGCCTGTGAACCTGGCTGCTGAACAGGAGGTGCTCATCCCAGAGCTGTGACACTCCATCTTCATGTTGCCATATGGCTCAGCAGCTCCTGATTAACAGGGGGCACTTCTCTCTGTGCACATCTGTTTATGTGCAGCACTGAATAATCAAATGCAAAAAAATTAATCAAAGCAGCACGTGTCTTGCATGATAAAGAGGCGCGTACAAAATCCTGCTAGGAATGCTCAGGAAAAGAAAAAGGACTCTTAACATCCCTTCAAGGGCAGATCCTCAGCGTAGGACCACTAGAAAGACAGAGCAGAAGGCAGGTTGCACAAAAAACCTACTCTTATTAAAAAGGCAAAGCCTACCCCTTGAATGGAGTTTGTGTCCTTCTGTGGGAGACTCCAAGGAACTGCACCCAACCCCAGCTCTGCATTAGTGCCCTGGGGCCCAAGCACCCTTTGATGCCAAGGCTGATGAGAAAAGCCCCGTGGTCTGGATGCTGAGAGGGAGAGGAGTCAGGAGGTTTGCTGCTGGAAATCCCCCCCATCAAAGCAGCTCTTGTCAGTGGCCATTTCTGCTCCTGCCAGACCCTGAGCAGAAATCGTCACTGACCTGACTCTTGACCCTCCCTGACCACGGCTGAGGGGAGCGGTCACTGTGCCCAGTGGGGCTTCTGCCACATCCCTCTGGACCTGGATCACATCCCACTGCAAGCCTGGCTGGAGGCACAGCTGCCTCTACACCAAGTAGTTTCCCATGCCATCAGAGCCATGAGGCCAAAGACTGATGAAGGGGAGAGGGCTGACCGTCCCTGCAGAACAGAAGCACTGATGGTGTAACACATGAAAATTCAACAGAGATGACTCAGCCAGTCATTAAACCCTGACACAGACCATCGATGAGTCCTGGAAACACCACATGGAGGAGCTTTTCAAAGGGGAAATCTAATTTTAAACTACCAGCATTTACCCTTCATCAACATCACTGTACTGCAAGGGTGGATAAAGCTGCCCTTGGGTTCTCTGGAGATGTGCTGAGGAGGAACGAGGCTTGGGTTTCTGTCTGGGAGCCACACTGCCACACTGCCTCAGGGGTGGAGAGCTCTGTGCCTGAGCCAGACCTCCTCTGTGCAACACAGCCTCGGGATTTGGGGACAGAAATTAGACACTGGCCTCATGGGCAGGACGGGAAACAAACCCCTCAGAACGACGGCCATCCCAGGACAGATGTGTTTGGAGCAGATCCAAAGCAGCTCTGCAGCACCCTGAGCTGTGAGAGGTGAGGGGGAGAGCACAGCAGTACATCAGTACCCCGTCAGGAGCATTTGCTATGTCGGTAATGCTGGCCAAATCCCTGCTTCAGTTGATGAAAATCAGATGGGGACAATCAATTGAATGGAAACTCAAAAATCATCAGTGGAGGAAGAATATGAAATATAAGTCATGGCATATTTCTGAGCTGAGAACTGGCTACAGCAGAGACTGTAAAGTTAAAACATATCCCACAGAAATGGTCCTTTGTATTTCAACAAAGAGGTTTAGTAAACAACCTTGAAGCAAATATCAAATATATATATTAAACAGGACAAGGAGCCCAGTCCAACCTGGTCTTGGACACTTCCAGGGATGGGGCAGCCACAGCTTCTCTGGGCAACCTGTGCCAGGGCCTCCCCACCCTCACAGGGAAGGATTTCTTCCTAATACCTCATTGCTCTGATTTGGCAGCTCTGAGAGAAGAGCCTATATGTCTTTTCCACTGACTAACTGCTAGTCTTTTATTTAAACTTTTATTTCTAATCCAAAGAAGATCTGCTCAGTAATCCAAAGCAAACACAATACTTCTGTGACAGCTACCAGAGAAGTCTGGAACAGTTGTAGTGGAAACTTTCTCTTGGGAATCTTTTTTATTTATTTAAAACAAATGTATATGTAAGAATTAGCCAAAAATAGTAATAATAATAAAAATAAAATGAAACCAAATAAAAACCCCACAAAAAACCAAAACAAAGAAACCCCCACACCAAAGCAAAGCAGATTTAGCTCCTTATTATCCTTAATATACTCATTAATGGTACTTCACACATTGCAGTATTTGGCAAAATTTTTCTTCTTTCTACTGACAGTATTGACCTCAGTTTATTAGAGAGCAGAGACTCTGTCCCCTCTGTCTCTGTGTTAAGGCTGAAGCCCACACTGGCCAGTCCCTCCCATACCACGTGTCCCTCAGCTGTGACTACAACCACCCAGGCACTGTGACAAACTCTTTCTGATCCACCTTCACATCCTTTAGATCTACAGTCCTGTAAAATTCAAATGGAAACAAAAAAAAAAGATCATAAAAATAATCAATTGCTCCTGCCCTTCCCTCTTTTCAGATAAAGAAAACAATGATAATTTAAAAAGCACTACTTAAACAGAACACCATTGGAATCCAACATTTCTCACCAAGGTTAAATTCCAAACAACTTCTGCCAGGACCTGACTTGTAGTTTTCCTCAAAGTTTTTAGGAAAGAGGTCTTCTGACCACCACTAAAACAACATTACTCAGCTCAGCCAAAGCTTAAGGAGGAAGATATAATAACCAGGTAGATTTACCCATTAGCCCTATAAATTATATTTAAATCCACCTTTTCTTTCTTTTCCACCTTGCAGGAAATCAGTATTCACACCCATCAGCTCCTACGCATTCCCTCCCATTTAAAAAGGAGCTGAATAAAATCTTTGAGTAATACAAAAATCTCCAGAGTGAGGTGTTTTTTCAATTCATATTTCTGCCTTGCTCTCATTTCCCTGTCATTGTTTTATTTGGCTTAGTCTCTAAATGATCTGAAGACTTTTCCAAGCTCTGTAATTAAATTTTAGTTCTACGAAGAAAGGGAAGAGTGGGGAATGAAAAACCTATACAGAGGTCTCTCCCACAAGTTCCTGTGCTTAGAAGGTGCAGTCAAAGCGACATCAATTTTTTCACGGCCTGTGATCTCTATTTCAGATTTTAAAATTGTTTCTAGACATCAAGCAATTACTGTTTTGCAAAATGGTGAGAAAATGCTTCACTAGATTTCTTAGCAGCTAAGTCCTAAGAGGACTTCCACAAACTTCCCACTGTCCGCCAGCAGAGCAAAGATAAAGGAAGAAAAGCACTCTCTGAAGTTACTGGAAGAGGAGAGGGAGGCAGAGTGTGAATGCTGCTGTGGTAGCCAGGGATAACGACATCTAAATCCTGTTTGTGCAAAGGCGAGGGAATCGAGCCAGATGAGGAGGGCAAAGCAGCTTCCCAAAGAAAAATTGTTCCCTGGATCAAATCCGACGTAGGTCCCAACTCCTGCCAAATCCACCCTTTGGCTTACGGAGCAGCTTGGCTGGAAGCAGAGGGTGGAGACTCTGTGAGTCGTCTGGTCCTACGGCCGTGGTGCCAAACGGCTCGGGATTAGCCAGGACTGACTGATTCCTTATTACCATTTCTGATTTTGCCCAGTGTTGCTAAAAACAAAGTAAACCTCCCCGGAGCGAAGCCAGGGGGCACAGAGACTGCTCGGCCACTCGGTGCCTGATGCCAGGAGCTGGGCTCCTCCAAGGCTGGTGCTGGGCACACTGGCCACCTTGTCAGTTGGAAAGGGTTATAGAAGAGCCCTTCAAGAAAATTACCTGAATTATCCCAATTACACTGATGTCGACCTTCTCTGAGCTGCAAATGCACACAGGAGAATGCCACTCATTCCCAAGAGAGGTTATGTCCTTGGGATCTGAGATCTTAACGGATAAATTACAAGCACAGAGGAAACAGGAGCTGCCTGGGTCTGTCCAGAGGGTTTTTGCAAGTTATACTCCACTCAAGGCAAATGATGTTCAAACACACCTGACCAGGCAGGTGAGGCACTCAGGTGAGGCAGGGGGAACTCAGCTCCAAGAGTTCAGACTCCTTGTTGGCATTCAGCAACTCTCCCCTACGTTCCTGTTCAAAAGTCATGCAAGTTTCTAAAGGATGCAAAGCAAAAGTTTTCCTTTTAAGCCACCCAGTTGCCTAAAGCACCTAAAACAAAAGCTTTAAAACATCTGCATTTCTCCCACATTTCTACCATTACCTCAGCAAATCAAACCATCTGCAAAAGCTTAATCAACTTTGCTGAACCTGAGAGAGGCTCCATCCACGACCAAAGCGTTATGGAAGATGGGTAATGGTTTCTATGAATATTTGTAGCATTAGAAAAATAATGGTTTTCGTATTTACATCTGTTAGCACAATTAGCAGCTGTGCTGTTGCTCATTTGCACACACTGTTTAATGTACTTTTTGCTCACTGGGAAGAGGCCTCAAAGGCTGTAACAAGGACACGGAACATAAAATGAGGAGGCAATCCAAGAAAAACCCCAGTGCAGTTCTGCAAATGCAGGAATATTGCAGAAAAACAAACATGTATTCTACTGTGGCTGCCTCAGTTTCAGTGAGAACAACAAGCACTAAACCAGGGTGGTTGGGGGTGCAGAGGAAGTGAAGGATTTACTGCAATAAATACGGAGATAAATAAATTCAGTGACTCACTGGGAGAATTGTTATGAAAAGATGTTTTTGGACCGGGATGGAACTGTTGTTCTTAATAAGACATTAAGCTGTAATCAGAGAGTAATAAAAACCCCACAACAAATATTAAATAGCTTCCAAAAAACCCACATCAAGCTTGAAAGCCTTTTGGGGCTAAATTCTTTTCCAGTGTGGTAAAAGCCTGGAAAGCTGAGGTTTGCCTCTAAGGCAGCAGATCAGGTTCCTCCCTTGAGAAGCTCCTTCTGCTTGAAAACCCGTCGGTGTGTGGAGCAGCCGATGTCTGAGTGTCAGGAAAGCCAGGCTGCAAGTTCATTTACCACTGCTTTGGGATTCATTACAAACATGGGGGACAAAAAGCTTCCTTCCACCAGCGTTGCCAGGCTTGCCTGACCAAACATGAAGATACACTTAAGTTCCTCAGGTACACCTCGTGGGTGCATTGAATTAGAATGATCCTTCAACATTTTGTGCCCCCCATAAAAGAAATCAGGAAGTAGATATTTGATTCAGCAGCCAGGAGTAACTGTGAGTTTATTTTACCTGAACAAGGTTAAGAACATTTTCATCACACTGCAGTTTTGTACTGTTAGAAACAAAAAGCAGGGTTGTTGGAAATGTTTGGAAGCAGCTATTTCCTACTGGGAAGAGAGATTTCAGGATCTCAAGGCTTGCTGCAGGGCTATCAATTTAAACAAGGGGATGAGGTAAAGTGGAAAACCCCATACCAGACAATGGACAGAGATGGGTCCCAGTCCAAATGAAGCTCAAACAGGAGTAAGTAAAGAGCACAGCAAGGATGAGACTGTGCTAATTTAATCAACACATGCATTTCTACAATGCACTTATTTTATAAAGATATCTAGGAAAGATGTATGGGAAAGCACTGTCTGGAGAGCTGCCCTGAAATCTCCTGACATACCTCAACTGGAGATGCAGCATCAAAAGAAACCCAAAGACCAAGGGATTCCTGAAGTCCTGCAGAAATCACCACATGGCAAAAGAATTTCTTAGACTGTTTTAAAAACATGATCTTTCTACTGATTCCATGGGTATAGAAATAGCTGTATCACCTCAAACTGTTCCCTCTGACACAGCCCTGGATCGCACAGTAAACTCCTGGGAACCTTCTTTTTCACTGTAATTTCTTGCCAAGAAAGACTGCAACCTCACAAACTTCACATCAGAGTAATTCCAAGATCATGTGGAAGAGTTGAAAGTAGAGAAGGAGAAACCCAGTTTACAGATGAAAACAACTAAGAACGGTAAGAGGTAATCCAGGGAGATGTTACAAAAAGGAGAGCAGAATGCATGCTAGCAGAGCAGCCAGCATGACACTGTATACAATTTTATAATGGGTTTTACAGTGCCACTCTGTCTGAAAACCTTGAGAATTAATAACACAGGATGATAAAGCAGTAGCTTCAAAGCCTTGCCCTCAATTACTTCTTCATCAATTTTAACAGCACATCTTTCCATTGTTGGGAGTAAGAGCCAGCAGTACTGAAAATGAAAATATCCGAGTTGTACAAAATCCCTAAAAATTCGTGTATTCGGCAGTGTGCTCCCTAAGTACTTCCAATGTGGCTAAATATGGAAGAGGAAAAGAGACAACCACAAGTAAAAGCATGCAGATCTCGTAATCAGTGGGAAGCAATGGAACTCCCTGTGGTGTTTGAGTGGCTTGTGGGTAGTTCTCTTTACCAGAATAAAGTGTGCAAGAGTCTGTTTGCAAGCCCTCCAGCTTGGGAATGTCAAGCACAATCAGAAAGGCCTTTACAAGACACATATATAGCAAGCAAAGACAGCAAAATCTGGCCACTTCCAGACTTGCAGATATCATTCCTGCCCTCCTTGCCCCCTCCACACAGCTTTCCCTTGATACCTTTCACCACCTCATCCCTCCCAGTAGGAACTGCAGTTCCCTCAGTCTCCTCCAGCCCCCTTGGGTTTCACCCAGCTCTCTCCTTGGCACCAGCTGAGGGAGGGCAAAGCTCGGGGTCTGCTCGGAGCTGGACACGCCTGCGGAGCCCACCCGGAGCAGGGCCTGGCAGAGCTGGCATGGGAGGTTTTCCCAGAGGTTCACTCACAGCCCACCCTCTCTTGGCTGCTGCTGCTGACAGTTTTTGTGACAGCTACAGCAACTGGGTGTAAAGACTCTGCTGCTCTGTCAAATCTGATGGAAATTGGTGTGTGTGTTTAAAAGCTACAGGGATTGGGGGGGAGGCTGGAATGAGGGGACAGATGGATGGTATCACCGCAGAAGCCTTATTCCTTTACCAAAGAAAGACTAAAAAGCAAAGCAAGTGCTAAAGGTTCACTTGAGGGAAGCTCTAAGGCAAAGTGATTCAGGACAGAGCAGATAAATAAATGGGCAGCAGGGGGACTGAGCCCACTGGACTGCTCAGTGGCACAGAGTCCCAGCAGAGCACCCAAGGGGCCAACACTGCTCAACATCTCCATTTACCACTGGATGAAGGGACAGAGCTTGCTGATGACACAAAACTGGGAGCTGTGGCTGATACACCATCCAGAAGGACCTCAACAGGCGGAACCTCAGGAGGTTCAACAAAGGAAACGCAAAGTCTTGCCCACAAACAACGCTGGGGACTCGAGGCAAGGACCTCGAGGTTCTGATGGTCACCAAGCTGAACATGAACAGCCTAAGGCAACCACTACCATCCTGGGCCACACCGAGCAGTGGCAGCAGGTCCAGGGAGGTGATCTTTGCACCACACTCAGGTCTGATGAGACACAACCGGAGTGCTGTGCCACAGGAATCACTTTACTTGGTTACCCTGAGCATAAGCAAGAAAAGAACACAGAAACAGACCTTTACCTTGCAGCTACATTAAAAACACAAGATTATTTTCATGCAGCCTGAGAGCTGTCTTGCAGTTTTCCAGAGTCTCTTTACTCAGTTTTATCATCATCCATCATTTTATATTTCTTCAAATTATTCTGCTGCTGTTATTAGAACATCAAAATGACAGACTCCAAAATGATATCCAACTTTTACCAGGGAAGTGAAAGGATAGAAAACAGAAATCCTTCAAAAACAAGAGTGGCACTGAGGTTGACACATCCATCCATACCATGGTGACACACCGAACATAGGAACGTTTTGTCAAAAAGTATAATTTTTAATCTTGGTGAATGTGGGAGGGAAGCGTCAGGCTTGTCAACTCAGTGATTCCTTTACCCTCAGCTCCACAGGAACTCTTCTGTTCTACACCTAATTACTATTATCTCATATTCCAATATGTAATACACCAGATTGTTCAGTTTAAAATATACAGATGGATTCCCCCTCTTTCCCCTACCCAATTACAGTTTTACAGTCTAGGACACTTTAATCAAAAAATTACTTTAAACCTGACGTGTCCCGCAGTTCTGGTTCTCTCCCTGCTCACAGTAGCTTACCTTATTCACATTAAATTGATTGCTTCTAAGGATAAGGCAAAAGCTTTCTTTTCCTTTTCACCTATTTTAGTAGCTATCTGCAGTGTACTGCCTTGTTCAGGAAATTATCCTCCTGACGGCAACCTTTGTTTTCGTTTTTAAAAAGTTGGGCTTTTAATCACACACGAGAAAAATTTCCTTTCAGCCAAGGAATTATAGCTGAGATTGCCTGTAGAATACAATCAATACATCATGGATGAGTGGCCACTCATCATAAGCCACTGCCAAGCCATTAAGAGCAACCCTCCCCTCAGCAGCACAGGGAGAACAATTTCAAACACCCTGGCAGAGCCTCTTTTTGTCAGCGTGAGGCAGTGCCAGAGGCTCCTCCAGGGAGGGTATCTGACTCCTTCAGCCACAGGAATTACTGCCAGGGACTCAGTCTTAAGTCTCACACTGATTTCCTCGCCAAATGTTCTTCACTCTGTTTACCACAACCACGGGCTGCCTGCAGGGCTGGAGTTTGTAAGACATCAGGAAGGGAGAAAAGACCCAGGATAAGTCTCAGCTGTGACTGCAGTCAGTGCAGTCCAATGCTGATTTAAGCTACAGGCCAAGCTCAGTTCTGAAAACCAGAAAAATAATTTATTTTGCAGGCAGATAAAAAAAAAAAGCAGAATGTCAAACTTAGATTAAAAAATTGGCTGCTTCTTCCCTTGTGCATTTTAACTTATCTGTGTGACGGGAATCTTTGGCACCTTCGAGTACAAAGGGCAGCACAGCAGAGAAAAGCAGTTTGTCTTTACTCCTTCAAAACTCAACTTGTCAGAGCAGAGATAAAACAGGTGAGAAAGGCTGTCTGTGTAGGAACACTACGGAAAGACTGAGACATTCAAGTCAAAATTAAGGAGAGGATAAGAAACAGAATGCAATTTAAATGTCAGGGAATTAACCCAGGACTAAGAGGATCCAAATGAATGCCCAGCACCCCCACTGCTCTATTGTCCTACCCAGAGAGAACAATTTTCCTCTCTACATCACTACAGTTCTCAACAGCAGAGTACCAAACACCACAGTGAGCTTTCTATCAGTGTGCTTGTTTTTACTGATGAAATGCCCTAAATAAAAGCTAGGCATTAGATTTCAATTTACAGTTAACTGACTCAAAGTGATTTAGGGTGAACTGAGAATACTCAAAAATCTCTGGCCCTTGCTACCTGAGCAGAGAGAGGTAATAACTTTGTCCCCTTACTGTGATAACAGGTCCTCATCTGCTTCAGGGTTCCAGTAATTTGGATAACCAAGTCCCCTCAACAAGAAACTTATGCTCAAAACTGCAATGTTGCCTGGCCAAACTATATTTGTAGACACCAGATCTCAGTCTATTCACACAAACATAAGTGTCAAACATACCTACAAATTCTATTGTAAACAAACATTAACCACTTAATGATACTGAAAGTAAAAAGAAAAATAAAAAAACACCAAAACAGAACCTATTTTTCTTTAAACCCATTTTTCAGTTTATGATTAAAGATATCAAAATGAAACTATTTACAACGACTGAAATCATTATAAGGAAAATCAACACAAGGTGAAAAGCTTGGCTTGAGTGTAGCCCATGGAGAAAACCCCCAAATTTGCAGTGGTGAAATGTCCATTTTCATTCCTGATGAAGCAAATAAGAGCCTTAAACCAAAGGATCATCTTTGTTGTCACCTGTTACATCTTTCAGGGTTATCTACCTATTTAAACTTCGCCGACGAACATCTGCGAATTTTCAGCAATAAACAGAACATCCAAAATATGTCCAGACCTGGTTTACCCGTCCCACTATGAAATATAATCCCTGTGTCTTTTTCCAGAGGGATTTCAGCTCAGGGGT
This sequence comes from Empidonax traillii, assembly GCF_003031625.1. Lineage (NCBI taxonomy): Eukaryota > Metazoa > Chordata > Aves > Passeriformes > Tyrannidae > Empidonax > Empidonax traillii. The sequence continues at coordinate 217,682 of NW_020955477.1, forward strand.
TCATAGGCTCAATGATACTGAAGAATCAAAAGCAGCTGTTGTTTTCTCCAACAAGCCCTGTAAGTGCTGCGGAAGTTATAAAGGACTTATTTTGAGTTGAGGGATACGGCGATACCCCCGCAGTGTTAGATGGGTGCAGGAATGCAGACCCAGCTCCCTCCAGCTCACATTTCACTGCTGGGCAGTGCAGACCCCAACAAGCTCTCCTGGCCAGCAGAACCATTAAAAGTTTGCTTCTGTTGATGCAACCAAATAAAACACAGTAAAAGCAATTGTCCAGTGCTCCAGGATAAGCATCTGTAATCCAAGCACCACTTAGAGTGCCTGACACCCTGGAGAGCACTACCTAATCAGAGTAGTCATGTAATAACCAGCATCCTTACCGTATCCCCACGAGGAAATCCAGTGGGATGCTTGAATAGAGGACTCTGAATAGACATTGCAGCTAAATTTCCTACAGAACTCAGAAAAAGCATGATTTTTTTTTCCAGTGCTAAAATAGCACAAAATCTGCTAAAATTAACATGGCTGCCCCATCCCTGGAAGTGCTCAAGGCCAGGGGGGACAGGGCTTGGAGCAACCTGGTCTAGTGGAAGGTGTCCCTGCCCATGGCAGGGGAGTAGAATAGGATGGTCTTGAAGGTCCCCTTCCAGCCGAAACAATTCTGTGATATTACACGGAAAGTAATTTGGAAGTTACACGGTAAATATTTTACTACCGAAATAAAGATCTTTCAAGACAGCAGGAAAAAAAACTATTCTGGTTTTGTAGATTTTGTTACTGAATTATTCACACTACTGACAAGGCAGGCAGTCCAAGATTTTTCAAGTTTTTCAAGCTGAAGTTTCCTCTAAAGTCTGCCAACACAGGGCTAGAATCCATAGAAAAGACCCACTCCCTGACAACACTTCATTTGGCAGCTGTAACTAATCCCCTTTTCTCCATTTACTTTGCCAAAATGAACGCAGGGCTAACCAAGGGAACATCTGAAGTCAAGCACCAGCACGGTGCTGGAAAGAAATTCCAGAAAATGTTGTATATTGCTGATCTGCCACTCCCTTATGCCACGTTCAAGAGGTCATCAAATGAAACTTCAGACTCTTTTGACATACGTGCAGCGTGCTTGACTGAGGTGTGTGCAAACTGGCTTTTGTGGCTAAGGACACAAACAAGCAGGATGCTGTCAGACTCCACCTTGTGCCAAGAGAGCCAGCAGACCCAAAAGCACTGGCAGAGTCTTATGCTCTGGCTGAAGAAGAGTATGACCAAGTGCCACCAAATCCCTGCCTTTAATCAAGGAACAGCCAGCACCACCAGGTACTCCACACGAGGTGGAAGATGTTTCTTGACTCCAATTTTTGATGTGTTCGTACCAAAATTCTCGTGTGCGGCTTTTGCGTGACAGGTGTGCCTGCATCTGTCTGTCTGAGTCGCTCTAGAGCAGGAAGCTCCTCTTGTCTCAATAACTTACAAAACAAGTCAGAGGAAAGCAGAGATTCGAGCAAGCAGCACAGAGCTGTCAGTCACGGGTGGGAGGTTACTGACAAGCACGCAGCAGCCACCAGGCCGGTAACGTGACACACCAGATCCCAGAACTCTGCACAATTAGCAACATACCAGGCTCACGTTGGAGCTCGGTATTGTATTACATCCCTCCAGTAACAGCGAGTTCCAGTTTGTTTTATCTCCACTCATTTATGCAGGATCACATTAGGGTGCAGTTAACCCAGCAGTCACCAACAGCTGCCATCCCCCTGCAGCCCTCGGTCAGCCTTTGTTCCTGTGAGCAGCCGACAATCTGTATTCGCACCTCATTACACCCCTGGGGCCCGCAGGAACAGTTAATACGTTTTCATGTGCCACGACAGCAGGGAGGAAGGGCAGTCAGTAGCTGATGCTGTTTCCTGGAACAGCTGCTGTAAGATCAGTGCAAAACTAAAGATCCATCCTGAGAAACTCTGAGTGGTCTCAATTCTTTTTCAACTGAAGGAGAGGCCCAGGGCACCCAGAACTTTACATATTTAGATGCACTGTAGGATTTTACTTGCGGTTTCCAAGCTACCACTAAGTGTTCCACTCCAACCTGATCCTTCTGCTCCGCCGATAATTGATAAAGATGCTTTCTCAATATCCTGAAGAGGCTGTCAAATAATGCTTTGATCACCTACCCTCTCCATTCAGTTGGTTTGACAGATGAAAGCAGGGGTTTATTACCAAAACATTTTCAGCTCTCAGTCTCTTTTTATGTTACCAGCCAGGATTTAGGGAACAAACTCTGATACAAGAATGTGCCCGTTTTTCAACCCCTTAAAAGTAACTGAGTACAACCTCAAAGCATCTAACAGTTTGGTGTAATCACACTACTTGGTGAAGAAGGACACAGAGGACAGAAGAGCACAACAGAGGACAGAAGAGCTACCAAGAAGCCTCTGTAACCAACCTGCAAACTCAAAAATTTACGCTTTAATCAAAAATACTTCCAGCCAACGGAACTGTCAAGCGTGAAGGATAATCTAGTCAGTAAAATCTGCTCATCACTTACGAGCACCTAACACAACTGACCCCACTGCTCCTCCAGCACCAGCTCAATCACATTAATAATTAAATACCTTTTTTAAAGAGCAGCTGAAATTAAAGTAAATGTTTTTGAAATAATTTCTCTGTTCTAAGGTAAATTTTCCAGCTGCCTTGAGTCACCACTAAAGTTTTAGTGTTTGAACTTAATTATAATAGTAATGATCAGAATTCTCCATATATCATTGTCACTGTTTGAATTAGGAATTTTATATGGATATGTCTGGAAACTGGAAAAATTTCCAGCTGGCTGTCATGGGAAACTATCTGCAACAGCAAAAAGCCTGATAAAGAGAACAGGGCTAAAAATAATGCATGAATGAATTAAATAAGCATTATTTTTAAAAAATTCCTCAGGGAAGGCATTAAAAAAAACCATTTTGCCACTATAATCCTTTAGAGTGCATTCCCTGGACCCAATCCAACAAAAAGACAAGCATTCAGATGGAAATATGCTGTAAACTTGGGTAATAGAGAGCTGGTATTTGACTTCTGACCCACTCACATGCTTTTGATACTCTGCAAAATAAAACCAGTTCAACTGTTCTCAGTTTTTTAAGGAACACTGCTCATCACAGGAACACATAATTTCACATAATTCACAATTATCTGAAAACTAAAATGCTTGTTTAGAGCTATTTCCAGTGCTTTTTACCACAAATACTATCTCCTCTGAAATGTACCGTGACAAGATGCAGCATCCATGGACCATGACATTTTATTTATTATATTTTATACAATGTGTCTTACATTGAAGTGTCTCTTACAGAATATCTTGGATAATTTTGGTGACTACTACCCATATAAACTGTTTTGCACCCAAATTGGCCAATGATCACTACAGATCAGTGGATAATATTTCTAATTCCCAGACAGATTTACTCCAAGACATTTAAACTGCTAACAGACCCAGCAAACAGAAAAACCACGAAGAACATCTGCAGGAAAGCTTCTGCTTCCAGCTACACAAACCCAATTAATTTAAAGCTGAAGAAATGTTCCTGCAGGTCACTCAGTCTCCATTTATGAAGAGGTGAACTAACCCAAATGCTTAAAGCGAGGGAATTTAACTCGCTAAATGATGCCCTCCCTACAGTGGTCACGGTACCTCTGCCCTCGGGCTCTGCAGTCTCAAGGAATTAAGCCACACTGGCCTTGAGTTTTACACTAAATCGAAGATAAAACCCCCCAAAAAAGTAAAGTCTAAGCAGTTTGGAGGTCAGGAAGAAAGAAAAGCAAGTTAGTTATAAGAATCCTCCTGCAGATGCTTCATTCCTTCCAACACAGACGTGAGCTGGTGTCTCAAGCGAGGGGCAGCAGTTCACATCACTGAGTTGTTCCAATAAGCAAAGATCTGCACTGAGGACCTGTAAAAGCCACTGCCAGCTGCTCCCTCCATTCCTGTCAAGTTTGGGATGGCTCTGGAGAAGTGGCAAGGGAAGAGACCTGACCTCTTCTGAACAGGAAGAATCCCTGCAGAAGCAAAGTACTCAAATGCCTTTGATATAAAAATGATAGGAAAGAGCAGGTATGACAGAGAAACAGAAAAGTTACTCTAAGATCACTTAAATTAATTGCTTTAAACCAGAAGACCTGGGGAAGAAATACAGATAATGAATATTTTTTTCTCCAAACTTCTGAGTTTAATTTTATTTTTTGTTACTGTTTGTCTGCTTAGAGGATCCAACACACCTCTGATACACCAGCATTTATATTGTGCTTTCCATTGAGATGCATCAAAGAACATTTCAAACAGACTGATCTTCTGAGATATGAAATTACATTGACAGAAGAAGACTGACTTCAAAGTGATCAATGACAAGAGATACAGAAGAATCCAAATTTGAAGACATTATTTAGTTTCAAATGCATTTCTTGACCTACCCAGAAAAATGGGTTTTCAAGGAAGACTTAAATCTAAATGTAATTACGCCCTTATTATGTATAAGCACAGAAATAAAAAGCCAGGAGGATAAAAGTACAGCTGGGCATAACATTTTGCAAGTCGTTAGAAGGGGCAGATCTGAAATCACACACAGGCAGTGAGCTCTGGTACTTTTTAACTGTCTGAAAGAATAATCAGTCTGAGGGCAAAATTACTCAGAGATAAAAGATCCCAAATCTGCCAGCTCCTGTTATTTAGCACCTCGTGGGATAGCTTGAAAAAGAAAGCACAGGGGTCCCAGTCTGTTTGGCAGACTGGTTTACAGTGTTAGATAAAACCTGAGGTGAGACACAAAAACAGAACCCCCCTTCCAAGTTGTTGCTGGGTTTTGGTGGCTCCAGAACTAAAGAGGCTGTCCTGGGAAATGACAGATGCAGGGACACAATCTGGGGGGCAATTCAACTCACTGTATTTCCAAAGGGATGCCTACAGATCTTCCACAGACACATCTGTATTTGTTTCTTATTTATGCTCATTACTCACTCACAGACCTCTTGCTGACAATGTTCTCCCTCAACGACTCACCCGTTTTCAGAAGGTCCAGGCACTGCACATCGTCAGGTGCTGCTGGTTCTTGCCCAGTTGCCCAAGGAAGGTTTTCACAGAATGGTTTGGGTTAGAAAGAACTTTAAAGTTCATCTCATCTCACCCCCCTGCCACGGGCAAGAACACCTTCCACTACACCGGGTTGCTCCAAGCCCCGTCCAAGCTGGCCTTGAACAATTCCAGGGATGGGGCAGCCACAGGGCAATGTTTGAGAAATTAGGATTGTTCTATAAAAATCCTGAACTGTGTACCCTTTAAGGACTCTAAAAAACTGCATACAGTTATGAAGGGTTATAAAAGCTCTTCAGTAAAATATGAAATATGCAGCCAGGTACTGTTCCTCATTATCAATGGAATTTCTAATGGAATTAGATTAGCACTCTCACTAGTAAAGACAAGGCGACACTCCTCAAGTAATTCAAGGAAAACGTTCATCCCAGAAGACTCATTAGAACAATCTCCCAAGACTGCAAGCAATTGAAAGGAGAGACTTTTTTTAAGCCTAGTTTCCTAAGGAACTGAGGCTATGTAGGGCAATTAAAATCCTAAGAGAAAACCTTAAGAGGCAGCTTCAGATTTCATAACACCATGAACATTATAAATTCATCTCCACAGAAATAATCCTGAAATAAAAACCCTTGTTTTCTTTATTGCCAAGAGAAACCTTTAATTAAAAAAAATGTAAAAAAAAAAAAGAATCACAAAAGTCAATCCAGAATCCAACTCCTCCACACAAATCTATGCAAAATAATTCAGTGTTAAAATATCAAAACAACAGCTCCGAGCTTGGCTACTGAAGTAGCCCTGAAAAAGACAGGGAACCAATTAATACTCCCTTTTCCTGACATGAGTAGAAGACTGGAGGAGGGATAAAGGCAAAACCAAGACCCCTTTTTTCATGGGGTTGGTGTGTTGCATGTTTTTTAAAACCAGGAAGAAACTGGGAAATGCAACAAAGCAGGTACAGATCAGGACAGCTGGCACCCAGACTGCACGCTGGAAACAGCAAACTGACCCCTCCACATCCACGAGCAACTCGGTGTTTCCAGAGCCGGTTCATGATGAGTCTCACGACGGCCTCCATTCCTCTGGCTGGGATGAGCAAAGGGATGGCCACAAAAGTGAGGCATTAATGACCTTCTTTGATCTAATGATCACCTGGAGGCAGCAGTGAACACCTACTGTTTAGTGCATCCCCAAACTTTAGAATTGGAAATTTATCACTGCTTTCCAAGGAGCACGCAAATAAAATCAGGACTCACTCAATTAAGTAAAAAGTTTAAGATGGATTCTTGGCAAACACACACTTATTCCCATTTGACTTCTCAGCTTTGGCACTTCAGAGCTGCAGGTAAATACTACAAGCTGGATTTCCTCAAGGGTAAAAAAACTCCTCCTGGGGTGCACTCTACCTCACTCATTCCCAAGGACACGGCATGAAGTGTTTCCAGGCCCTGAATGCTGACAGATGAGTTTCACTGAGAAGATGGGGAGGTCGTGCAGGGAAACAACACAGGGTGATGCTACTCAGCTTCTCCTACTGATACAACTCCACATCACATGGATGAACAAGTAAATCAGTACTTGCTCATCTGCAGCATGACAAAACTTGCTTTAGCCTTTTAAACTGCACCAAATACAAGTGAAATAGGACACAGCATTAGCATTCCTCATATGGCAGGTCTAGGTGGAGAAGAAGCAAAAGAAGAAGCAAAAGAGTATTTGAAAACACATTTCTACTTTAAGCCACATCAAGAATGCAATGAATCTTCCTGCTGTGTGTTGTACATATGGCTTTGAAATGTTTTTTGGGCAAAGTAAACACTACTAGGAAATGTAAGGGCTTTTAAGGGCCCCAGAGAATTGCAATGTCCTGAGGTAGTATCTCAAAACAACCATGACAGATGGACATATGGAAAGTATTCTCTGGATTTCAGCTAACAAATCACAGACACTGCAACCACAGCACCTCTGGTTGAGGAATACACAAGTCCTGAACTACTAAAGCTCATTTGATTTTGCATATCCAAGTTATATCCCTGTTCCTTCACTATTCAGCCTACCTGGCTGCCACAGAGAGCAAGTCAAAGTTCTGTCTGTTCACTGAACAAATCAGCAAATTCTACTATTTTTAGCTCATCATTTTTAGGTGAGTAGTCATTAAAACTTCAACACTTGCTCATTGCCTTGGAATTTGTGGAATTGATTCGACTGGCAATTAATGGCTCTGGTCATCCATTTGATTGCTGATAGGTTGATGTCTCTGCTAAATCCAAAGCAGTCCCACCTCATTAACTAGTAAGAGCTTCTTTAAATTCAATTAAAAAACTCATACCACCAAACTGCCGAGATTGTATCAGTGTGAGAAGACTGAATGCTGGGAAACACCTTGCTGAGTTTACATAGAGACATCAGTCATCCTTTATTTCAATTTATTGAGCTCTAAGCCAAGAGAGGGTGATTGATTATCTTTCAGTGACTGTGACCTAAATGCAGAACAATGTGGGCACCAGGAATGTTCCAAAAAGTGGTGCTGCAAAAATGAACAATGCAAACTTCCCCTAAGCTGGAAACAATTATGAGTTAAACGAAGGCGGGGGGGGAGGGGGAAAAGCCAAGGGAAACTACAATTTTATCCGAATGCTTTATTAAATGCCAAAAGTCACAGTGAACGAGCTTGCAAGAAGATTTCAGCTTAAAAACTGGCTGTGTGTGGAAACTGGCAGCAGATCCACAGAAATACAGACTCTAAAGAGGATGCAGTCAACAGAGGGGCCTGCTGGGGCTGCAAGAAAGGCCAGCAGCCAGCACAGGAGACCCAGCAACAGAGAGGCTGAAGCAACAGGGCTTGGTGGTAGAGAGGAGAAGGCTTGGGGGGGGACATAAAAATCAGCCTCCCAGTAGTGATGAGAACGTTACCAAACAACACAAGAAGATGACAAGAGAACATGAGACTGAGTTCATCAAAGGGGGGACATGTGACTGCCTATATGGAGAAATATTACCATGTGGGTACCTAAACCTTGGAGCATCCAACAGCCCTTGAAGCCAATCATAAGATAAGCTCACGATGGGCAAAACTGAAGCCTTACAAACTGTATCTCAGTGTTGAGGAAATCACCTGACCAGTCCCACTGAATGCAGGCAACTACAGGGTCCTACCTCTGCAAAACTCTGCCACACAAAATGGCAGGTAACCTCAGCTGTCACCAAAAAGGCTTTCTGACAAAAATAACCAGTTACAACATAGGTCTCTAGAACACTTCTGATAAGAAGGTAGTTTTTTGGATACAGAGGGCTAGGAAGTCAGAATGTTGAGATAACCTCTTTGTCCAGCATTTGTGGAAACAAATGTTGATGACTTTGCCCAAATTTGTTGTACAACCTTGCAAAAAGTTACTGGCACCTGGCAAAAGTTTATGACTAAAGTGGCCAAAACAATCATATGTACTTTAAAAAATAATTTCTATAAAAGAGATTGGATGTTCACTGGCTGAAGGAAGTTGGAATGGAACAAGTTCAGTAACTGGAGCTGAAGTTGATCCTGGAGGGCTGGAACCTGAAGGTGTACTCAGGTCTCAAGTAAGAGAAGTTAATTCATTATAAAACTCAAGCTCTGAATTTTGCATCATTTTTACATCTTAGAACAAGGCTGCTCCCCCAAAAGCCGCAACTGTGAGCTCAGTTATAAGCCACAGATTTAATGCAAAAATGAAGAGGTCCCTCACACAAGAAGGGATCACAACTGTCCCCTCTGGCCTGATGTAACACAAACATTCCCAGCACAGCTGTTTTCCAAGAATCAGTAATAAGGATTTGATGTTTCTGACGTGACTTCTTCCAGCATCTGCAAGGCAGGACTCATTTGTGATGACTTAAAACCAGCCTGTGTAACTGAACCAAACCCAGCATTTTCAATGGCCGGAGGCAAAGGCCTTGGATTAACTGTTAACCTCTTGGGCAGCCACACTTAGCCTGGAATGGCAGCAAAGGGACTCCAGGATTTCAAATCTGAAATGACTTCAGTGAAATACTGAGTCATCTCCTTTGGGAGAACCACAGGAGACAGCCTGAGGGACATGTGGTTTGGCTGTTCCATGCCACACACACTGCTGGGCTGTCAGGATTCTCCTGCAGGATCTGCTGGACACAGATGTCTGTCTACAAAGCTATTTGTATACAGATACATTTGCACATCTGTTTGCCTAGACACTGTGCATGGGAGCACATGCATTACATATATACTATTTCTGTCATTGATTAGACACATAAAAACGTCTCAGGGAAAAGAAAATTAATTAACATTCCCGTATTAATCATATGGAGCATTGCAAGGGTTTTCTTAAGAGCCAGGATGGGACCACTGCAGTCTGACTCCACAACAAAGTGTTTCTATGCTACATGACACCTATACCAGAGAAAAACAAAAAGCTAACTCAGGCTGCAATTGCATCCTCTGAGCAGCCTTTTCTCTCCCTTGCACAATTTATTCTCCCCACATAGGCATCATTGGTTTTTACTGATGTTGCTGTAAGACACACTACAGAAAATCCAGCACTAACTGGTGCTGTCGCTACCGATGAAACACCTCCACTAAATTCAAATAAGCTCCCAAAAAAAAGTTAACATGGCAGAATATGAATTTTACAGATGCCGGTGAAGAGCACCTTCGAGTTTAAGTGCTCGTTCCAAGAATATTTGTAATTTGGAAGAGTGGCAAAAACCCACTCAATTTTCCTTTCACTTCTTCCACAGCTGCTGTTACCTGAAAAAGCCAAACAATTCTGTGACAAGTTCAGCGTTTTATGGCTCAGAAGGTGATTCTCCCCCTCTACTCTGCTCTCGTGAGCTTGGAGCAACCTGGTCTAGTGGGAGGTATCCCTGCCCATGGCAGGGGAGCTGGAACAAGATGGTCTTTAAGGCCCCTTATGATCAAACAAAACCACAAAAAAACCTCTCTTCCAGAGTAGCTTTCTAGCAATTTTTTCTCAACATAGGCTTAGGGTCTCATCCCAGCCCTGCAAACACTGATAAATACCAGAATAGCTACAAGATCTCATTAATCAAAAAAACAGCTGGAAAGATGAACTTGCAATCCTGATATTTCCTCTTGAAAAAATGAGATAAATTAGGTGCACTGCCTGACTGCACTTTCAATGAACTCTTCAAATCAACACTTACCTGAAAGCTTTCTTCCATCTTAGGGGTTAACCTCCACAAAAGTATCAGGAGGATTTAATTAAAAGAACAGATCTTGAGCATGCCAAATGTAAGTTCTGTGTGCCTGAGGAATGAACCTATATAATAAAATGCGATGCCATTTTGGACATCGACACAAGGAAGAAATCAGCACTTTTGCCCACCTTTACCTCCACGCTCTCTCTCAAGCTGAGCAGTACATGTTCACCAGGCCACCAAGCGAGACCATGTTTTGACCCAGTCCATAAAGCACACACTAAAATTAGGATTGGTAAAAAGAAAATAAAGTTTCCACTCCTGGCCTTTAAATATGCCCAGATTTCTCCTGGTTTTATAAAAGCGTGATAGATGTGAGAGCTGTGAAGAAAAAAAAGTTGCCTTTGGAAAGGGACAGAAAAAGAGATCTTTCCACAGGTGTTTTAAGGTAAAGGCTACTCACGTCACTGCGACAAACCAAGTCACTATCACCTGCTGCATGGAACATGTACAACTTCAGGGGAAAAAAATCTCAGAAACGAGAAGGAAAAGATCATCTATTTTGGGGACGTGACTACATTATGGTCAACAACTCCAGCATACGGTGACTAACAGTGCTGTGTGGAGTTTACTTTCCCAGAGAAAGCACTTTTTGTTTGAGTAACTGGTTGCTGATACAATGAGTCATTCGACCGCCTGAAGTAGCAGCGCGAGCGCTTTAAAAGGACTGACTGGGAATCGCGAGTACAGGACGTGTATTTGTTTAGGAACAACAGGCTTGAAATAAACCACTGACTCACCTTGTCACGCAGATGATGCTCTGCAGCCTCAATATTCAAGGGATCGTCAAAATTCAAAAGATCCTGGAAAAGAAACAGGGAACGTCACAGGTTTCCCACTCGCTGCATCGCACCCAGAGCCCGAAGCCCCGGCGAACAAGAGAACGAAACAAAGCAAAGAGGACCGGCGAGGCCAGTGCCATTTTCTCACTACCTTGGTGGTGTCCCAGCCAAAGGAAACTGCAAATGAGTCTGATGATTGCAAGCCAAATCATAAGACAATTAAAGGACAACAGCAGCAAGGCATCTGAGCCCTCCTGGTGGCAGGCCACACGTGGCCCTGTGACACTCCTCCCTGGCAGTGACGCATTTCTATTTGAAAACTGAGACAGTTTTAAGCCCAATTTTGAAGGAACATTCAAATTTTCAGGAGGCACAACTCTTGTTGGTTTTTGTTCAAAGGCAAAGTAAATCCTTAAAAAAAAACCCTGCAAACATCATGGTGATGAGGTAGAAGTTTCCTTAATGCCATCTCTCCATAGAAAAGCAATTTAATTCCCTCCTGTGAAGAAACTATGTAACGTGGAGCATGAGAAATAGGGAAGTTTTAGCAGTATGAGAAAAACAGGGTCGAAAGGAAAAGAACTGCAAAGAGCCCAGGAATTAAGGGCATGTGTGGTCAGGGAGCAGAAACTCAAAATAAACCTCTTATCTCTCAGTTTAATCTCAAATACTAACTTTGGAAGGAGAAAGGGTCTAGGGTTAAAAACAAGGGAGAACACGATGCTGCTGGAAAGGGAATAGTCATTAAAGTAACGCTGACCCACAAATCCCTATTCTGCCTGCAGTCAAGATCCTTTCCCCAGTTTAGTTCAGTCTATGACTGAGTGGAATACTGCTGTTCCACAAGTGTGAAAGGCTCCTGTCAGTCCCTGACTCATTTTCAGGCAGCAGCCGAGGCAGCACATCTATCCACATCATTCCCACTCTCTTTCTTTCTTCAAGGAAGTCCCAAAAGACCCTGCAAGACCAGTGTGATCCCAGTGCCAGCATTCCAAAGCCTAATTATTTATAAGAAGCTGGGTGAGTGGGAAATCCAAGAGGGAAGCTGGGAAGCACGGCTCTTACCGGCCATGACAAATCCCTGTGGTCTCCGATGCACAACCATCACCCTCTACAGCTGTTTGCCCTACAGATTATTTTTATGTGCAGTTCTGCCCCTGTTTGCCCAACAGATTATTTTTATGTGCAGTTCTGCCCCTCAAGGCATTCCTTTGTACTTCCACTGGATTTTACTTCCTTCCAGTTACTTAGCATGGAGCAGGAGACTGACTGTGAAATGCAATTACCTTATGTTAAAAAGGCAAACGCTCTCCAATCTCCTAAAATCAATTTACCAGAGAAGTTGCTGAAACAAATCAAGCCTTGGGGTGCCAGGAAATCCCGGCAAATTGTAGTCAGTCACTGGTCTGGGCTATGCTGGAGGTTTCAGACACTCACCACGATCACCTTTTACATCTTGGAGTGGCTGGGGTAGCTCTCTCCAGAGGGGATGACAAATGTGGCCACCAAGGCAGTGCCTCTCTTTGCTTTCTCCTGACCTTCCTACCCAGCAGCAGTGGCTGTGGAAAGGGACCATAACCCTGGAATCCCTCAAAGAGGCAACTTTCGTACAAGTAAAGACTCGGCCTTTCCACTTTTAGGACAACAGCAGCTGTTGGATCCTGTCTGCCTCTTACAGCTTCCTGCCCTCTCCTCCATTTTCAAGGAAGAAATTTCATACTGCATGGAAAATACCAAGTAACATGTTATCAACATGTCCCATAATATTTCTAACCAAAAGTAAAAGGGATGCACAAAAAGCTGGTACTTCAGACCATCTGTACTAGTCTTGCAGCTACAAAGAAAAAAGCACAAAGTGATTTCATTCTTGTACAATCCCCACTGAAGTAGATGGAAATAATGACCTAAACTTTTAGAGGCAACACATAGGGTTCACATTAGGAGATGCTCAAGCCAAACCAGGCAGGAAAAAGAAAAGTGGATATGCAAAATATTCCTTTACTTACAGTAAATAAAGAGTTTAATCCCCAGACAACATCCTGCAAAGGAAAAACACAGTCAGTCAGACATGCATTTCAGGTGTTCTGAACACGTTCACGTACTTAATTTTTCCACTAATCATTAAGCTACTAGAAATTAAATCTAGATTAAGGGTGACGTTTAACTAATTTAAGTGAAAATATTGAAAAAGCTTTGCCATTTCATGGACACTTGATATTTAGGAGTCAGCAAAAACCAAATACTGCACATTCAAACCAAAGTTCAGATGTGTGTGCGCAGGAGTCATATTCGTGTTGCTTCTCCAGTCAAGGAGAGGAGCAATACCTTAGCATGTGCCACCAACTGAAAACTGCATTCCTTAGCTTAAAGGGTGGGCATAAAACTTAATTCAGCAATGCATGAAAAAATTAAAATGGTGTCAGACAAAGACTTGAAACTGTCAAAATAGCAGAGAGAAAAGAGTTAGGTGCAGCATGAAAAAATATTGTTCTTATATAAGCATATGCCTCAGATAATTCTATTACCTATTTAAACACACCAGGGAGAGGGTTTGCAATTCCCGCAAACAGGAAGTGTCAGGACCTGCCTCCAAATAGTGTCACCAAGCAGCTTATTTTGGGGTTCTATTAGCACTGACCTCAGAGTCCACTGACAACCCTCAGAGAGGAAGAAAATGCACAAAATCCAAATGTTACAGAAAGAGACCTAAAAGAATCACCTACCACCATTCAGAGGCTACGCTTTTCCACCTACAGAAAAGATTATTTCTTTTAGTAAAGACGTAACCAAACTCCCTACTGCAAAATTCCACTGCAGTCCGGGCACTGGAGCTCGCACCTACCAGACAATTCAGCTGATCTCGTGACAGCCTGCTAGCACTTGACTGCCTGCCCATGAAACCCACACTGCCTCATTTCCACCTGTTGGACCAAGGCTGCACATTAATAATTTCATGGCTAAAACACGCCTTTTACAATAAAGATAAAGCCTCAAAGTAGAAAGTTCTTATCCACAGCAAAGAACTTCAATAACTGAGTGTGTTTCAGCTTGTTTCCTGCTCTGGGCCCTCTGCCGAGTGGTGGATCACAGAAATCCATATCCCTTAAGGACAGTATGCAATTATGTCCTAATGAAAAAGACATGATGTCAGCATTATGTGGAAAACAGCCTCTCACCATCCAATTTCCCTTTGATCTTGCACAAATAACCTTGCTCAGTTTGTTTGCTTTAAAAAGGTGAATCTGCCCAGCGCAGCTGATTATTGTGTTTCCAGTTTCAGCACCTTGACCTGTGTCGTAAAACCAGCAACTTTTAAAGGTATTTATGACCTTCAGTGGCAGCACAGACACAAACAGCATGAAAGGAACGACCCAGACAGTGAATTACAGGGAGCCCCTTGCACTGCTGCCCTCAAGAGGCTTTACTGCCCTCCAGGAGGCGGTGGATGTTTTGGGGGTGGTAGAAATAGAAATGTGATACCAAATTGTTTTCCCATTCCATAATAAATTGCTCTCAAATTCTTATTTGCTGAGCCCTGGTTTTAGGGCTTTGGGATGCTTGACTGGCTTTGCAGTTTCATTAAAAAAAAAAAAAATACAATCACCAAACAAACAAACAAACAAACCCAAACAAACAAACAAACAAACCACCAAAAAAAAAACCCACTAAACCAGCAAAAACTCTGTAAGAGCACAAGTTGTCAGAACTCTGTACATTTTCACTGCCATTCTAGACAGCAAAAAGCATAATGGGATTATCATCATTATTACTGAATAACTTCTGTGGGAAATTCTTAATATAATTTTTGATGTTTCCACCTATACAACTTTTATGACTTGCTGGATTCGTTTCAGACCCTTGCACGGCTCCATAAAAAAATAATAATGCTAAATTCCTACCAGAGGGCAACACTTTTTGTAATGAGTTTGAGGCTAGCTTGGGTTTAAACCTAGGACATTGAGAAAGGGAAATGGGATGGAATAGATGAGCAAGAGCAAAACAAAGATTTTGTACTTGGGAAACCAGACACTGTTGCATTGCAGAAAGAATGCCTTTGCATTGCTGACTCCAGAGCTGCCTGCTGCATGCAGATAAGCACTGGCCTGAATGCATTTTCCAAAGGAACTAAAGGATGTGTGAGCCACCAAAGATCCTGTCAGATTCAACAGTTCAAAAACTTCTGTTTTCCTTCAGTGTAATGAAGCATCGGCCTTGGTTTCAAACCTTTACCAAACTTCTGCTTAAATACTCTGAAAACAGAAATTTGGGTGTACATAGGAGAATTTTTAAAGGTTATCTCCGCAGGCAGGAGCAGGGCAGATGGCAACTTAAAAAGCTAATAATGCACACTTGATGCTGCTGCACCTCAGTGAGAACTCCCTTGTGAGAGGAGAGTCAGACATCTCTACCTGACAAGGTAACACCTGACAGGGCTGTTTCCTTTACAAAGCTGCTTTTTATCGATTTTCTTCTCTGTGCTTGACATCCACAAGACAGAATACAAGTGCACCCACTGCTGAGGGGTCACTTCAGAGCACAGCTGAGAAACTCTTGTGCTTTCTGGACTGAAGCACCAAGGCCTGCCCAGGCTGGACCTTGCAGGCAAAGCTGCTGAATTGCCCGAGCTGCTTTCCCGGGGTCCTGCTCCAGCCTATTCCCTGCCCAGTGTCTCAGAGGCTTTGCATCAGCACAGATGACTCCCATGGGGTTAGATGCTTCTGGGAGTCAACAGCAGGTCTTGGGAATGCAAGGGAGTTTAATTAACATCTACTTCGTTAGTTCAGAGGATTTAAGCACGATACTTGAGCTAAAGAGCCAGAGTTCCCAAGCAGAGCAGTACTTGGCTAAATCCACAGTAAGATGAAGAGGGAATAGAGGGAAACACACTCTGCTCCATGGCAATATCACCATTTTGAGGTCGAGCGTGGCGAAGTCAACACAAGCAAGTCAGAAGATCAGACAGTTGTAAATAACCCTCTTCATTCTGGGGTATTTTCATGTTGCACTTGAGTGAAAAGTTACATCAAACCCCTGCCCACAGATTTATTTACAGCACGCCAAATGAAGAGAAAAAAACCCCTGCCTCTGCAGCAGTGTTTCAAGTTCAAAAGCAATGAATCCAAACCCTCAATACAGCTTTTGAAGTCGCCTCTCCTGAGGCCAGCGAGTCTCAAAGCTTTGGGTTTGCAGGAGGTCCTAATTCTGTTAGTCGCCAGCCCTTCCCAAGCGGCAGTTCTCACAACCACTTCACAAAAGCAATGCCACTGAAACCACGACACAAACAAGGGCTTCAGAAACACAACCACAGCACTTCTTTTCATGGGAAAACAAACGCGTGAATTGCAGATTAAGATTTTCCTTTAACAGGCAAACTATATTTAATACATTAATTTAAGCAGAGAGCAAGCCAGACAAAAGCAGCTAATGAACTTCCAATTAAAGAAACTCCTTTAGAGATCCAAGGAGCATTTCAGATCTAATAGATTGATTAAATCAAAGCTCGTTGCTAAACCACTTTTTATAAACAAACAATTTAAGCCACTCAGATGAACGAAAGGAGCAGCAGTCATTTATACAAGATGTCTGGAGCAAAGTTTTTTTGGTTTGCTTTATAAACTGAAGCAACAACTCCAATAAAAGAAGTGTCCTGGAGCAGCTCTCTGCTATCCTGTCTGCCTAGGCACCAGCTTCAGGTGATTTTCCTCTTCCACTACGTCTTAAAATCAAGCCCAGTTTCCTCCTCCCTTCATAGCAGTTCAGAAAACCAAGCACTCTTCATCCCAACAAGCCCTACCTTCCCCAGTCTCCGTCACGCTTCTCCTCCTCAAACATCTGGGATTTCCCCCCATGGAGTAACCACCTTTCTGCAACCCCTAAAATGTAACCAGGCACACAAAATTTATCCTGTCCTGGGATTCCAAAAAAAAAAAAAAAAAAAAAGTTTTCTCTCCAGAGATGTAGAAAAAACTTCTTCCCTCCTGAAGAGTCTTCCCCCAAATGAAATTTTCTCTTTTGTATTTCCTCTCCCACCTTGGAGAATTCCTGGAGCAGGAACAACACCGTTTCCACCTGGAATAAACCACCCACAAAGGGCACCTCAATTCTCACGTGCCTGCCATCCCAGCCCATGCCTCCCACCCAAGCACAGCAGCAGCTGACAGAGGGCTCTGGGGAACTTAAATGGCATGAACTGCTCCAGTTAGCAAACACAAAAAAAAAGGAGGAAGGCTGGAAAACGACTTCTTCTGTGCTTAAATATACCAGAGGGAAGAAAACAGGAACAATTCCAGTCTGTTCCTCTCCCAGACCAAGCCAGCTGCGAATTGCCAAGTATGCAGGGGCATTCCTCTAAAATCCCTCACTTTTGTCACTGCCTCCTCGACATTTGTCCTCGAGGGTACTTCAGGGCAGGCAGATAAGTCTTGTATAAATTGTTCCCCGGGGAATTCTCCTGATAGCTCCCTAATGAACTACACTGCACTGATTAGGAACACTAAAGCCATGCCCTCAGGAGACCAGTCTACTCTACTGATTAAAGTTGACACAAATTGCATATTCAGAAATCAACAATTTGGGGAAAACAACCACAGTTTAATCAGACTTACTAATGTACCACCCTGCTCTCCTGACTCACATGCCAGCAATAACAGCTACTATGCCCAAACCAAAGATTTGGCTTTACCAGAAGATACTAAAGAAGAGGGAAAATGAAAACTTTTGCAAATGTTTCATGAAGCAAAGGCTATGATATGATGTTGAGCTGTGTGTTTTCACCAGCCTGGGCAGGTACAGAGAGGAAAGAAATAAATCACTTCTTACAAAACTGATAAAGCCAACTTATAAAATCAAAATACAACACAATAGAACCCTGCAGAAAAATGTCCTGAAGCTTATTTTAAGAGCAAACAGAATGTCAGATCTACAAAGAAGACTGTCTTTAGTGGCTTACATCTCCTCTTGACAAAATAGTGGGTCTGAAGTTTTTTTGTCTGTGGCTTATTCAATTTTTAGAGGTGGAGAAGAAAGACAAAGAGACCCATTCCAAAACAGAACCTGAATAAATCAATAGCTGTACAATGGTGCCATAACACTGAGGGAAAAAAAAAAAAGAAAGAGCAACAAGAATTAATGTGAATGACACAGAACATACAGGTTTTCTTCTTTCCCTTCATCCTGAAGACAGTGACAGTTATTGTCTGTTTAAAATACTCCTCTGCACTAATGATTACCCATGATTTTGACAGCAGACCACCTATTTTCCTTAAGATGACGGATCGAACTTTTGTACTTTCAAAACTACTCAGGTTGATGCTTAAACACAGAGGTAAAGTTAACTGGAAAAGTCACAATCCTCTGATTTATTTCTCCAAGAGATTAGTTTGGCATTTGCATGGTTTCAAATAAAGTAATTTTACTGCCTGAAGGCAACAGCAGAACTACTGCAACAGAGAGGGTAAAATTTTCCCATTTAGTACTAAACACTAATTAAATAAGCAAGCCTCTTAAGGATAAACTCCAAACAGCAATATTTATTGGAAATGAGTTAATTCCTTTTAGATTCGATAATCTAATAGCACAGACAGATACTTATTAACCTTGCATCTGATGCTATGGGAGACAAATTCCTGAAAAAAACAGTGTTTTCCTAGAGGTGGGTATAGTTTAAGACTACCTGGACACTTCCCATTCCTGCTCCTGTCTCTCCTGACAGCAGCAACAACCCTCTTATCTATGGACCTATTTCCAGTTGTAGTTGGTTAGAGGTAATTGCAAAAGGAACAGCTTGACTTTTAGAGCCAATTCTGCAATCACAATACACAGATATCCACTTTTTCAGTTTTTAAAAATCAATCACTCCAGATATTCTTACAGCAAAGGGAAAAGAAGCATTTAGGAGAAAGCTGGAGAATACTAAGGAGTATCTTAACTAGGCAGGTCACAGTCAGGGCAAATAGGGTACAAAGATGTGAATGTTGAAGAATAACAGGAGATACTAAAGCACTTCTGAGTGTGAAACTGGGATTACAGAAGGGGAAGAAGCAGGGTATCAGTGTAACAGCAACCGTGTTAATTCACATGAGATATTTAAAAGCTGGTATTTCCAGTGACATAAAATCTGAGAACAGAATGGAATTAAAGCTATTATTTGCTTTCTGTCTGGAAAACTTCCATTTTGATCATCAAACCTAAAAGCAGGAGAAAAGCAAGTTCAGAGGCCCAAAATAACTGCAGCAGTCTTCAGCTTCAGCCTTAATTCATAAGAATTACGTGTTTTAGAGAGGAAAGTATACAATAAAATGATGCAGAACATAACAGAATGGAGGCTGAGAGGTAAATAAGCTCCTGTTGCTAACTCATAACAACAATTAAGAATTCTCTACACTGTTAAAATACATTTTATCAGATTTTACAGATTATTTAGCAGATTTCTGCTTTTGTTTCAGAAAGCTTCTTCAGGTTTCTACCCATTTGATACTAAAGCCAATTTTTAAAAAGGCCACAGCAGCTTATTTTGAAGGATTTTTCGTGTAAGAGTTCTGCTGCCACCACAAGGATTGGGAAGATGAGACACAATGTGAAACCTCAGCCTTCTAAAGGTTTAATCACACAAGCTTCCATGCATGCAGCAGCATACAGCAGAGCTGGTTTGTGCATGTGGCTTTTAATGTGTTATCTAATTGGAGTGGTTTTGCTAACGCACAGGGAATGGCTGCATTAGTAATTCCTGGCAATTTTTGTTGCACAAGTACAGGACATGCCCATTCTCACATTCAATATTTTAGCAGTGGTTCGGAGTGTTTATTGGACAAATTTGGGTACTAATCCTCCAGAAAACCAGTCTGCCTTCAGAAGACTGATGAGAGGAATAAGAAATACTAATTTGCAAGTCCATCACTGGCCAAGAATGGATACTATGCACGGTGCTACTGTGCAAACTAGATCAGGTTGCTCAGAGCCCCATCCAGAATGCTGGAAACAAAGGATTCAGGAAGGATTAGTGGGGGCAATTGGCACATGAAGAGACAAAAGCAACCTGGGTCCCAGCTCCCTCCCTGTTCCACATAATTCTGTGGTCTGTGGTGAACTCACACCCACCACAACCTTCTGACACTGACAAGGAACTGGACTGTGTGGTCGTACTGTTCATCAACAGCACAATTCCAGCAACAGGAAGATTACAGCTCAGTGCTCCACATTGATTTGTCAGGAATATCAGTGGAAATTACCAGACATTACTGCTGGTCTTGCTCACATCATGCTCTTGCCATTGGCAACTGCTGCCTGAGTAAAAAAACAGCAGACCCCCTTACCCTTACTGAGGGGGTCTCAGGGTCATCTGCAGTCCCACCAAGCTACAAACCCTTTTATCAGTCACAGCAGGATTTGTGCAGCTACACAAAAACTGGCAAACATTTCTCTGATCAGTCAGCACTGTACTTGTTCTAGTATTGCCACCAGCACTTGTTAAAAGACAAAAATCTCAGTTGTTTCTAGAGCAAAGCACATTATCTGCCTCTTTCCAAGTCCATAAAGATTTTTAAACTATACCTAGTTCAATGGATGCATCTAAAACAAAATAGTACCTTTAATGTCCTAGTTGGAGCCCAGCCAGTGCCATCGATTGAGTGTTCTCTCAATAAACTGGGGAAAAAAAAAGACACACATTATACAGTGTAACTTCCAGTTAAACTTTGTCAGAAATCTTCTCAGAAAAGATTAGGAACTTGAGACGTAATTGCAACAGAAGATCTACTTCTTTCACTACATGCAGTGGAATTTTAAACCACAGGAGTTGGCATGTCTCCCTCAAATTACATTCCACACAGTGCCATCACAGAACTCCCAACCTGAGCAAAACCTTCGTCAAAACACCTCGATTATTTTTCTCAAGCAGTGTAAGTGTGACAGAAATCCCTGTGACAGTCTCCACACTGAACATTTTTTTTATCCCCTGAGCACACAGACACATTTTAGAACACGTTAATCTTCGGTGGAGAGACAAACTCGCAGAAACAATGCATCTCTCACCAGAACTAGCACAATCCAATCCAGAAAAGGGTATTTGGGGAGGGATATCTAATTAGCAAAAAGAGGATTATCATCCTCTCTTCTGTGAAAGGACTTTAGTTTCCTAGAGGCAGGGATAGGAATGTGAAATAGTTTTAGTCTGTCTGCTCAGGAGGAAAAGATTCCTTATAAACTACAACACATGTTCTTGAATTTTAGTAAAAACACACGTGAACACATAAAATAAGGTACAGACTTCCCTATATGCACATATCCAGCATGGAAATTTATATGACCAGCATATTATGCTACATATTAAGTCCAGTGAAGCTGCTGACCTATTTACGAGTTGAAATCACAGAGGTGTGTTCAACTCTTTAGGTATTTCTGGACCTTTGAGGTCCAAACCTCAGCAGTTATGAGAAGGAAAACTACTGGAGACCAGAGAATAATGGAGAAATAAGCTGAAGTCTTGCTCACAAAAGCAATAATATGAATGGGAAAGTCTGGATTCCACAATCACAGCTTCCTTTGTAAGAAGCAATATAAAACTGAAATCTCAACACAGTAAAGCGGCAGAGCACAGAAATTCACCACCAGCAGCAGCTTCTGCTACTGACAGGGTTAAAAAGTGAAACCCACTAGGTTTTTACCAGTTTTCAGGGTGACATGTATTAAGTAATTTAAAAATCACAGCAGACCGCTAGACCATGTAGGTTATCTAGGCAGTTTTTATTGAATGCACAGAGTTTTTAATCCAAGGGAATATTCTCCTTGTCCAGTGACTCCTTGTCCTCCTAGAGAGGTTAGGAAGGGGATGATCACACTGGACAGGACCATTCCATCTTAACTGCGCTGCTAATCTCATTTCTGTGCCTTTCAAAAGGTAAAATATGCCATTACCACTAGTGCAGCTCAAAACTCATTTCAAGAAGACTAAAAATAACATCTCGTGGCTGAAGTTTTTGTTCATGTAACAAAAGTGAAAGCGTTTACAGTGTTCCCTATAAAACTGTGCTGCAGTACTCCACCTCTTCCTATAACTCACTGGGAACTTGAAAGTGAGGAGTAAGCTTACACACACAATAAAATCATAAAAATATTCACTGACAGAGTTCAGAGTGCCTGAGCACGTCAGTTAAGCCTCATTGACAGCTCTGCAGCTTCCCAAGGCCTCAGAGCTCGCTCTCTCCAGCAGGGGACACCTGCAGCCAGGACTTGAGACACTCACACCTCTCCTAGAGCTCTGGCAGGAAAGCAGTGGAGACAGGTAATGTCCCTTGGCTTAATATTCATTCCTCATTTGCTGATGTAATTAATTTATAGAGCAGCATCCTCTTTCTTCCTACAGATTGGCAATGCTCATTAAGCCCCTAATCAGAACTTTTTCCCAGAACCTGGTGACCAGAGAGGCTGCATCCCGTGCTCTCCACAGGGATGGCCCAGATGTAAGAGCCAGAGAGGCAGGTCTGAATAGTGAGAGGCTCTCTCAGCATCACACACACAGAATGAACACCCAAATGAGCAGAAACACACAAAAAACATGAACTGTTTTGCTGGATGAACAAGCATCTGCATGTAGCTCCTGTTCAAAGAGCTGCCATCCACAGATCCTGCTGCCACAGAGGTAATATCCACAAGTGTGGGCCAGACCTAATTAATATGATGTATTGATAATATGGTCCAGAGTAACTGCAATCCATAAAGCACAGAGAAGCAACATTTTTCCTACCCAAAACTATTACACTTGACCCCAATCTTAACCATTCAATATGTTTTAATCCAGGGATGATTATCAAAGCAACACATACTTATACCATGATGTATGTTTAGCAAAAGGCGGTTAGG
Organism: Empidonax traillii; assembly: GCF_003031625.1. NCBI lineage: Eukaryota > Metazoa > Chordata > Aves > Passeriformes > Tyrannidae > Empidonax > Empidonax traillii. The sequence goes on from NW_020955477.1 coordinate 240,620, forward strand.
AAAAACACTGATGAAGATTTTTTTTTTTCCTGCTTTTAAAAATAACTGAAGCTATTTTAATTTAAAGATTCTTGTGTAAGTTGATTGCAGGTACTATATATAGATTGCATCCTCCATTATAACAGGCATAAAGCAATCTAAGTTATTTTAGTTTTTCCATCTAAATGGCAAGATATCTCACAGGTTTGATATATTAAGGTATCTAAAAATCAAATTAAGCTGATATTTCAGTGTGGATGCTAAAAAAATTGTTTCACTTCATTAGAACTGTGGTGTTCCAACACTACATTAGTCTCTCACAATTAGAACCATTTAAAGGCAGGAAACAGCAAAATATCAGAGAAGCTGTGGCTGCCCCATCCCTGGAAGTGTCCAGGGCCAGGTTGGTCTGGGCTTGGAGCAGCCTGGGATAGTGGAAGGTGTCCCTGTCCACGGCAGGGGGTGGAATGAGAGGGGCTTTAAGATCCTTTCCAACCCAAACCATTGTGGGATTCTGCGGATGTGATGCTTTATTTAACCTCAGAAGATTTGGTACTGGAACTTCAACTTTAGCTCTTGTTTGGTGTCCAGTATTTCTGGTTCCAGAGAGCTCACCTGTTTGTTCCCTTACTTGCCCTGTGTGACTCAAAGCATCTCAGTTCTCTTAAGGCTGACGAGCCTGACCTGCCCATGAAGTGTGAGAGATTGCCCTGTGAAAAATTCACTTTCACCAGGACCTCAAACACAGCACTAACATGATTTTAAATTTACAGGAAAAAAAATTAGCTTTTCTATTTTTAAGTGCTAATTTGCTACACGTGTCAACAACCATTCTGGATCTTCAGAACAGCTTTCAATCTCACACTGTCATTGCATCTGCTTCATCTACATTTCCTTTTATGTGCCACTAACTTGAAAAGTGACAGTTATGCTTCTCACTTCTGGTTGTGTTTGGTTCCTGGCCAGTTTGACCATCAGGTACTGGTGACGAAACACCGAAATCCAAGTTTCAGAAACTGATTTTTGTGAGGAAATATCTACTATCAAGGAAAACCACCCAGTAAAGTTTCCAGACTTATCTTGACCCCAAATCTGCTTTGTTGTAATTGGTACATGTGTCCTCTTAGTGGATATTAAATGTTAAAATAATCAAATGACAAATATAGAAGAGCTACTGTCAAAGTTCAAGGAACGCTTTTTCCTTCCTTTGTGAAATATAAAGGGTTTTCAAGCACTTTACACACTCAGGCATTAAACAGTAAAGCCTCAGGTCCCCTCAGGGCCTGAGGATATTCAGTTATAAGGGAGAAAAAAAAAAAAAAAAACCACCAAAATTTTGCTTAGATTGGAGTTTACATTTTTACCCAAAGTTAGAACAAAGCACTAAGTCTGAACCTGGCTCTACAAGGCCTCTAATGCACAGCAAGAATGATCCCCTCAGTAGATTCCTATATTTCTACACATGCCACTGATTTGCAGAACCTGTGGAAAAAAATACCATCGTGACAACTCCATACAATATTTTAATCAAGCAGATAAACCCCCAAGGTTTAAAAAAAAAAACCCAAACCAGAATGCTGTTGCTACCTTAGGCAGATTTCTCCCGTCTCTGTAATGTTGGGATGCCAGATTCTTGTCAAACATTTTACCTTTGGAGGCTGCCAGGAGAGAAAACAAATTACCATGTTATCCCTTCAAATAAAACCACATCACTGTTACAACTCACAGAACTGAGAAAGGCAAACACGTTTGATACTCACAGCTGAGGTGTGGGTGTTAAAGGCACTGATACATAACCTACAGGAGTCAAACCAGATTTTCTGTGCCCCTTCAGCTTCCCTCAACTCTTTACAAAAGCTGGGCTCTCGTATCAGGCTTTTCCTCAGAAAAACATAACTTTAGAGAAAGCCAAGAAAATTTACTCTCTTCTCATAACTGTGTCATATTCTAAATCATTCCGTTTCTTAACACCTAATTAGTAAGACAACATATTAAACTAAAGCTACAGTGTTTTCCTGGAAGGTTTATCCAGGTCAGGGGTTTGTTAAAAAGCCAGCAGAGAATGCAATGATGATAACTACATCAAAAGAACAATTTCTCTTCGACACAGACCTTCCTGTTCACAATTGGTCGTATCCAAACTTTAGACACTAAAAGAAAAAGCCACCCAACTTATTTTCAGGCAAGATCACCGAATTTCTGAATTTCATGGTGGGTTTTGAAACACAGATTCTTTTAAAATCCAGTCTCATTTGCTGTAGTTTTGTGAAGTAAATAAACAGCGGGTCATAAAAATTTCAGTAGCTTAGCAACAGCACGTTGTTCCATCCATGCTCTCCCCATTAGGATTTGCAGCTTTCCATCAGGCAGATTATTCCTTATAGGAAGTGCACTGGAGTACATCAGCACAGACCAGCACCTTGCATAATTTCAATTAAACCACGTATTACAGATGTGGAGCTATTTTCCTCCACTGTTCCCCATGAAGCCTTCAGTCAAGAAGACTGAAATAGCCAAACAGCTGCACTTGCAGCATGACGTGGTTTGTGTCATCATTTCGTTCTCAATTTCCCAATTATCTTTTTAATTAAATATTTTTTTTAATTAGGACTCCTTGGAAAAGGGGTAAGAAAATACACGTGGCACTGAGACACCAAAAAGACACCCAAAAAATGTCTTCTAAAAGAAGAAACACCCATCACCACAACACATCTGCAAGTTGTAACAGATTTTGACTGAAAACAGTCTCAAACTCTTTCCCTTCAAAACAAATGCTGGTTTTAGAAGTTTTCCAACAGCACAGCTTTTCATTAGTTACACCTTCACGTTGTTTTGAAAGATTATGTGTAGTTCTCAAGCAAAGGAAAGCAAAAGTATTTATTCCATGCCAGTAGATCAAGATAAAAGAGTACATTTCTACCATATGTACCTTTAAACAGGGAATGTATTGATGAGTAGGAAAAAAGCTTTATAGAAACTCTTTTAAAAAATAAATGAAATCCCTAAACCCTCACAGTCAGAGTGAATTATCTGGTGTCTCACTTTTTGTATCATGAAAACAAAAGAATTCCTTTATCCTTTCAAAGCGTTTTTCATTGCTGAAAATTAGAAAAACCCACTTCTGACAGTAAGACAAAGGTTTTCCCTCTTCCTTCTCCTTTTCTCCTGTTAGACAGACAGGACAATCTGGAGCACTGTCATAAAATACATCTTCTGACAAAACTTCTTTGAGCTTGTTCCAAGTCAACTTTGAATTCTCCTTAGCCCAACAAACCCACACAAGATTTCCTTAAGGTGATGTTTCACTTGAACACCTCCGACCATCTCCAGGTCGTACGTGCGACACTTTGCACAACAAAGCTCACAAAATCCATTTATTTCACTGCTCAAACTCTTCCTTCGCCTCAGACACCAAAAGCTGCACAGGTAGATCCAGTCTCAAGTGGGGGACGACACAGCAGTGATTGCATCCGTTTCCTCCTCCATTTCTGAGCAGCCCAATATTTTGGGATCCCCTCTTTAGTTTTGGCACTGGAAACCGTCTGCCTTTCCCATCCCACTCCACCAAACCCATGAACATGTGTTGAAGGTACAAGCAAGCTTAGCAGGTGTTTGAGAACTCTGCATATTCCATCCTCAGTTTTGGTAGAAGCTTTGCAGAACAAAGCTTCAGTTTAAGTTTGTCTCATTTCTTGAAAAATTAAGGTAATAAATAATCTCTCCCTTCCACTGCTCTCTCCAAATGACAGACTGAATATAAATTGCTAATCAATGGATGAAGTTAATTAACAGTTTCAGATCCTGATAATTTGGCACTCTAAAAAAAGGACACGTATACTTAGAGGTATCTGTCCTGTAACTGCAGTTCTTCAGTTCACAGCCTTTTCCCTAGAGAAAAGTGGTTCCTAAGAGAAATTTGGAATCAACACTATTTGGAATATTTTCCCGAAACAGCAGCTAGTCCCAAAGCATTCTTTTGTACTGGATGAGAGGTGCTGGAATTGAAAAATATCTAATTAACATTTGCTGTAGATTTTTCTGCCAGTGCTGAGCAGGGAACCATAACAAAACAAAGACCTTTTAATTCCTGAGAATGAAAACAGTCAGATAAAAATTAAGATTCAGCTCTCCAGTTATACACAGCAGTGTTTTTCAGATGAACAACTGAAATACAGTTACTTAAGGAAATAAAACTAGTATATATTGTGTGTGTTCCCCTGTGCCCAAAATTACCACAGGGGTTAAACTGTTACTATTGAAGATGACTAAAAAATTAGGAGAGCAGAGAACCTGAGAAGGTTTCCCCCTTAATACGAAGGCCATCTTGGCCATGACACTACTTATTCAAGCTAGAACAAGGATGCAGTGAACCTTAAATGACCACCTTTGTGTTTATTGTGTGAGGATAACCACACACAAGCTACTAAGGGTTGCCTGTATCATAGTCTGAAAGCCTTTGGTGAGGGTAAAGGGGGACTTAAAACACTCCACAAACAAACCAATCCCACTATAAACACTATCTGAAACACCTACATGTACTAGGACAAGTCTGAAGACAGACACGATCCTAAACACTTTGAAAACAAAACAGCTTGAGCAGATAATAAATAAATAAAAATAATAAAAATATTAAAAGGGAATAATAATAAAATAATAAAAGGGAAAATTCAAAGCTGTTTCAGAAACACTATAGTCCTCCGCAAGCATGAACTTTATGTAAGATACAGTATACATCCCATTTATCCATTGATTATAAAGGAGTATTAGGAACTTGAAGGTATCTTCTGGAATGATAACCCAATCTCAACTATGCTTTCAGAAACATAACCTTCCTACTCCACTAGCAGTGCTAATTCAGTGTTCTCCAAGCTCAGCCTGGGAATTCAAGCTGTTACCTTCCAGACCACCACACCTCCTTCCCCCTTTTACACAAACAATGCTGTGACTGCAACTCTCCCACACAGATAACGCTGCATTTAGACCTGGTGCAGCTCAACGTGAGCCAAAGGTTTTCCCAGGAACATGTCCCTGGGATCCTCTCCTATACATTCTTCAGCCTCTCTGAAAGAAAAAGGGGTCTGAACTATCAACACCAAAAGTAAGGAAACGAAGCAGAAGGATGGGGGGAAAACGACAAAATTATCAAAAGCATTCAAACTGAAAGAAAATGACACTTCCTTCTTGAAATTCATATACCTAACTTGCAAATATTGCAACTCAGCTGCTCAAATTAGTCTAGCTTCCTTAGGTATCAAGCTATCAGGATACATAACAGCAGCTGTAATTCCTGAGAATCGGAGGTGTGCCTTAATTGTTTTCCATTTTGGGGGGCAATCTCGTTCTTCTGACAGCTAAACGCTGAAAACAATGTCTGAAGTTATTTTTATTGTAATTGCATCTCTCCTCCCTTGCAAGGTTCTGCAATTTTAGTAAAGTGCAATCATGAAATACCGAGAGTCTCAGACTTGAAAAGGCCAAGCTGTGTGGAGCTTTCCATTTGCCTACAAGAAAATATCGCCATTATTTCCTGGCCCCCTGAAAAGCTGTTTGCTTCATAACCAATGAAATTGTTGGGATGGGGATTTGCTCAGCCTGGAGAAGAGGAGGCTGAAGGGACCCTACTGCTGTCTGCAACTACCTGATGGGAGGGCAGAGAGGACACTGAGTCAGGCTCTTCTTAGGGGTGGACACTGATCAAAGCAAGAGGCCCACAGACAAGGTCCAAAAAGGAAAATTCTGACCTGATATAGGAAAAAAAAAAAAAAAATCACAACAAAGGTAACTGAGCACTGGAACAGAGGGCCCAGAGAAGCAGCGAGCTCTCCATCCTAAGAGATTTTGAAATGCCAACTGGCCCAGGCCTTAAGCCATCAAATTCAACTTTTAACACCAGCCCAACTTTGAGCAGGAGTTCAGATGAGCTCCAGGCAACGAAGATTTTTCTATAAACCTATGGTACTTTAGTAACAGACACAAGATCCTTTCTCAGTCTCAATGCCAAGTTCCCTCTGAAGTCCCAACACCTGGAAAGACAATCCAGAATGACAACCATTAGACTAATGACAAATACTCACCACCATATTGTAGGCATCAGGAACTTCAGTTTCAAACTGAAACTTTCCACCTTGGTAATAGCCCTCATCTAGAAGAGGAAAAACAAGGAAAAGAGTTAAATAAGGAAAAACTAGTAAGATTAAAATAATGGCACAGGGTTATCACCAAACACTTAACCTAGTTACCCACACCACTAGCAGCCACCTAATCCAAACAGCATCTGAGCAAGGTCTTCCTCCACTCCCAACATTTTTACAGCAGAAATCTGAAATCAGAGTCAACAGTCCCATAAAAATCCACCATCCTGAGCAGAGTAACAGGCGACAGCAAGTTAGAGGAACCTTGGATTGAGCTTCTCACGTCTGTATGAAGAAAATCCTGCCACATGGCACACAGCACCACCTTACCAACCCTTGGAAAGAGCTGGAGAAATACTTCACTCGCTAGTGCATGCTAAATCCTGCTCCAGGACTTTGCACATCTTCCCAAGCTTATGCTAGCAATCTTGTATTGTGAGCTCTATGAATAATGTGTGCAAGGGCACGTTTCAGTGCACTACAACAAAAGAGCAAGCAGGTTCTTTTATTGTAATTATCTTAGGATGATACACCAGCTAGGAAAATATGTCTGCCTCTCTGTCAACCTCAGACTCAATACTGAATTATTAAAATGGCTACCTTTTATAATATGACATCTTAAAATATCTACTTACATTGAACCAGAAATAATATAATCGGATAACAGTCAGTCTGCAACTCTTGAGATGGCTGTGCTTTGAAGCTGAAATGCTTGCAAAGCGATCTGAAATGTCTGCCCGGCACTGCCACTGCTTTTCATTACAGAAGGGAAACAGGTACATAGTCCACCCCCAGCTCTGGGGGTTTGGGACATGTCAGGAATGCTCAGGCTCAAACCACCTTGAGCACTCTCGCTCTCTGCATCACACGGTCCAGCCACAGAGCAGGCCTGAAGGCCAGGAGGGCTGGTTAGCATTGTATGAATTATATTTTTTTTTAAACCAACACCGTAAGGAAATGTTCTGTGAAGCAATCCATAGCTTCCAGAGAATAAGGAAACTCTTTTTAATCTATCTAGCTTGTTCCAAACTACAAAAAATTAGCTTCTCTACCGTAGGTCAAAATCCTCTATTAGGATGATGTGTCCCGGACTTGCTGCCTCCCCTGTGCCTACACAGATCTTCTGTCTTCTCCTACCAAGCCATGCACCACAATCTATCCTCTGGTTTCAGCCTGTGTGCCATGATCACAGGAGAACAGTCAGTTCCCACTCTCCTGCTCTTTGCCATCTCTTACCAGCTGACCTACAGAAAAAGAGAGGAATCACCCCGTTCAATAAGGCAAACCCTCAGCCGGAGATGGGTGATATAAAAAGTAAAAGCTGATGCTGCCAGAGATCACACCCAGCTTACACACCGTGCCCTGTGTGCCCCTCCAAAAGACCGTGCCTGAAGCTGGGAAGTCCATCACGGCCCAGCTTCTCCCAGGAGCCTCTGGGACAGGTTTAGAGTATGGAAAAAGATGATGGTTGGCTTCCCTACCCCAGCCAGCACTACTGGCAGCTGCCTCCACGCTGAGCTGCACAGCAGAGCTGCAGCCCTCAGCCTCTGCAAATCTCCCTGGAATAACCTGTCCAGAACACGCGCTTTTCAAATCCATTCTCCATTTCCACTCCAATTCAATTCTGAAGTGTGGTGGATTTATTGATCAGCCTCCTCGGGCACATTATGCTTTACCAGAAAATAAATGGACATGCACTGATTTTTATAGGGAAAAAAGCAAGACAAAAGCATGTATCTTTTGTTTTCAAATATACTGAGATAAAAATCAGTAAAGAAAGCCATTACTGAAGAATGAGAACTGAAAGGTGAGTTACACTAATATCTCTTTGATGAAACTGCTTCCTATTAAATGTGATAAACACTGCTCCAGAAAGGAATCATTGGGAAAATGGTCTAATATCCCCTAGGAGCTCAAACACCACGATTTATCCTACAGAACACAGATAACTGCACTTTATCCACTGTCTAGCATATTATAATAGCACAGTAATAGCATTTTAACCAATTGTCAGGAATTCTTACTATTTCTAAGTACGAAAGTTATTTTCCTTGGCTTAATTTCACTAGTTCCTTGATCTTATGGGCCTGGAGCAAAGCAGATCTTCACACTGCACCCCTGCTAGAATGGAATAGGTGCCTGCTGAGGGATCTATCTACATGTGCCTTATGTCAAAGTAAACACTCGGGCTTAATGAATCCTCAGTGTTATAGCTGTCCAAAAGAAACATCCAAGAACAGCTCCAAGGGAGAGGAGCTGGCCAAAAGACTGTCAGATTCCTGCCAGTCAAGCAGCAAGAGCAAAGCCACGCTCCACGTGGGTCTGCACACTGGAAACACCAGGCCCACAGCCACTGCGGGGTGCAGGAACAGCAAGGTCCGTCCTCAGCTCCGAGCACAGACAGCAAGATCAGCCTGACACTGCTCAAGAGACAAGGGGAGGTGGGGAAAAAGGCTCAACAGTTGTTTTTCATTTTCTCTGCCCTTCTCCACCATGCAGATCTAGCTCAGGATAGCTCCAATCCCACCCAGCCACAGGAGAAACTCCCAGTGTCCACGTGCAGGATGTAATTAGTGTCAGCAGAATAGAAGCAGCAGGACCAGGAGGTGAAAGAACACCCCTTTTCCTTAAAAATGTGTTTTAGGTGAGCTCAAGCACTTTCAAAACAGTACATTTACACCTCCACAGGCTCTAAGAGATACCTCATGTATTAATTCAGCTTTTTTGTATCTGTTTTTCTGAGGTCTCTGAAAGGCTGAGAAATCTCTGGAAGACCTGGAGCACTTTCCATGTTGTGCCTCACACTGCAGGTCACTTCCACATCCTTTCGGATCAAGTCTCCCTCAAAGACAATTCAATACTCATCAGTGCCTTGCCTTAAAACTCATTTTATGTTTTGTATTTTCCTGGACATCAATCCATGCTAGCACTAACCAAAAAATGCACTGGGCACACTACTGGCCTCGTTGTAAAATAAGCAAGGACATATTCACCCGATTAGGAGAATAAGGCACCTCTCCTCCCTCCTTTCACAATTCTCCCTGTACATTAGTGAATTTTTTCACCAAAGCACCAATAAAGCTACTCATCACCAATCACTCAAATGTGTATTAAAAATTCATAACTTGGAGGGCCTCGGGACTCAGCCAGAAATCTTGCACTGCATTAACAAGATAAACCTTCGTGGTAAAGTCATCTTAGGGCATCTCAAGCAAGGAAATCAGTTCTCAGGCTGGGACAAAGACCCTCAACTCTTTCAGGCCTAGAAAAAAAAAAGTGGTGGAAAAAACTGAAGTTCTGGCAGAGTTACCGATGAGGAAAGTGCTATAAATAAAACCATCAAATATAACAGCTTTAGCACATAACTTAGGAAGTTAGCCTCAGAGTTTTTTTGTTAAAAGGGAATATATCTGAGCTCCACTCTTCCTCCTACTGCTTACATTTATGCCTTCAAGTTGTATTAGCTGAGCAAGCATCCCACCCGCTTCAGTTTCAAGTTTCATTACCAACAACCTGACTCTAATCTTAGTTTGCATTTGTAAGGTGTTTTGATGCCTGAAAGTGCTGTGGAAAATGCTAAACCAAATTATTTCACCACATTAAAAGAAAATGCATGATAATTAGGACAGGCCACAAAGAATGCACTTGGGATAGCTGCTCCTTGAACCAACAGCGTTGAAATGCTCAGCCATGCTCACAGCCATTTGTCATTCTATGGCATGCAAACCAGAAAATAGGCTCTTTATTAATTCCTCCAGAAAATAAATACACTAACCCCAGACTGCTCCAGCTGCCTGGGAACTGCAGGAAAACTGCATTAACTACACATACTCTTCTAGTGTCCTTCGTGTGTTAAGCCACCTAAACTCACCTCCTTTACTTCTTTCCAGGTCATTACACCATGTTTTAGTCTCAGCTTCCAATTTTGTGCTCCAAATATCAGTGCAGCAGGCAGGACTCTGCCTGTGTTACAAGCATATATCTCCCTTATTTTCCCTAGATTTTAATCCAGTGTGGTACTGGTGAAAAATAAGAACGGAGGCAAGTGTGGCACAAGGGCATTTTTCAACGACAGAACAGTTGTTTCAGATGACAAAAGGAAAAAGAAGCTTCAGACAGCAGAGAAAGCCAGCAGTGTCTGCCTTGGGAACACAGAGTTTTGGCCACTGCGGCAGTAAAATCTAAGTCTTGCCCATTTTCTAGCAGGCACTGCTGTATATCCCCTGATGGTGCACTGCAGAATTTAGGCTGTAATATTAGAACATAGGAGAACTTAAACTGAGAGCTTTAAGAAGCGAGCCCATGAAGCTCCTGGCTGTGCAGACTCCCACTCCTGTTTATGCACCACATCAGTCCCAACAGAGCAAACCGCAAGGCAGCGCTGGATATTCCCCGGCTGAGCCCAGCCCTTGCTCCACAGAACAAAAAAAAGCTGCAGGGAGATTTGCAAAGCCAAATGCACGAGCAGGATTTCTACAAGTAACTCGGCTCCAAATGCAAGAGACAGTTCTAGGCAGGAGGAGGAAAACTGGTTCTTCCTCCAGGCTGTCAAGTTTCATGCAGTAATGTTTAGACACTACAAGAACAGTTGGCTCAAGCCCACTTGAGCCGTAAAAATTCTGCGACAACCACTTAGCTGCCTCTTTGCTATCCCAAAGGAAACTAAGATTTAGCACACTGTAAAGAAAAACTTAGTCTTCAAGGAAACCAGAAAATTACAAAGATTTTCTTAGTCTGTGTTATGTTCTGCTTTAGAGATCTGTGCTGAGCTGCAGCTGATCACAAGATTCTATACCTGAACTATGCACAGCTGAAAATAGATGTTTACTTGGGTCAGACTGCAACTGCAGAGGCTTCAGCTGTGCAGCTATATTTAGAGTAACAAAATGTTAATTAAGATCATCTCATTTTCAAGATCATTTCAGCAACGAAGCCAGCACAAAAACCACGCTCTGCCTGCAGCACCTTGCTGCACAGCAGCAGACAGACAGAAAAAAGTACTGTGATTCAGACGTCTTGGAATTAGTATGAAAAAGCTATCACTGCTTCACATTCAAGACGTCCCTAACTCACACAATGATGCTCTTGTAAAGTCAACTCATTTCCAAAACATAATAAAGCAGCATCATATAAACTGAAGGACATTTGGTGCAAGCAGTCTAACACCCACTGAGTAAACAGGAGCACGTCTTCAGAGGTTAAAAGTTCTAGAATAGCACTTGCATTTATTTTTAATTACACTCACTTTTCCATCACAAAAAGGAGTCACATGAATGGACATGTTAACAAAGACCACCCAAGATTTCTAGTTCCAGGAAGGGCCAGTTGATTTTGGCTTAATAAGCAGCAACAGTGACATCTAGTGCCTCCCTGACTTCAAAATCCAGGACTGGCAGAGACACTCGTACCACACTGTTGAGTGCAAACCACTAATTCTCCAGGTAATATATCAGCATGATCAACGGCTCACCCAAGTGCTGTTGTCAATAAGCATTTTTTGCACAGAAAACGTGCATCTAGAGGATCAGCTGGCAGGGAGACACTGATCCCAGCACATCTAACTCCAACAGCTCAGTGTACTGCACACGGTAACGTCCTCAGTTAAGCAGCTGCACAGTCTCAAACGTAACCAAGAAGGGCATGTGAAATTTAAATGATCTTTCCAAATGCAAATTCATCCACAAAACACAACTTCTCATTCTAAAATGGACAGCTAGGTGAGCAAACTCTGCAATTTCAGGTGGCTATTAAGAAACTTAAGTGGAAATTACAAATTCTGAAAATGTTTCTGTTGACCAGCACACCAACAAGAGCTTCACAGTATACCTGTATAAGTAGTGAAAGATCTTTCACATACTTGAATATTCAAAGACTAAGACTCCTATTCATTAAGCATCTTCACTCGTGCACAGATCTGAACATTTTCCACCTGTCTCTTCACCTCTGCAGAATCAAGCAAGTAGCAGAACACACTATACATGCACATAACAGGGCTGTAATATAATAACTTGTCTACTCATAGACCAAGATTTTTCTCAGCAAATAAAGCAAGATGGTTTGAAACTGGTTGAGAGAAAAAAAAATAAAAGCTTTCAATCAAAGTAAGCAAACAAGATTTGAATATTTCCTAAACATGCTCAATTTTAATGTTTTTTTTATTGGAGTCTGATTGTCAAAATCCAGCCCAGTTTCTCCATCCCATTAACAAAATAATCACTGTATTACAGCCAATCTTTCTTTGAATAGAAACTTTACTGGAGTCCTAAGCAAACTCCTGGAATTTGTTTCCTAAGCACCAACACACAGAAAGAAAAATAATAGCTTTAAAAAAATTACCTGGGGTTACAGTTAGCTGAAAGTAATGAAGCTTGTTTGGGTCAGGAAAATTCACTTTACATGTACCTGTGAAGCAAAAGAATAATTTACATCAGACAATTAGTTCTCCACTCTTGGGACAGCAAGTATATCATCCTTTACACTCTTCAAATTGACTCCCTCCTTAATCCCCACCTTTCAGTCAAGTGATTTCCTGCTACACTTTGAGCATCTCCACCCTATACAGCTATGGGTCACCTGGAACTTCCACTCCTTTCAGCTGAGAGGAAGAAGGTTCCCTTTCAGCAAACCACGCTGTCTCAAAGGCCTTAAAAATCCAAAGGATTCACTCTCCTGCATAGTAGCTACACATGAAGGTGACAGCACACAGATCAGCATCTCTGCCTTACAAGCTTAATAATAATAATAATAATCTGTGTATTAACATTTGATTACACACTGTGACCCGCAAAAAGTCACCCCAGGGAGACGTGGTGACAGGGGATTATTAACACAATTATTAACAAGCTTTCCTGAAAGCCTCATCCAAAAGCCAGTTCAGCTGCCACATTGCACAGGTTTCTGCTGCATAACCAACCAGCAAAGGTTATGGAGCAGCATGAACAAAACACGACAGGCCTATCCTCAGAAGAGATGAATTTAAGGAGAATAGTGAGAATGAAGAACAACTGTGGGGAAAAATACTTTCAGTTCACAGCACAGCAGCCCTTTGCACTTGGTGACACAAACCAAGCTGCTTTCCCATGCACAAAACCAGCCTTTCATGACTGTGGCAGAGACAAGCTGTCAAGCTGACAGGAGAGGATGTATATATCCATGGATATGTTCTTATCCATACTATGTAGTCCTTAGCTTCTTAACCCATCAAGCTGGTTGTTCTTTTTCTGTATCCAAGGATCTAAACATTATCAGAGACATAAACCCTATTTCCTCCACAAGCCACTTACCAGTGTTCTTAAAGCCTATTTTAAAGCACCCATTAACATTTTCAGTTGTTTATTGCTTATATCACAAGTAAGACTCCAGCGCCTTTTTTGTTTTAAGGAATACGGGTCCCTTTTGAAAAACTGATTTTCTTTAGTATTTTCGCTATTAACATCAGGTTACATCTTGCACGGGGTGCAGAGAAACAGCAGGTTAACTTGTTTCCTGAGAACTGAGCTGTTTTTCTTTGCCTCTGAATCAGAATCTCCTGTTTTCAAAAGGAGAGAATGAAGGAATGACAGGTGTGAGGCAACAAATGCACCCTTCAGTCCCACAAACCTTCTGGGTGTTTTATGAAAGTTAAGCTTCCACTTCCTGACAATCCAATTCTGTAGGCAAATTACCAATTCTCCTTCCAAAGGACAATAATGAGGGTCCACCTTTATACAACCCCTTAAGAGGGAGCAAAGAAAAACTGTTCAAGCTCAAGTGGTGGAGTTTTGCACAAGTTTCCCTAAAGTTAACAAATATCATTAGCATTCATACTTCAGTAAAAACATTCAGTTCAATGGTCCTTTTCCCCTTAAAATGCATACCATTAAATGCTATACTTACAAGGTAAATTAGCTTCAAGCTCTGCAACCTCTGTTGAAAGAAGAAAAAAAAAAACAACAAAACATTATTTATGCAAGCATAAAGCCATTCTTGAAGTCCAAACTGGCAGATCTAATTTAAACCGTCCTGTAAATCCAATTTTACTTAAAAATATAATTAAGCTGCAGTGGAAGTTTACCTTGAAATTTCTCTTTAAGACACTCAATTTGTTACTAGAAACCTGCCCCCAGACACTGCAAATGTATCCCACTGTGATGGGGACTTCAGCTCTGCCAGGGCTGCTCACACACTGAGCACTGGCATTTCCAAAGCACAGTCTGCTACACATATGCACCCCTACTCAATTAAAATTTCTTTTTTTTATTTATTTCCCAAGCATAAAGCCTAAAAGTAATCATTAAAAGAAGGGAAGCAACCTGATTCAGCTGTGTAACCCCTCAGACCTCTCTCCCTGACAAGTTACCTTCTCTGGAAGAGTCTCTGCTTTCCCCCTCTTGTGTGTATTTTACTGAAGTCTTACTCTCAACTACCTGTATTTCACAGAAGCATGAATAAGATGCAGGAAGATACCTCCCCCTTCACTTCTAAAGTTCTAGAAAATCTCATCAAATCTATTTTTTGCACTTCCTGTGGTCTTATTCCACTTCTGATTTTGCTTTCAGGCCTGCACAGAGACAGACCATTTATTTGGGCTAACAACATGTAAGGGATTTCAATATCAACCCTCAAAAACATACATGTAAAGAAAACTGTAATTCCCATTTCTTGGCACGGAATCCAAACTGCTCATCGCAATAACTCTCCAGAACTTTTCCTGCTTCCATGCTTACTCATTTACTCAACCTGGCTGGTCTCTGCAGTGGGCACGACACTTATTTGACTTCCACCCCCTTTTGCCCTGGTGTCCCTCCAGCTGCAGCCTACAACACCAAGGGGAAAAAAAGCCACCAAAAGAGAAGCACTGTGTTTCACACTTACCTAAAATGTTCACAACTGCACTCTTTAAAATCCCACACTGGAGCAGCCAGAGCTGATTTAACAAAGCTGTGCAGTGAAAGACACACAATGCTGGGGCCATACTTTTGCTAAAAGTTTTGAAAGAGTACTGTATTCATAACATGAAAAAAATAATAATCTAATTTCAGCTATAATCAAGAGCTTTATCTTTACTTTCCCTTCCTGATTAATAAAAAAAGACACGACAACCAACCACTGAAGGCTGCAGTCATACAAACCTCTCTTTCTCTTTCAATTCATCAGCCTGTCACAGTGAGAGGCACTATCAATTTTCACTACAGGCTGAAGGTTAGGACCTGGCTCTTATCTGAAGGTGCTGACTGCTTTCCTTATTGCTTTCTCTGCTTGCGTGTTGCTCAGCTTAATGAATCCTGCCTGTCCTTTGCTTCGATCCCGAGAGAAGGGAGATACCCAAGGACAGGGCACGTGGAGTCCCAGCATAGGCTGAGCTGCAGCAGCTCTGCTGAGCCAGAACCTCACTTCTGCCTCCGGCAAGGTTCAGAGAGTTCACTGTCACCACAGCTCCTCTGAAGTGTGAAAGTTTCCTATAATGTGTTCACTCTTCAGTGCTTCCCTCGGTCCTGGTCCAAGAATGAGTGGGGTTTTCTTCTGCCAACATGAAAACAAAACGCTCACACCCAGGAGAAGGGAACAGCTCCCTCTCTCTTTGAAGGTGTGGAAACAGGTGGGAATGCTCTGCTGATTAATCCACACAAAAGCAAGTCCTCCAAAATTAAGGTTTCGAACTAACTCTGCAACAAATCACAAACTAAGAATGAAACAACTTTATATAAAGACAGAAAAGCAGGTAAAGACCTGCCTCAATAACCTCAATGTTTAAAGTAAGGCAACAGATGTTACTGTTAACTGTACCATATAAACATACATAAACATTGGTGATTAACCAATTAAAATGCACATTTAATGGCCCAAAGCTACAGCGTTTGTGAGTTTTCCAAATTCTACGATTCTTTGGACAGTCACGACACTGAAACCATTTTTGTATGTTGCTGCTCAAAAAGCAACTATTTTGACCACATCATTCAAGCCCTATTAGGATTCTAATGTTTTAAGTTATGCATTTTCTACATAAAGCAACAACCCTGGCAAGAACATTCTCTGCAAGAAATCCCCCTTGTGCAGGCTGCCAACTTATTTAACAGATCTGTAACTAAGCAAAGCATGGAAGTGACAATTAGAGCTCCAGTGCACTGAACTTCCAAGGGCTCAAAAAGCCTCACTAAATTAAGGAACAAACTGAAGATCTCAATTTTTCTGACCTCCCCTTTCAGAAAATGACTGTCACTGCAGCTAAATGGAAAATTCAACTTGACTACATTTCATAGTCACTTTGTGGAGAATCAGCATCTGTGCCTCAATTCACCCCATAAAGATGATGAGACAACCAACCAGCAAATCCAAGTCTCAGGGAATACCATTAGCTCCCAACCAGCCAGCCTGGTGTTCTCAAAACCTCCTGTGATCTGGTGCAGAAGCACACCTGAGTGGCAGATATCCTTACAGAGTCCTGCTCTTGCCCCGGTATGCCCTTGCTTGAACAGTTCCAAATGCTATTTTAAACCCTAAAAAGGATAAAAAGGCAAGGTTTAAAGTTAAACCTACCACAAACTTTGGAAGAGTTGAATGCAAACTGACTATGTGAAAGAAGCAGCCTAGGAACTTTAAAGGAGAGAGAAAAGCTAAGCCTAACACAGAGCTATTTATAAATGATTTCACAAACAATAACTGTCCCTACCCCTGACATTTCTCAAGACAGAAATAGGAGCACACTCCTGCCCTGTGTATGGGCCTATGCTTCCTAATTCTCATCTCTCTTTATAGCTTCCCCTACTTAGCTCCTCTGAACTGCACAGATCAGTATTAGAAGTCAAACCAGCCAACTGATATCACCAGTTTTTCAACAGACCAAAAGATGCTTCCAAATGTTTATTTTAAACAAGACGCTATCAAATCACACCTGCAGCTTCTATACGCTACTCCAAATCTTATGATCCTGACATCAAAAATCAGCAAAAGCCACTGGGGTTGGAAATCTCCAAGTCTGCAATCTATCACTTCATTATTTCAGGTGTGCTGAAAATCTGAGGCACAAGTAAAGCAATGCCTTGCACCTCCGTTTGTCAGCAAAGCCCTGGAAAAACGTCTCAGTAATAACTTCTCAAATTAGCTTCAATTCTCACAGCTTGAAGAAAGTAAACACATTGGGTTCTCCTCATTTTCAGTTTCAATGCACGTGAAATTCACTTTCATAATCAGCTTCCCACTTCCATTCTCTCAGGCTTATACAGAGGCACACCTGAAATATTTTCTGATTACATAAATCTGCTGGAAAAGACACAGATGTTGAAGACAATTGAGGAGTAAAACACGTTAACTCACTTTCTTATATACTAAGTTACTTCCAACTGTCACAATCAAACCAGTACTGATCACTTAAAACTGAATGATGATGTTCAGGTGCACTACAAAAACCATAGCTTAAGGGACAACCTTTGTGATCCATAAGCACACATGCACTGCTACCACTGCCATCCTGGCACGTTCTGTATCTTGAATTCAATGTAGTAGTCACCTTCATTATACAATATTAACTTTAAATACCACTTTGGCTTGTCCTTGTTCAAATTTTCCAGCCCCTCTTCCCAACTTAATGAAGTGCCCCTCAGAGATGAACACAACATCAAAAGTTGTCTCTGCAGCACAGAACAAAATGAAAGGTGTTGCAGCAAGTGTACTGCTTGCTCTATTTTAACTTGGGCCCTAGGTCTGTAGAATTAGGGCCTTACTCTCCAACTGAGCCTATATGGAAAACCCAGTGAAAACAAATGTACAGATAAGTCACACTGAGCTTTTAACAGAGGTGTGCTTTATTAAATCCTCTCTCCCAGGTGACAGAGGCAGCAGAGCCCCTTCAAGCACCATTTCTGTCTGCTCCTCTTCCTCTCATCAGCATTTGCTTTCTGTCTTCTGCAGTTGTTTTCATGTCCTCCACTTGATTTGTCTTGAAACATGTTAGTCACTGCTTGGTCTCTCCCCAGACCCCTCCGTCCTGGGCCACAAAGCCTCTCTACACAACCTGCAAGCCTGAATTACTAATCCTTGCCCTCCCACACCCTCAGAAATCTGTGCCCCCAGTGATTCCCAACTGGTGGATGTTTTCCTGTGCCTTTCCTGTGCCCTTCTGGTTTCAGATCAGAACCAGCAGCACACTCCACACCTCAGGCACGTGTGCCCTGCTCTACTCCCAAACGTGTTCTGTTAGTGTCCGAGATAATCAGCAGGGGACAGGCTGCTGCCAAATCCTGTTTAGCAGCCATGACTTTAACATTCCAGAGGAAAAACAGCTGGAAGAGAATAATCAGCTGCCTCAGAATTACTTCCCTAAGCAAAACTTTATGGATAGAGATATTTCCATTCATATGTCCATGAAATAACCCAACAAAGCAAGTGCCCTGAATATAAAACAACACTGGACATGTAAACAATCAAAGGAATGGCTTGGAAAAATTAACAAAGGGCACCAGTATTTTAAGAGTAGCTTCTTCACAAAAGTGTAGAAAAGCCTGTTTAACTTGACCCACCACTAAAGCCAAGGACAGCACCGGCAACACTATTTCTGATGCTGAGATTTTTCTTCACATCCATATAGTACAAACAGCCAACATCACACCTCAATTATCACTTATATTCTTCCTACTTGGAGGCAGCATGGAGTTGGCCTGTGTCAGTTTTTTGAAGGTTTGAAAGCATCATCAACACTTAGCAGTGTCTGGGTCATGGCCATCTACCCTTAATCCAAATGGCATTGATCTATTTACCAGTCTGTGTACACAACACATTTGAGCACTGCAAGGTTGTCACATCCTCCAAAGAGATCCCAGATTGCCTTCCTGGACTGGACTCTATCAACACAAACAAGGTTCTCCTAAACTTACCTCCAGAGAAAAAACAGACACTGTCTGTGTCTGGATAATATCCCAAGAAAGCTGGCAGACATCTGTCTGCAGAATTTATTAGACTATCACCAATTTACTGTGGATCAGGAATAGGACAGCAGTGCTTCACTGCTGACAGAACGCTCTGGGCCTCTTCTCATCTCCTCCTCTTCCCTTGCTGATGGCCAGGATTTCTCTTCTTTTAGGTAGAACAGATTATTTTTTAATTCACCATTGCCAGGAGACTGATTGAGACTTTCACCCACTCTGCAACTGTCATCTGTTTGTTTCTTAACTCCAGCCTAAACACTCACCATTAACAACTTGCACTTACAGCTACTCTTCCAGGCTCCTATAACTTTGTGATGCAATACAGCAGCCCGAAGTTCAGCTGGGCTACTACAGTTCCAGACAATCAGGCAACGAAAGGCCCTGGTGCTGGTCTAGATGCAGAGCATCACTGCTGTAATGCACACCTTGAGCAGGCAGCCCTGCCCTCCCTACCAAACTCATTCCTGCAGATCCTTACGTGGCCTAAAAACACTGTCAACATCACAAGTTCACCTTCAGGCTCTCAACATCGTAGATGCTGCTGCAGCGGGTCTATCTTAAAGTGCTGGGGAAAATTCTAGAAACTTTTGTAGACAGATGGTCTACATTTAGCTTAAAAAGCAGCTTAAAAGAAATATCCCCAACAAGTCTTTCACACTGGCTACTGAATTTCCCTCTCACTTTCAGTGGAGTTGTACTAAGATGATCTGCTTCTACTGTCAGTTCCCATTTGAGTCCAGAAACCATTCTAACACACTGACAGCTGCTCCTACAATTCTTCTGGGACAGCATCAGGATTGGGAGAGCACACCCTTTCCCCCCTATCTCTGGACTGCTCTACAATTTCAGTAACTCTTATCAGGCCTTGGCCCTTGCACAAGAGCTTGGTGGTAAAGCATTCCTTAACTCTTCCAGGAACTCCTGCTGCCTCGACAAGGTGGGAGATGGGAGGAGGAGTAATCAGTCATCCCCTGACAGCTTTGGAACATTCCTTTTCTGAATTACAGTCCAAGTGAAATGGTACCATCCTCACTCGAATGACAGACAATTCCAGTAGTTTCCAAAAAGGCATTAAATATGAGTATTTCACTGATTCTGGAGGGGGATTTTTCAATAGGCATAAGTTACTCATTCCACAGCAGGGATACAACTTCCATGCACAATCAGATGAGGATCCAGCACCCAGCGCTTGTCAGAGGCACATAAGCAGTGACCTGCTTTTACCATTTGACAGTTTGGGACTCAGCTCGTTCAATACTCAAGTCTGTGCTGGTTTGCTAATGCAGCCACAGCAATTACAGTGTCAATACTAATTTTTTATAGCTCATGTTCTCTTCCCCTTGGCAGATTTTGGTAAGGTTTTAGCCCTAAAAATGAAAAACATGACTGCTCTAAGGGTGCAGTAAAATGGCACCTCACACTATACCAAGCATTGCAGTTGAAGTGCATTTATATTGCACTGCTCTCTTCCCCTCAAGTCCACACCTGTAGGTTTAGCAAAAATCTCAGATTATATATATTTAGTCGTTTGGCTTTGTAGCTTAGCCTGGTTTTAAGAGCTTATTTCTCCTGCCTGAATCTTCCTCCCTCAGAACTGGAGCTAACTAAGGATTTCCAAACTGGAAGTCTAAAGCAAGTTCTTTTCAAGAATGATCACATCAGAGTTGTTAAACTTCCCTGTCCTTAGAACTGTGCAAAGAGAAAATTGTGAGTATAACATTCCTACAGTCCAGCTGAGGCACTTCTCAGGGCACTGAGGCAGCAGCATTTGCAGTGACACCTTGCTCCAGTGCAGTTATATGACAGAATTTACCCTAATTTGAAAAAAACTCATATGCAATACTAGGTAGGTAATATCAGTCAGGCAAATACACCCTTGTCAGCCTCAAATCATTCTGAAACAAGACCAGGAAATGAGGGTTTCCTCTGGCTGGCATGAACCCTAATAGTGGCAGCTTACACATCAACAGCAGCATATTTGCTACTGATCATTTTTGGCAGAAACATCCACCTAAGGAACACATTCCTTGCCACTAGAGCACTGCACAGCTCGAGCACTAAAACACTCAACTATTAACAGAAGGAGTAAACCTGAGTTTAAAAGTCCACAGTAGCTGCAAAGTGTCAGCACCTACGGATTTTTAATTATAATATTATCTACCCTACAGAAAAAAAAAAAGAAAAAAAAAAGGTACAAAAAAAGAGCTGCCCCTTCACTACAAAACAGTTTAATTATTGTCTCACAAACTACCCCATTTATCCAGAACTGCCACAAAGTAAAAGTCCGGGGCTTTTTTCCCCTAACAGTAACAACCTACAGCAGCCTTCCTAGAACACACCCTATTGCAATACAAAAATAAGCACTGTTTTTTTAACTCCCAGCTTCATACTCAGCCTCTACAGACTCCAGGCATACAAAAATATCTCCTTGCATTGCTTTTTTTAAGCTTTTTAAACTTTGCTGCCTCTGACCTGTACTATTAAAGATCACTGGAACACTGTTGTTATCCTTAGGATGATTTTTCCTGTCGCAGGCTTTTGCTCAAAAAACACATTCCTATCAAGACAAATATACTACTGTTGATATTCTTCCTCCTATATTCATGTGGCAATTTTCATCACGTTTTAGTTGATGGCAGAGTTCCTGATGATGGGCTAATTTTTCAGCAGAGTAAAGAGGACACATTTTTTGGTTTTTACCATTCAATAAAAATAAGGGTCCTACAGGCAAAGAGCAGCTGGAGATGAGAGGTCTGTCAGTGCCCGCCCTACAGCACTAATCCTGAGGTAAGTCACAAGCCATTTCAAAAACACCTCTGGAAATTCACGTGCAATTTAGTGTTGTTCACTGGCAACGCATCTGCAGCCCCCAAAATATTTAAATACGAGTCCCTTTCACCTTTAACAAGTAATTTATCGCGCACAGACACCCTCCGAGTAGAATCCGACGCTGGGTTGGACGCACGGGGTCCTCTGACACCATCATCCCGCTTCAGCTTGCTTGCCAGTGTTAGCATTCCTGCTGCTTCCACCTGCAACACAACGGGAGAGCACAGCCCATCACCAGGAACGAAGTGCTGGGGGTGCAGAATGAAAACAACTCACAGCTGCCGAAAAAGGAATGAGCTTCCACCACGTTCTCAGCAGTCAAACACAGAAGGTGCTGCTCACAGCTCACACAACTGTGCTTAAAGATGAGGATGGCTCAGGGAATGATTTTGTTGGGGCTGTGAATACTGAAAGACCTCCAGTTTCTTAGGCCAAGGGGAAGCTCAGTTTTGCAGGAGAAAGGTCAGGCTTACGTCAGTGTTTACAGTGCAGTTTCACTGCTTGACACTGCTCCTTCCTAAGAACTGCCGGGGAAATACCCCTGGGCAGACAGTCTGCTGCAGCCTCCACGTCCACACCTTGCAGGACAACGTTCAGAGCTGGCTTTTCAGCTGGCCAAAATACAAAGAATAACGAAGAGAAAGGGGGCAGGGATCGCTGGAACTATTCTCTAACGCTAGGAAGTGAGCTCTGAGGCAGCTCCCAGGACACAGGAAAGAGACTTAAGCTGCAAACAGCGCAATGATCCACGCGGCTGCACAACAGCAACTCTCCACAGTGCAAGAAGCTGCATACAGAGACTCAGTAACTGAAATGGAGGGTTTTGCTTGGTTTGCCAGCCACTCTAGAAAATAACTGCAATAAATAATTACAATAAAAGGTGGACAGAATGCCAAAGTCATTAAACCAAAACATCCACTCTGTCATGGCTTAATATACACTTTGACACTACTCCTGGTTAAAGGTAACTCCTCCTTAAGTTTGGCAAAACCAACACAATGCCGACAAGATCTAAACCCTTCAGGCCCCACCACCACTAAAACGGTAGGGGAAATTTTCATCCTTTAAGTCATATGAATTATTTCAATCAAATAAAGGGGGGAAAATTGCAAAAAGTCAAGGTATAATCCTTACTTGGGGGCTGAGAAAGACATAATAGATAAGCAAGCAAAAAGGCTTAAAAAAAAGGGAAACATGTATTTCACAGCAGTCCCTAACAGTATGAAACTGGTGAGTCTACAAGGAGATCGAGTCCTCTGAAGCTGACAAGTGTGTGTGTCAGCTGCAAAATACATTTAAAAACAAAAGTAATGTTCAGTGTAAATCCAGCTGGCTCAGCCGAAACATACAGTAATTTTTTTCGTCCCGCTGCCCCGGAGAAAGCAAGAATAAGCAGGCAACACAGTCCTTTTTTCCTTGGAGAAGGGAAAACCAACAGCTGTTTAAAAAAAAAAAAAAAAAGGAAGGGGGGAGTTGTAGGGGAGTCTGGGAATTACTGAACAGGGTTCTACACGAAAAGAAAAAAAATAAATCTGTAAATTGCAGGCAAGCTCTCCACTCCAAAAAAACTCCATCTGTTAGGTGCCGATTCCAAATGAAATGAACTCCGACGGACGTTAAATGCCTAAATATCTTTATAGCCTGTCCTGGTAAACCGGGAAACCCAAGAGAAGCGTGACTACTGCGGAAAAGAAATCATTCGCTTCAGCTATACTCCAAATTCCAGTGGAGCACGGCAAGGAAGCCCCCGGCAGTTAAAGCAAAGCTTCCCCGCTGCAGAACCCCAGGGAGACGGGGGGGCTGTGCTTATTCACAGGGAAGGGCGCGAGAGCCCCGGGAATTATCCAGCTCCGCCGGGAGCCCCTCGCAGGGGCAGGGCAGGGGCAGGGCAGGGGGATCGCTGCGCTCCGAGGGCCGGCAGACACAGGCGGGCCCCGAGGCCCGGCGGGCCGGGGCCGCCCCGGGAGCTGTGGGGGCTCCGGGAGGGGCCAGGCCCGGGCTGGGAGGGCTGAGGGATGGGGGGCGGCTCGCACGTACCTGAGCGCGGCTTCAGGGCCCGGCTGCCGCGGCCAACACCATCCCCGGCGCCGGCCCGGGCAGGAGCGAAGGCTCCTTCGGGCTCCCTCTCCCTCCTCCTCCTCTCCTTCTCCCTCCCCTCTTCCTCCTCCTCCCTCCCCCAGCGCAGATCTCGCGAGAGCGCGGGTGGGGCCGGGCAGTGCGCCCGCGGAGTTCTCGCGAGACTTGGTGGCGGTGGCGGCGGCGCGGGGTGGGCGCTGGCGGCCGGGAGGGCGGCGCCATGTTGGGGCAGCCCCTCAGGGGGAGGGCGTGCCCTGTCCCACTGTGCCCGCGGGGGGGATGAGGCCTGCCGGCTGAGCTGTGTGTCCCCAGGCTCGATTGTTCTCACCTTTTGTAAGCAGAATCACGAATAGGTTGAAAAAAACCTCTGATATCGTCGAGTCCAACCTATGACCCGACACCACCGTGCCAATTAGACGTCCAGTCTCTCCTGAAACACCTCCCGAGAATGATGACTCCACCACCTCCCTGGGCAGCCCATTCCAATACATTCCATTATTTTACAGTGCCCTCAGAGAGCCATGGGAAAGGGCGTGATTCAGTTGCAATATAACAATATTATGTAGTGGAACATAACCAGGCTTGCTGCAACCATTGCCTTAGCGCCTACTTAGATTGATCAACTGTTTGTACGTTCCAGCAGCAGATTAGTGGAAGCAATAGTCAATCAGGTGGGAGTAACAGTGAATCACATGAAATCTGTGTTTAAAAAAAAAAAAAAAAAAAGTATCATAAGAGTGCATTTACTAATTGAGAGTGAATTACCTGGGTATCATAAATTGACCAAAATCTTTAGAAGCTGAAACAATTGCCTTAAATCAGCCCCCTCCACCTGCAAAATAGGTGCGTAAACTTAAAATCTTCCATTTGGTGGCTTCCATTAAACAAGGGAACCAGGCATGAAAGCAGCATCCAGGTTAGAAGGTGTGATAAGGCAAAGCTAGAGACTGAGCACAAGGAAAGTTTGGCTGACAGCTGTTGAAATACTCACTGTGTCCTAAACCTTCACTGGCATGATACCACCACGTCTTCCCCCAAAAGAAACTAGAATTTAGCTTCCTCAAATCTAGTTAAACCAGCACAGAACCCTGGCTCTGAGGCCTTAAATTGGCTTAGTGCTCTGACTGCTCAGCTTTTTCCTCCTGGTACTCCTTCTGGGAGTCTGCAAGGAAAGCTAAAGTGCTTCTTGCCCACCTCCAGTCACCCTCTGGGAAAAGCAGAGGACTTACTCCAAGCTACAAAAAGCTGGCAGGGGCATTAGCCTAACGCTGGCCAGCTGCAGCACTTCCCAGCTCCATCCCTGTCCCCATCAGTCCTGCTCCCAGCTCCTGAGGAGCCTGGCTGCCCCATCACTACAGCCTACAGCCTTTGCCTGGCAAAAGGAACAGTGTCTTGACAGATACCTCAGTGAGGGCAGGACAGTCTAAATACATCTGTTTTGGAGGATGAATAAACACCATCTTACCTCCTTAGGCTTTTCTCTCCAGATCCATGTATTGTTTGGCTATCACAGCACAGCACTGCCGTTCAGGAATGTTCTGAAAACAACCTCCCCCACCAGATGTTGGCTACAAATAGGCTCCAGAGAAAGGGATTTCTTGCAAGACTTCAAAACTGAAGGATCAAACTGTGAGCAGGGTCAGGAGATTGGATGCCAAAAAGGCACTGATGGCATCTGCCTGTTCCTGGGAGTCCGTGGCCACACGGACAAAACATTGGTGCTGTCTGTTTTTTGAGAGATCAGCTGTGCCTGGGTGTAACCAAACCCAGGAGTCCACGTGCAATTCCAGACACACCTCTGGGGCTTTTCCTGCCTATCTGTAGTGTTGGCCCAAGGGCATTTCCCTCCTGATGGGTTTTCATTGCCTCGGGTGCTGCTCCTGCCATCAGGTGGCAGCAGATGGGGCATGGCCAGGTGATAAAATCTACTAAAGCTCCCCAAAGAGCCCAACATCCAGGCTTTTTTCCCCTCCCTGTCCCCAAATTAAATGGAATGAGGTTTCATTTGGACAATGTCCTTGCAAGGATGTCAGTGCAACACCTGTACTGTTGTATTACAGAAAAACGTAGTAAAAAACGTGATGACAGCTTGTCTGCTTCTGTTATCTACTTTATTAAATGGCATGCAAGAAAATAATGTATACAGGCAAATATGCATAATATACTCTGTAATAAATAGCAGGTAAAAAAATAGATTTTCTTGAAAACATTTTGAAAACCGTCAAAATAAAGATATCCAATAAATACGTTCTTTCAGGAGGAGCATTTCTTCATCTCCTCCTGAGACATTTATAAGTGCACAATAAACCCCAATAATTTAAAATATTGTGAAAAAGAATTGTTCTCTGAGCTCACATGAGTAAGAAAAAAGGCTTAAATAGGAAGTACAGTCCAGCGATGCAATAGCAGTTGTTTTTCCCAGTCCTCAGGGTGTCCTTTGGGGCCACTGATGGGGGCTAAGAGCATTGCTCCTGCAGGGCAGCGCATTTCAGGTCTTCCAGCACCTCGAGGACGTGGCGGACGGCGTAGTCCTGCAGGCAGCCGATGTTCTCCTGCAGCGGGGACGGGGGCTGGGTTAGCGCTGGGCTCAGGGTGCAGCCGTGCGGCCGCCGATACCCCGAGACCCCCTGGCCCCGCTGACCCGACTTACCCTTCCCATGGCCTCCTGCAGGTTCTGCAGCCACTGGCTCACTTTCCCCGAGGGCTGATGCGAGGGAGACACCTGCAAGGGAAGCAGCGGGGTAAGGACCAGTGACAGCACCAGGGCTGTGGAGCTGGCAGGGAGTGGGGAGGCTCAGGGGCACTCACACAGCCCCGCAGATGCTCCCGGGCGTGGGTGAGGAAGTCCAGGGGCCGCTGGCGCGTCTTGGTGAAGCCGGGGTGGGTGGAGAGCTGCAGCATCATGATGGTGAAGTCCAGCTCGGCTTCTACCAGCACCACTCGGTCGGGCACCTGCGGGCAGGAGTGTGTGGTTAGGGACACAGAGAGCCAGGGCTGGAGGAGGGGAGGTCTCGAAGACCTGCCCGGGGTGCATGTGAGGGTGGGACTGGCTGACAGGAGAGGTGAGCCCCCTTGTCACAGCATCGCCTCGCTCTTACCGACAGCTGTGCCAGCATCCACTCCCGATCGAAGAGCCAGATGTTGCAGTTGCGGCCCGGCTGCCTGATCTTGCGCTGCCGGTACAAAGCAAGAGAGAGACTGAACAACAGCCGCTGTGACTTCTGGCAATGTGCAACCCTGCCAGCCGTGTGGGGTTTGAAACCAGGACAAAATTTGGCCCAGCATCCTTCATGTCCCCAAACTCTCATGGAAAACATCCTCCTCCTCCCCACACTTCTGCAGAAAACATCCACCTTGTCACTCAGGTCTCAAATTCAGCATCTCCTGTGCCTTGCCCCCCTCCCCAGCCCAGCCCCAGAGATACTCACAAACTCCTTCTGCATCTTCTTCACAGCCTCCTTCTCATCCCTCTCGATTTGCCTGTACCTGAACAGGCTGCAGCCCTTCCTCAGGGGGTCGTGGGGAAAGGCAGCCCCCAGGCTGACCTCCAGCACCAGCACAAGCAGTGTGGCAAGGCGGAGACACAGCATTTTGTTGACAAGAGCTCGATGGTGAGTGAGGGGTTACGACGGGTTGAGGAGGTTTTGGTTCAAGATGCCAGAGAGGATAAACCGGAGGACTCCGGGCAGGATTCGCTAAAGTCCTGATGCAGAGGTGCCTGACAGGTGCCACAGGTGGCTCTCTCGGCTGTGGAGCTGCAGGGCTGTCCAGGGGAGCAGCTTTGCTCTGCTGGCTGTGGATGCCTTGCTGCCCCATCTCTCCAGCTTTTTATATTCCTTCCACCGATGTGTTTGCGCTTTCAAGTTAGCCTGGAAAGTCCGGCGCCTTGCTGGGTTCAGCAACCTTGCAAACAGGAAAACGAAAGCTTTCCCGCCTCCGTTACCTGCCCCGCTGCGTCCAGCCCTGCCCTGCTCCGCCTCGACGGGGCGAGCGCGCCGGCGGTGAGGGATGCTCGGGCTGCCTCCAGCACATCCCCCCCGAGGGGGCTGAGCGTGGGGACGCTGCTGCCACACCGAGGGGCACAGAGGTGCTGGCAAGTGCGGGGACACCGGGCACGACCCAGCCCCGCGCCACGCTGAGCGCTGCGGGAGACCCCGGGCACGCAGCCCCCCAGGGACAGCAGACTTGGGGTGGCCAGGAGCGTTTCAGTGCCTCCTGAATGGCAGCAGGAGTCCGTGCCTCGGTTTCCCCATAGGAAGGGCCATGGCAAGGAGTGGGGGGAAGCAGCAGCAGGGAGCAGGCACTGCACGGCGCAGGCTGCAGGAACGAGCTTTATGTCTGTGTTATCCCCGGGGACCAGGCTCGCCACCAAAACAGGGGAAAAGGTGAAGGCAGAAGCACTTCCACCGAAGGTTTTCCAGGTGGGACACAGAGTTGTGAAGGGAGGCTGCCGGAAATGAGCAGGGCTGCCACCCTTGAAGCCGCTGGGACTGGCCGGGTTCCCCTCCTTGTTCAACCTGGAAACACAAATATGGTGTATTGACATCCCTCCAGTGACAGGAGGAACGGTGCCCCCGGTCAGCCAACTGCCCCTCTCTCTCGAGGTAACCTCCTGAGATCGCTGCTGGGCTTTTAGTTTCGTGCATTCATCAAGCATTAAATACGGAAAATGAGGGCAATGACTGGATCTAAAAAGCCAAGATGGTGAGGCAGCAACAGGCATAAATGCACTTTGCAGCGTGTCGTGTGGTGGCCGTACACAGGAAAACACAGATCCAGAAGGACTTGATTTTTAGTGTTCACATTTGGAAATAAACTGCTGATTTCAAGGAGTCCAAGAGAACAAGAAAAGTTCTTGAGCAAGCTTGTAGAAAGATACACCTATGGGTGGGCAGAGTGGCATGGATGTGGTCATGGAGGTGGAATCATCCAGTGCAGCCCTTGCTCTGGCAGGGTCAGCTGGCATGGGTTGCCCAGGGACTGTGTCCAGTTTTAAATAACTCCAAGGATGGAGTGCCAACTCCACAGCCTCTCTGTGAGTGTTCTTGTGTGTTCAGATACCCTTTCACATGTTTCAGGTTGTAGCTTTTTTCTGCTGTGCTGGCAGTAGGCACCACCAAGAGTCCCTAAGCCTCCTTTCTCAGCCTTTCCTTGTAGGAGAGATGTTCCTGTCCAACATCTTCATGACATTGATTCGACTCTATCCAATATGTGCCATGTCTCTCTCCCCCTGGGGAGCCCAAACCTGCACCCAGGACCCCAGGGGTGGCCTCACCAGTGCTGAGTAAAAGGGAAGGATCACCTCCCTCATCCTGCTGGAAACACTTCTCCCAGTGCAGCCCCAGATACCATTCACTTCTTTGCCACAAGGACATGTTTCTGGCTCATGTTCAACCTGGTGCCCACCAGGACCCCCAGGTCCTTTTCTGCCATGCCTGGTTTCTATCTGGGCAGCCCCCAGCACGTCCTGGTGCCTGGGGCTGTTCCTCTTCAGGTGCAGGACTTTGCCCTTCCCCTAGTTGAACTTGAGGATGTTCCATCAGCCCATTTCTCCAGCTTGTCTAAGTCCCTGTGGACAGCAGCATGACCCTCTGCTGTGTCATCCACTTGTGCCAGTTTGGGGTCACCACAAAACTTGGTACAGAGGGTACCCTCTGCCTCATTGTCCAGATAATTTCTCAAGAGGCAGAGCAGAACCAGCTGTTGACTCACAAGGTCCATCCAGCCCTTCCTCTGCTCCAGCAGCATCTCAGATTGCCCAGGTCTTTCCTGGAAAACTATGATGGAAATAAAGAAGAGGAGGGGGCAGCATGGATGGGACAGCGAGTATTTCCACCTTGACTGAGCTGGATGCAGATACAGCTTGGACAAGAGCCAGGACAGTAAAAGATGGTGGTAAAAGCGTGGTGGGCACAGGTTTTCCATCCACAGATATGGCCACAGGACCAGGCTCCCGTGCCAGCCTGCCCCCTGGAACAGGCAGAATGAGGTCAGTAATTAAAAGTCTGAGCTCGGGGCTTGGCTCCTTTGCCTGCCCTCTCAGTAAACAGGACAACAGCTCTGTGTTTCCTTTCTCTCCCATTAAAGAAAACCACAGACTTAGAAGAATAATTTTGATTCAGTGCAACGAAGTCCATGATTGATATAGCTCTGAAATAAAAGCCCAAACCAGCATAAATAATGCCATGTATGTCGCTCAAGCGAGGCACAGCTCAGCTGGAACAGACAGCACCTCAGCAGAAAATCCCAGCAGTTGTAAAAAAGAAATGTGCCCCCCACTGAGAGAGGGGTGATCCCCCATGAACCACTGTCCCACACCACAGATCCCTGCCGAGACGCTCTTGGGTCACCCGTCTGGCCACAGCAGCATCACATCCCCGTGGGACCCAGCTTTGGCTCCTGTTTCCCATCACTGTGGCTTTTATGTCCCAGGTGTCGTTTCTGTTTGGAGAAGTAAAGCGAAACCTCGTGTCTTCACACACGCAAAAGGAAATTCAGAGGCACCGAAGAAAAGCGAAAGCTGGGGAGGTGAAGCTGGGCCCTGAGGGTGGGTGGGATGGAGGGGTGAGGATCTCTCCTGGGGGCCTTGCTCAGGTATTTGTGCCACACTCACCTGCAGCCACAGCCAAACCCCCAGGAGCCTGGCTGAACACAATCAGATTTTTCCCAGTGGGATGTGGGCTTGCCATCCTGGGCCTTGGCGTGCGTCTCACACGGTGATGGTGATGCCATGCTCCACCATATGCCAGCCCAGCCAGCGAGGCCTGGCTGAATTCCCCACGGCTCCTCCAAACCGTGCCAGTGGCAGCTCCTGCCGTGGCAGGGGAGGGTTCCCCCAGGCCAGGGTGGGCTGGGGACACCACGCAGTGCCTGGCGGGGTGTGCAGGACATTGGGGACCCACCGCAGCCATCGCTCCAGCCCCGGCTGCAGGCACTGCTGTGCCAGGAGAGCGGCACGGAGGGGGATGGTGGAACCCCCTGGATTCACGTGGCCCAGCAGGCTGGAGCCACTTGAGCTTGCTCGGAGCGAGAAATCCCAGGTGCGTAGGAAGTTCCAGGTGCGAGAAGGAAAGTGAAACGTGGCTGTGGACAGGGCACCGGCACTACGTAAGGTAATTGCTCCGTGGTGACTCATCAGCCGCTACGTGGCACGAGCGTGGGAAAATCCTGGGCACAGGCAATGCCACTGGAGTGGGCAAGGATGAGCCCAGGCGGCTCCTTCCTGACCCTTTCTGTAGCCAGCAGGCTTGTCCGGGAGGAATTGGCTCCTGCTAAAGTAACTGGTCTGGGAAAAGAAGATAGAAGGGACAAAAAGTGTGTCCCAAAAAAGCCATCTTTAAAAATAAACCCCCATGTGGTGTGTGGGAGACTTGCCCAGGGCCTGATGGTGCCGGGACCGGGGACATCAGGTGGGCTCCACTTGGCAGCCGTTGCCCGACCTGTCCCTGCCAGCCCCGGGTGTCAGTGCCACCAAAGTGCCCCTGGCCCAGCTACGTGCCCCAGAACCCTTCAGCACCTCTCTGCACATGAGCTGTCACTGCCCTGATGGTTTGTGCCGTGCCCGAGCATGGTGGTGATGCAACCCCCGGTGTTACATCACAGCCCATCACCTGCTGCACCATCCTGGGGACGCACAGAGGGAAGGGCTGAGAATTACTGAGGTAATTACTGAGCAGACTTAAACCAACTTGTTTTAAATTTAAATTCAAAATGAGGAGAAAACCCAAATGCTTTTTCACCAGAACCTTTGCCCACTACTGTAGGGACACAGCGTGTTCCCTCCTGGGGGTTCCCTCCCTGCCCTGGCATGGCTGTGGGTATGCCCCTCTCCAGGACAAGCCCGCCAGCAGAGCTGGAAATGCCCCAGCCCAGGCAGCCAGTCAGGCCCCTGGCACCCCAGCAGCGGTGTCACCCTGGGAAGAGACACCTCTTGTGCTCCCTCCAGAGGTGACAAGCCACCAGCCCCTTCCTTACCTGGCAAGGGAGGCCTGATGGCTGCTGCTGGCCCAAACCCATCCTCACATCCACAATGGGCTTCTCACCCCACAGCTGTCCTCCCAGGACCCCACCACCCTCCTGGGGGCAAAACCTTTGCTCCCCATCCTGGAAAAGCTGAGCCAGGGCTCAGTGACCCCAGGGGAAATATGCCCAGGGCCCAGCACCCTTGCCAAGCTGAGGAGGCTCAGTCAGGACCACACCTGAGAGCGCAGGACCACAGTGGAAGCACCTCTGGGCCCTCTAAGCCCCTCTCCAGGTGTGTTTTCTGGGGCAGGGAGCAGATGTGTCACTTCTACCTTTGTACATTGCTAAGAAAGGCAGAACAGAGTGAGGGCACTGCCCTTCCCAGGGTGCCAGGGCAGCCTTCTTGCCATGGGCAGAAATTACAGGAAAGGGTACAGTCCTCACAGGGGCTGTGCCTTAACTTGAAATATGCAGAAAGCAAACAGGAGGGGACGTGTGCTGGGCTCTGAGCCCTCATGTCTCTATCTGCCCCTCCCCAAAATCCAGCCTCTAATCTTCCCTTTGCAGTGTGGGTGGGTAATAATGGGCACAAACCTGCTCCCCCTGTGGCAGCGATCCCAGAAAGGCTCCTGAACTGTGCTGAGGGCAAGTGACTCACTAGGGTCACAAAGCACTCCTGGGGCAGGTTAGCTGCTGTCACACCTGCACCAGCCAGCTAAGCACCAGGGATGGGGGCATGTTCTGACTGAGAACAGCCCCTTTCCAGGTCAGCCTTCAAAGACAGCACACACCTCCCTCAGCCTGGGCAGGGAAAGGGGCAAATCATCTTTCCTATCCAAAACCCATCTCCCCCATAGAGCAGGAGGCCACTCAGGACCTAAGACACTGAGTGTCTTTGTAGCACAATTATTTCCCCCCTGCAGGTGCTCTACAGCCTCTCTTAAAAAGAGGAACCACAGGCAACTTTTTATCAGCTTTTTAATTATTATTAATTGTGTAAGAAATTCAGCGAGTTTCACGGCAAGTGCTGTGATTCTCTTCCCCACATATAATCCAACCACCACCAGCCCGAAACGGGACCCTTCCAGTGCCAAGGGGGCAGCACTGGGCACACTGCAGGACCAAAGTGGGTAGGAGCCCCAGAAGCATAAAACCCCCTCTGCCTTCCACAGAAAATCAAAATCACTGAAATCAGCATCAATCTTCGCAAAGAATAAGAGCGGCTACAAGTGGGGTATTAGGAGACAACCCACGTTTTCGTTCCATTTTAGCACCAGAGCAGGAGGGTTTCCTCTTTCACCGTCCCTTGCACCCCAGCACACAGACGTGCCTCACCAAGAACTCCACTGGGGTTTCGCGGGAAGAAACACCCATTGTCTCCAGCATCCTGCAACGAGAAGCAGAGGATGGGTCTCGCCCTGTCCGGCCAGCTCCCACCTGACCCCCACAAGAGACAGGTCTCTTCCACCCACAGCACAAAGGCCTGGGTGGCAGATGCTTCCAGCTGCTGCACAAGGGTTGTTCTGGTCAGCGAATAAATGAGCAGGCACAGGGATGCCTCTCCTTCCCAGAAGGCCCTTGTTGGAGACCAAAACAGGTTGGTGAAGATGCAACCACCAATATTTTTTGTGCCCTCTGCTAATTAAGAATGAGGCAAAGAAACTCAAGATACCTCTGACACAAGACTTCCATGGATATATCAGTGCAAGTATACCACAGAGTTCCATGGACTTAACATTTAAGGATCTGCTGCTTAACCCTTGACAGACACCCATCCACACCTGGGGGAAAGGAGGGAGTGTACCCCCTCACAGCTCACTTCTAGCTTTGGAGGGGTCTCCACAACCTCACTCTTCGTGCACTGTAGAAGACAGGTCCTCCACATCCTGCTTTTTTACCCCAAGCAGTTTTCTCACCTCTTTTCAGTCTCTTGGAGGAGGGACTTTGCAGCTTCAGGGTCATTCTTCAGAAAGGTTTGATACGGAGAGGCAGACTCCATGTAGCCAACCACACCCTCGACAGTCATGGGGATACCGTCATAGATATCAGTGATTCTGCAAGAGAGATGGGGAAGAAAGGAGCATTGACAAGTTAAATCTTTAAGGTGGGGAAACACAGATAACAGATTAACGTGGTGGTGAATAAAGTATCTGACACCATCAAAGGTCCAGCAGATGGAAATAACATCCAATTGCGGCATGTGGTGGGTCAAGAGCTCTGACTGCTGTGCTACTGGAGAAGCAAAGATGGTTCCAGGGACCATCTCACATAGTCTGTGACTCGGACAGCCCTTTTGGTACAGGCCTACCTGCAGACCCCCATCCCCTCCAGCATCCAGAACACCAACACCTTCACACCACCACTATCACCACATTTTTGCCTTGGTGGGGAGGCAGGCACTGGCTCCCCAGAGGTCTAGGGCACGTTTGCTATCTCACTATTTTTCCTTTCACCCATGAAGTGACCTGCCCAGAAACCTCAAACTGTGCTAGACCACCAACTGAAAATCTAACCCAAGGCTGCCTCGAGCAGGAGGGGTCCTCACAGCCCTCAGACCCCACTCGATGGCTCAGTGCAGAGCCACATAAAAGCCAGGAGCAGTGGGACTGCAGCCACACAGCTCTGTCTCGATGCACAGGGGTTTGTTGATCCCCAGCAGCTGGGCTGAGGTTCTGGCAAACCCTGGGCTGGAGGCAGAGAAGCCCCCAGAGGGGAAGAGACACTCCCTTTATCCACTCCTGGTGCTGCACCGAGAGGGTTCTGCTCACCTCTTCTTGTCTGGGAATGGCAAGGCCTCGAAGATCTCTTTGTAGTTTTCCAAGACGAATTTTAGTCTATTATGTGAGTATTTTAAAATCTGGTCCCAGCACTGTAAAGACAGAGTATTAAAAAAAGCACAAAACCATTTGAAGTTCTCAATTTCCACGTAACTCAGGTTTGGGCCTAAACCTGACACATTCACACTTGGCCCTTTTTATTTTTTAAATACTCATGGCATTTAAATACACCAAAATTCTCACTTAGTGCCCAGAATTTAAGGATGCCATTTTATTATAGAGATAAGAGTTCTGTTTTTCTCCCTATGCTGCTCTTACTGATTGTGCAAAGACTCCTTTTATCCAGTTGTTAAAACACCCTTTGCCAAGAAAGATTACTAAAAAAGGACTTCTCCCAAACAGTTTATACTTCCCATTCTTTTCATTGTGATCAACAGCAGGAGAAGTATCTTTGACAATACCAGCCCCCAGATATGCTCTGGCACCTTTCTCAACCCTACCAGAGCCTGCCCTATCAATCCTGGTGTCCCTTTTCTCCTCATCCAGCCAGATTTAGCACTGCTTTGGAGCCTCTAAATCCCACCTCAGCCTTGCCCCTGCATTTAACCATCCCTCTTCTGCTCCATCCTGCATTAGGATTCCTCTCTGCACCCAAGCAATATGCATTTCCCCATGCCCAGACCGAGCCCTGAGGTTTGGGTTCCGTCCCCTCACCTCCTTGAAGATTTTGGTGAGCTTCTCAGAGCAATCTCCGTAGCGCACGCTCATGTCCACGGTGTAGGTGCTGATGGCCACGCAGCCGCCCGGCTTCACCACCCGCTGCACTTCCTTCATGAACTTCTGGATGTCAAACCAGTGCGCGGCCGTGAACGAGGCCAGGACATCCACAGAGGCGTCCGGGAACGGCAGCTCCTCTGCAGGGCACACGCTGGGAGCGGGGAGGAGAGAAAGACATCTGTGATACGGGAATCAGAGGGTAGGGCATGGAGCCAGTGGGTATTTTTTGGAGTCCACGAGGACTGTGTGGGATGCAAGACCACGGCTACAGGAAGCCTAGGATAATGCCTGTTCACCTCGGGAATTCCACCAAATAAGGCTTTCCTTGGTGTCATCTGGGTCTTACAACAAGCGTACTCACAAAACACCACTCCCGAATGTTGCCTCGGGCTGAGCTCACTCTCCCGACACTCACAGGTAGGAGACATTGGGCGTGGAGAGGGTCTCCTTGGCCTCCTGGATCTGTGCTTCACTGATGTCCGTCCCCACCACCTTCTTGAAGTGCTCCGCAAGGAAGCGGGTGCCTTGTCCGGTCCCACAGCCGACGTCCACCACCAGCTCAGCAGGGATTGCCTTCTGTGGGGAGGAGCAGATGCATCTCAGTGGGCAGCCACCCAGTTTCTGTGCTTTTACCCCACTGCTTCCCACAGCATCCACTCAGGAACAGCCTTGGCATGGCAGAACCTGTGGAAGGCCTCTCCTGTGCCCCCGTCTTGCCTTGAACCCTGGTAATTTGTCATACCCTGTGGCACCAATCAAGATAACACTCCCAGCAAGGTAAACACCACCACCCACAAATAAAGATACCCTGGATTTTTCCTCCAACCTGGCCATACCCTACTCACCTTTTCCTGCAGGTAGGCAAGGATGGTTTGCTGCAGCTCTTTCCCGGGTGCAAACCTGTATTTTTGGTAGACGGCCGCATGGCCTTTGCCCTCGAACATCTGGGTGCTCATGCTTGGATAACCCGGCACCTGGGAAGAAGTAGGAAGCCGAGATTGTCACCAAGGGGTCAAATTCCTGCACCTCTTCAGCCTGTGACCGCAGGCACTAAAGCCTCCAATTCCCGGCGGGGCCCCCGGGAGGACTTTGCCCGGGAGGCTCCGGGCAAAGGAATGTAAACCTGCTCTCTGAGAATCCCTCCCACGGCTGTAAACTAATCCCAAGAGGAAACCAGCAGCATCCGATGCTGAAAAACTTTCCAGGTTTTTAAGCAATCCTTTACTCCTTTGCTTCCCCAGCCCCAGTCACCCCCCCGGGTGTTTTCTGAAATAAGTCACCATTAAAGTAGAACAGTTTGGGTTTGGTTTTTTTTCTGTGGGGGGTTTCTCCGGAGGTTTTTTGGGGGTTTGTTTGGTTTTGGGTTTTTTTTTAAGGAAACCCATGTTTTAGAATTAACACAAACACAACAACTCGGCCCTGCGCTTTCTCAACCTCCTGGTATTTTTTGGCCTCTCGCGGACAGCGCACAGGGCGTTCCCTTGCTCGCCCACTAATGTGCCCCCCCCGTGATGCTCCGGGACCCCTCGGTCCCCGCATCCCCGCGGCGGTCCCGGCCCATCCCGCCGCACCGGAAGGCTCTCAGCCGCATCCTGTTTGTCTCGGTGCCCGAGCAGGCGCCGTGCGGGACAGCGACAGCTCCCTGGGCTGGTGAGAGACCCCAGGAACCTGCCAGAAGGGCTCCCTGCCCCGTCTGACGGGACCCAGCACCCTCTCTGTGCCCACGGCGAGCGAGGCGGGCAGCTGCGACATCGGACAGTCAAGGGTTATTCTGCCTTGGGGTGCAGGAATAGATGCTCCAACAGCGCAGGGCTGGAGCTCCCAACAGGGAGCAGCAGCGCTGCCGAAGGCCTTTCTGGAGGGATCCTCCAGCTGCTTTCCGAGCGCTCAGAGGAGCCTCCTTCCCCCAGCGCCCCCCGCCCTTACCGCCGACAGCCCCCGCAGCTCCCGACGCCTCTCCGTGCGGAGCTCCAGACCAGGAAAAGAGGGAAGAAAGGCGGGCGATGGCCGGCGCCGCCCCCGGTGCCTACCGCCCACCCCGCAGCTCCTCCCTGCCCGGCCGGAGCGCAGTCGGAGGGGCTAAAATCCAGAGGGCAGTTCCAGAGGCTCATCCCATCGAAATGCCGGAGGCCCAGAGCCTTAGTCTTTACACAGTTCCGTAGTTGCTAATTACAGAGAGCTTTCAAAATGCCCACGGATCCCGGGGGTCGCTCAGCAGCCCCCACGTCTCGGGAAGCAGATACAGAGCCCAGAAGATGCTTACAAGGTAGCAGGAGAACAGGATGCAAAGCTGCGGGCAGCCAAAGCCGTACCTACAGCGCTCTGTCTGCACTGAAGGCCCCTCCCATCATCCAGCGGAAAGAGAACATGCAGAAATAGAGTCCCCTGCACCAACGTGAAGAGCGCAGAGCACAGTATTTCGGGACTAGGCAATCTGCCCTGCTTTGGATTTACTCCTTTGCTAAGAGTAATGCTAATTCCATGCAGCTGAAGGCAGAGAGTCCTGGTTCTCTGGAAGCACTCAGTTTGTACTCTGCACAGCCCTAAAGCCACTCCTAACTTTAAGAGAATACAGGTGGTATTTAACTGATTATCCTCTGGCTACTGAGACCAAACACCTGCAGTGCAGAGGAGTCCTTTGCTAGGTCTCCCAACCTTTGCCACACTGGATTCAGCTGTCTTCGAGTCCCTATTCCAGCCCTCTTGTATTCCCCAAGTGACAATGAATCTCTGATGGCCCTGCACCATGCAGCAATAAATTGGTATTCTTAACCCTTGGGTTGCTGAGCCTTAGTCCAAACATGAGTTTAAACACCAGGCACAGGGAATCAGACACTGTCCATCATCCCTACCAGGCCACTTACTAAATCCACAGACTTTAAGGAATGTAAAAGTGCCCTGGGGTCTTCCCAACTTGTTCCCCAAACCTACAGGCCATGTGGATTTGAATTACATAGCAGGGTCCTGGATTAATAGACCTCCAAACTCTGACCTTAATCAGAAAAGGACAATTTAAGATCCTTCATCCCTCCACACTTGCTCTCCTGAAGTCCTGTGCCCGTTGGCTCTGCCCCCTCCCCACCTTTGTGTCTCTGCAGAATGCAGTGGCAAAACAGCTCCCAGAGCTTTGCTTTTCCAAACAGGATCACTACGCCAAGCCCTAACCTCATCAATGGCCAGGATATAGCACTTGAGTGCTTTTGATGCCTCCCTGTGCTCCTGCACTGCTGGCATTCCCTGCCCATGCCATGTCCTCACCTTGCTGCACCAATCCAGGTGTGTGGCCATCGTCCTCACTCAGCCACTGGGGTTTCACTGCAGCCTCTGGGACTATTTCCAGGGAGATGTTTGGGTTTCTTTCACTGCCAATGCATCTCACTCTGAAATTTATTTAAAAAAAAAAAATCAATCTATTTTAGGGAAAAAAGCTCAAAGGAGACTCCTGTCAGTTTGCCTGTGTCACTTGTTGGTATTTTTCACCACCAGCACCATGGTTTCCACAGCACTGAAATGTCTTATCTTGATATGGGAAAAGCCACTTTGTTTCTATTCTTGTGGTTCGTTTCACTGTACATCAGTAAATATTGTACTGAATTCTTTTCATCCCAGGGAAAGAGTGCTGCCTCCTGAAAACAAAACAGCTGACATCCCCTCAGCCAGATGCTTTGATATTGCTGAAGATTCCCTTTTCCCTCCTACCTTGTGAGAAAGAGCTGCTCTGTTTCATCCAGAGTACAGATGTCCCTCTCAGCCCAAGCCTGGCTCTGTAACTGTGTTCATGCTGTCCCCAGCAAAAATTTTCTGGCAGAAAAATCTTCCCTAATTTCACCTGGAGAACACTTACCTGGCTTCTTTCCTGCAGCTGCAAAACAAGTTACAAGCCTCATGAACACCTTCTAATTAATTATGTCTATTGCTCAAGTGGAAAGCTAATTCTCATTTATTTTCCTGCTCAAGCACTGCCAGACACACCACGCTACATTTTTCAGGGGGTCTCCCAATTTTAGAGGATCTGAGAACTAAAACAATTGCACAAAGTCTTGCTCAGTGGGTTCAATTCTT
This sequence comes from Empidonax traillii, assembly GCF_003031625.1. Classification (NCBI taxonomy): domain Eukaryota; kingdom Metazoa; phylum Chordata; class Aves; order Passeriformes; family Tyrannidae; genus Empidonax; species Empidonax traillii. Next base: position 280,112 of record NW_020955477.1, read on the forward strand.
CCCCTTCTCTGTGGACAATGGAAAACATTCCAGGTCTCACCTGTCTGCAGGAATTTAAGAAAAACCCTCAGCTCTGACCATCTGCATCAGAGGTGCCCCTTTGGGCATCTCCCAGGCTTGGGAGATTTTCCCCTGTTTATTTGTTCTTTTATGGAAAAGGAACAAGATTTATTACCACAATGGGGAATAAAGGGATAGGAAAATACTTGGTAATTCTATCAGGATCTTTTTTTAAACATATAGGGCTCAGACTTTAAATTAATGAAGAACACAATTCTCTTGGCTTACAAGCAGCAAGGCATGGATAAAATCTCCTTGTAGGGAAGGGGGTTAGCCACAAATTAAGGATGTCGCAGCTGATTGCACAGCTGCCTGTTAGAGCTGTGCCTCAAGGTCTTGGCTGGGACTGGGGCTATCCTTACCCTCTCCCTGGCAGCTCTGCAACCCAGGAAAAATCAGTGCCTATGTGAAAAAAGAGCCCAGATGAATGAGACCCCCAGAGGATCAATCAGAGAGGGAGATGGAAATCTCTGCAGCTGTGACTATTTTTGGGGAACTTCAATTGCCGGATCCGTGCAATTGTAGCCGGCATGTCGGCTGGTTATTGTCGTGCTCAAGCACACAAAAGGCTGGGGGAGAAATAAAGGCAGGCAGGGGCACGCTCAAGGGCAGGGGAGGAAGCCTGCAGAGGAGAGCGCCCTTGACTGTGAAATCCTGCCTCGCCCCTTCGCTCGTCCGGCCATTAATCCTTCCTGATGGAATGACTGATGTGCAGCGCCTGTGGGAGCTGCGAGCCCAGGCTGAGAGCAAAGCCCCAGCACTGGGATCTTCCACAAACAATAAAAACAAGTCCTTCTCCCATAGTATCACCTTTTCCCTAAGGAAGATGGATCTTGGGGACGATGAATGAAATGAAATTTAGAAGTCACCTGAGAATGCGTGGCAGAGGACACCGAGATCTCCCATTCCCCATGCAGGGTCCAGAGGCTCCTCCATTGCTTCCTGGCTCATCTTACCTCTTTACTTGCTGACAAAGCATCACCATCAGCATATCACTGTGTCCTGTCCATCTGTAACTGCACAGCCATCGATCTCTCATTTCCTGATGGCCTTAAGCAGCCTGAACACCTCAACTCGCCCTGGTGGCACCACAGCCCAGTGCTGCCGCCTCTCGGCCCAGGGGCTTCCCCAGCTGCCTGCACAGAAGCATGAGATGATGATTTTGGTGTTTTGGGGCACAGCTGGTTCTCGATGGGATGCTGCCAGTCCTGCCAGATTCGCTGCGCTCTTGGCTTTTGCTGCTGGAATTTGGCACCATCCCAGTGCAGCAACTTGGAGAGAGAGCCAGGTGGGAGAAGGAGCCCAACTGTATTTTGGCAGTGGGGTTTCTCTTCTCCTTACCAGAAATGCATATTTTTGGGCACTTGGGAGCAAAGAAGGTCTCAGAGAGGGACAGAGGGCTCAGTCTTCAGCACTTTCTGGAGAGCATCAGTTGTGCAAACTGAGGTTAAACACCTCAGACTGTCTGGCAATAGCTGAGCAGCTCCGTGCACCTCAACCTTCAGCTTCAGCCCCTGCATTTTGGGTTCCCGGGGGGGCCCAGCACTTCATTATCCAGCACTCCTGGGTGTCCAAGAGGACATGATCCCCTGCTGATGGATTAACATTTCTGGAATTAAAAAGAGGCAGAGAAACATGAGCATAGATTGATCTTATTTCACCTTTCCTCTCATGCACAGGCTGGAGGATATATGAGGATATAGTAGATGATATTATTATATCTGCTGACATAAGGAAAAAAAAATCCAGTGGTGTTGGGAAGCTGCTGTAGTAAAATTAAATAACTCTTGGGGATGTACGTGGCCAAACCAGACTTGGGTCTGGCTGATGCCTGATGGGCTGTTCTGAAATGCAAAGAAATCTGTGGAGATTAAATGAGATCCAGAACCGTCTTAATTCAGAGTTTAAGCTTTTTCTTCTTTGGAACCCAGCTAAGGCATGTGATAGGAACATTCACTGTAAGATGGGGAGAAATAAAGCTGAAGGGAGCAATATTTTCAGCTTTCCTCTCCTTCCTCCAAAAGCCCCTGTACCATGAGACAGCCAGGCCCATCATCCCCTGCCCATTTCTCATCGCAGTTCTCAGGATCACAGCCCTGTGTTGCAAAAGCCAAGTGGAAACAAACCTGGAAGTACAGTGGCTCAGGGGGCTGGAAAGGGGGAATTTTTCGCTCTGGCCATGCTGTGCTGGCCAGTGATGGCCTAGTTCAGTGGTGGCACAAGGGCTGGAGGCTGCAAATGCTGTGCAGCGTGGCATCGAGGAGGGGGCAGGAGGGCACAGAAGGGTGCAAGAGGGTGCAGCAGGGTGTGTCAGGCTGTGTGAGGATGCAGGAAGGTGAGGGAGCATGGAGAAGGGTGTGAGAGGATGCAAGAGGGTGCATGAGGACGCTCCTGGAGGGTGTGGGAGGATGTGGGAAGGTGCAGGATGTGCATGAGGATGCAGTGGGATGGAGGAGGGCACGTAGGGATGTAAGAGGGTACAGGAAGATGCAGCAGAGATCAGAGGGGTATAGGAAGGTGCTTCAGGATGCAGAAGGGTGCTGCAGGGTGCTGTAGGGGAGAATGCAGGAGGAATGTGCAGCAGGAGAGTGCAGGGACACGCAGGAGGAAGATGCAGGAGAAAGCTGAAGGTGGATGGTTAAAGCAGATGCAGGAGGGTGCAGAAAAATGCAGGAGGGTGCAGAGCTTTGCAAAGGGGTGCGGGAAGATGCAGGAGGAAGGTGCAGGAGGGTGCAGGACCAAGATGCAGGAGGGCGGCTCCAGAAGGATGCGGGAGGGCGCAGCAGCCCGTCCCTGAGCAGCCGGCGGGGCCGTGCCGTGCCGGGCAGGGCGGCAGGGGCGGTGCGGAGCCCGGCCCGGCCCCGCTGCGGGGGAGGGCCCGCCCGGGCCGGCCCGCCCTGCCCGGCTCTCCGGCGGCGCCGATGGGGCTGCGGGCCTGGCTGCGATCGCTCGGCGGCTGCTGCGGCTGCTGCGGCGGGGAGGCGGCACCGCCCGAGAAGGAGCCCCTGCTGAGGTGAGACCCCCGGCCCGGCCCCGCGGGGTGGGGGGATGCGCCCACCCCAGTCCCCCGGTCCCCAGCCTGCCGTGAGCCCCTCTGTGCCCAGACTCGCTCCCAGCGCTGTCACTGGGGCTGGGCATCCCCTGCCGGAGCGCTCAGGGCTCCGGAGGGATCTTCCCCTGGCGGGAACGAGCAGCTTCCCGTGCCCTTTCCGCCTGGGTTGGCTGTCACAGGGGCTGGGTTGCTCCTACCAGCCCACGGCGCGATACCCACTGGGATGCTGAGGCACCGGCGAGGGGGGTTGTACGGGGAAGGTTTAGGGAGTGAATCGAGAGCAGCATCTCTTCGGTGTTCCCCCCGTGATGCTCGTCCACAGGGACGGTCCAGCGCTTGTGTTTCCATGGTGGGATTTCAACAGAGAAGGATGAGACACTGAACAAAAAGGCATCAGGTCTCACCGTTAGGCAGCTCTATGCTTTGCAAAGCTCAGTTCCCGTGTCGGGATCGTAGAATCACAGAATGGTTTGGGTTGGAAGGGACCTTGAAAATCTTCTTGTTCCATCCCTGTGCCACCTCCCACTAGACCAGGTCGCTCCAAGCCCCGTCCAACCTGGCCTTGGACACTCCCAGGGATGGGGCAGCCACAGCTTCTCCGGGCAACCTGTGCCAGGGCCTCCCCACCCTCACAGAGAGCAGTTTCTTCTAAGCATCTGATCTAAATCTCTCTTCTTTTAGTTTAAAACCGTTCCCCCTTGTCCTATCACTATCTACCCCTGTAAACCGTTGCTCTGCCTCATTTTTACAAGCCCCCTTTAAGAAGTGGAAGGGGCTCCAAAGTCTCCCTGGGGCTTTCTCTTCTCCAGGCTGAACAATCCCAGCTCTCAGCCTGTCTCCATCCAGGGATGCCGGAGAGGAGATGAGGGCGCAGAGCCGGGGCCGGCTGTATGTGCGAGCTGCCCGTGCTGATCTCCAGGGAGCAGATCTTTCTCTCCCGCTGTCGGTCGCATCTGCTTTGTGCGCAGAGCCGCGAGGCTTGGGGGGTTGTACGGAAAGATAAAGCCCTGAGCCGTGGAGAAGAGCCGTGAGCTGTGGAAGAGCGTGAGGAGAGTTCGCATGTCGCAACACACCCATGCAGTAGGTTTTTGTGGCACCTCTCCCTCCTTCCCCAGCTCCCAGCCACGGTCTCAGCACCACCAGTGCGTATCCCAGCCCTGGGAGGGGGCAGGGACCGTGCCCTCCCTGCGTCATCGGCACGACAGAGGCATTTCTAGGGGAGTGTGAGATGCTCCCGGTGTGCCCTACATAGGTGCCAGGTAACAGAAGAGCTGGTGGCAGGGCTTGAAACGTCCTGATTTTGCGCTGTTAAAGCAGTTACCTAAATAATAACCAGATAATCCTGACCATGAGGTCTCCAGCCCAGGAAATCGGCATTAACCTACCGGGAGCTGAGCACACGTGTGAAGAAGCTCCTTCCTGTGGCCACAGTGCCTGCCCCTCACCTGGCTCCTTTCTTTAGTAACACGCCTTCCTCTGGCGATCCAATTAATGCTGGCTATAAGTAGGAAAGCCTCTATAAATTCTGGGAATTCTAAAGGCACCTGCTCTGTACAAGTGTGCCAGCAAAATTAATCTAACAGCCTAATCACTGGCTTGTCCCTCCTCGGGAGGCTTTTGGGTTTTATTTCATAGCAGGGATCTTGCTTCCTGGCTCTGTTTTTATTTTCACTGCAACTTTGTTTAAAATGAATGGCTTGCTCGAGATTTCCAATCCTTTAGCTGAGTTTTAGGTTTTGGGACCTGGTGTTGCTGGTGTTGCAAAGCATCCAGCCTGCCTGGCTGTCTCTCGATGTGCAGCGATGGGGTCTGGCTTGGATGGTGCACTCAGGATGAAAATAAACTAAATATTTGGGCTCTGAATTCCAAAACAAATTGGATGTGGACTGAAGGTCCCCTGGAGAAGAAATAGGAGAAGAAATCGGAAAAATCTGACAAAGCATTAGTGCTCACCATTTTCTGGATAAAATCCAGAGCGTGAAATGGTCCTTGTGGTCCCACAGAGGTTCCTGTAACCTGCAAAGCAGCTGCCGTTCACGTGGTCCTTTCTTCTCCTCTCATTTCTTCCTTTTCGATGTTGGAAGAGCTATTGGCAGAGCTCTCCATGCCTGTATGGATTTGCTGACTCCTGGGCTCTGCCTGCATTCCTTACAGGCTGCTGGATGCTCCATGCTGTGATTTGGAAATCGAGATGCGCTGGGAAGCTGTGAGGGAGGGAGTGGCTTGGAAAAGCTCAGGTGTGGGAGTGCTATTGCCAAATACTCGTGCTTTAAGCAATTCATATGTTAAGAGTATTGGTAAATCCCTGAGTGGGAAGAAGCCTGTTGAAGGCAGGATGGGGCTGAACTCATGCTGATGGCACAACTGGCTCCTGAGTGATCCCTTCTGGGCTGGGATCCTGTCTGCTCCACAACTGAGGAGCGGTTTGAGCGAAGCCGTGCTGGCTCCGGTGAGGGAACGGCTGAGTCGTGCCATCCACACCCTCCAAGTTACCTTTGTTTGCCTGTCTTTAATGAGAGATTATAAGAGATTATCTTTTCCCTTATTACCTGTTGCTCAGGTTTTCGGTTTGTTGAAAGTCTAATTAACCTTCCTGCTTCAGGAATGCTGGTGGGAATTATTTTTTTTACTATTTCACCTGTGTGCTGGAACTCCTCTTAGCATCTTTTTATGGCTTGGCGCCACAGCGCTCACAGAGTTATCTGAGGTTTCATTGGATGGATTCCTTGCAAAAGCAATGGGATTTGGGTAGCACACAAAATAAACAGTGGGTTGTTCTAACAAGAAGTGAGCAGAGATTGCCACAGGGTGGCTGAGGAGACTGTTGGGTAAGGCCAAAAATAGTTCTCCACTTGTATTGTCCTGCTCAAGTGCCTGGACATCCTAATTAGACACTTATTGCAAATCTCCTGCTAAAAGTTCTCCTGGTAGAAGTTAGTGCCCCTATTAAAAAAATGCGCATTCCAATAGCAATATAAATCCATAACACACAGAACTGCTCCCCGTGCAGAGAAAAGCTCCCTGCCTTCCCAAGGAACAGCCTTCCCATGTGGCACCCCTGGAGAGAATCCAGTTCCACCTATGTTCAAGCAGGGTCAGCTGGAGCAGGTTCATCATCACAGAGTGATTTGGGTTGGGAGGGATCTTAAAGAGCATCCAGTTCAAACCCCCTGCCACAGGCACGGATGCCACCCACAAGGTAGGAAGGCAGGAAGCTGTGGGAGCAATTGGAAGATGCCACCTGTCATCCTAGAAGATGGATGCTCCCAGTTCTTCCAGCCTAGCTGCTCAAATAATATCCAGTGTCTTTAGCAAATTCATGTGTCTCATGTCTCTCACGGCAGCACTGCCTGGTATGAACTGTGGTTTGTGTGCTCAGGATGTTTGCTAAGGGAAAAAACTCACCTGCCTTCCTATTCCCCACCGCTCTTCCTCCTCCCCTCTCCCAGGCAGGACTGTGGGCTGTGGGAAGGGGCTGCCACAGCAGTGGGCACTTTTCCCTGGGAGAGTAAAAGGAGGCAGTGTGGTGCTAAAATGCCGCCTGGCCTCTGCCCCTCTCTGCAGCAACAACAACCCCTACGCGTCCTTCGGAGCCACGCTGGCGCGGGATGAGGAGCAGAACCTGTGGAGCACCCCCCACGACGTGACCCACACGGAGGCGGACGACGACCGGGTGCTGTACAACATGATCGTGGTCAGAAACCAGCTGGACAAGGACTCGGAGGTGAGGCAGCGCCGCTCCGAGCGCTCGGTCTCACCGTGGACCAGCCTCGGAGCTTCCATCACACCCTTTGGGCTCGGAGCCTCCACCACGCCCTTTGGCAGTGCCTCTGTTTAAGCACCCATTAATCACAGAACCACAGAACAGTTTGGGCTGGAAGGGACCTTAAAGCCCATCTCATTCCACCCCCTGCCATGGGCAGTGACACCTCCCATTAGACCAGGTCGTTCCAAGCCCTGTCCAACTTGGCCTTGAACACTTCCAGGGATGGGGCAGCCACAGCTTCTCTGGGCAACCTGTGCCAGGGCCTCACCACCCTCACAGGGAGGAATGTCTTGCTAATACCTAATCTAAACCTACTTTATTTTGTTTGAATCCATTCCCCCTTGTCCTGTCAGTCCAGGCTCTTGTACATAGTCTCTCTCCATCCTTTCTGTGGGCTCCCTTCAGGTACTGGGAGACCACAATTAGGCCACCCCAGAGCCTTCTCTCCTCTAGACTGAACAATCCCAATTCTCTCAGCCTTTCCTCATAGCAGAGCTGCTCCATCCCTCTGATCAACTTGGTGGCCTCCTCTGGACTCGTTCCAACAGGTCAATGTCCCTCCTTCAATTAAGCTGCTGGAAAGACCCTAAAGTCCCCCAGCATGGGTCATGTAGGTATCAGGTCCTCCCATCTGTTCCACTGCCCTCCAGATTTTACCCTGGTGTGGATGGATCTGTGGCCTTCTCACCCCTGGGAAGCTCAGGGTTGTCTCTAGCAGCTGAGCCAGGAAGAGCCACCCAGGAAGGGCTGTGATGCTTTTCTCACCTCCATGGTACCCTTAGGTTCATCTCCCTCAGTTCTGAGAATCTCTGTGTTCTCCTTGTCTGGGATACTTTCAGTGCCCTCCCAGGGCATTATCCCACTGAGCATATATTGCCTCCGGAATCTTTTGTCCCCCCTTCACTGGATATCTATTTCTGTACATCTTTGACCAGCCAAAGCCAAGGGTTATATGCCTTCCATGGAGGAGTAAGGAAACACAGCAGCTGACACTTGAAAACCAAGGAAGTCTGAAGGCCAGTGGTAGGCTGGCTACATCCAGGGATGTGGGAAAGGACACAAGGTAGGCTTGAGATGGAGATCAAGGACAAATGGACTTCTTGGGGAAGGAAACTGGGAGGAGGAATAGAAGAGACAAAAAGATAGTGGCAGGGAATGGCAAGAACACGAGGAAGGTGTTGTACAGTGGACAGGAAGCATTTGTTTCACACGTCTCAGGAAGCAGGGAGGATTCCCAGGCATTCACTGTCACTAAAACATGCACAGGAATGATGCCCTACAAGGACCTCAACCCCCCCCCACACCAAAAGTGCTCTGGAAGTGACCCCCAGCCCAATTTCCTGGTTTCCCAGGCTGCTTGTTTTGTCCGCTATCCCCCTAGTTTGTCCTTTCCCTGGCCAGGCTGGCGTTATCCCTGCCTGCAGTGGCATTTGCCCGGCAGTGGCAGTGCCCGCAGCTGAGCTGTCGCTCCGGCGCCGTGTCAAGTCCAATCCTCCTCCAGTGGGTTGTGCGGCAATTATCGGGAAGCAGGGAACTGGCACAGGGAAAAATCATCGCTGTTACATAAAGGCTGTTTTGCAGCCCTGATTTCCTTCGCTAAGGCCCTTCAGCTCAAAGGAGATTTCAGTGGCCTGATTAGGAGCGGGCTGTGGTGAACAGTGACACGTTTTTCCCTTCTCTGCTCTGACTCCAGGATGTTTGCAGGAAAGCCTGAAGGCTTCACATTTAATTTCATCACGATCCCACTTAATCCAAGAGACTCCTCCTCCTGGGATAGTCCCCTTGAACCAAAAGCTAGTTCATCTTTCACAGGAAGCTTTAGACTCCAGAGAGATCAAAATTACAGTTTTTAAAAGTTAAATGAGATAATGCAATCCCTGTATGCAGTTGGCCAGAATCCCCACTCAAACAGCTTTTCAGCTTGATTTAGGTCTCATGATGAGGCAGGCCTCCTAAAAACTATTATTATCTATAAAAGAGTGCCAAAAAGTATAAAAGTGGCCAGACTGCTAAAAAGCTGTCTCCTTGGGCATGTGTGTCAGCCTTCTTCTGGGTGCAGCGGAGACCATCAGTTAAGGGTGAGCAGGAGATTGCTCCTGCCTGTCCTAAATCCAACTCTTTCTCCCCATCTTCGGTGTAGCCATAGGGTTTTCAGTGGCGCTGACCATCCAGTGAGAAATGAAAGCCCAAAACACACGGGGCTTCCTCTGCACAACAAATGTAGAATCACATCCCCTGTACTTTCACGCAGTGCAATGAATAAAGCGCCTGAGGAGTGCAACATCAGGTCACCTTTGAGGAAAGCCAACGCATGATCCACTCAATTGGAGTTATGGCACCGTGCCCTTTGCAGCTCGGGGTTGCTGCTGCTCTGCTGCTTCCTTTTACATCTGGGGAAACTGAGGCACCACCCAGAAGCCCAGCAAGCTAAAGCAGACTCCAGCTGCAGCTCTTTCTGGGTGGCAGGACAGGGAGGGACTTGGCTGGCAAAGCCAACATTCCTGTGTTCGGCCCCGGGTGCCAAAATCTCTCCTTACTCCAGCAGGCATTTTAAAACTAGGCCAGATTGCAGTGCCCTCCCCTCCTAATGAGACTTCAGCCCCGAGAGAGAAAAAAAGTCTAATTGCAGAACAGCTCTGGGCTGCAAAAGCCATAATCTGCTTTGGGGGCTGCTCTGTTCCCAAGGTCCCCAGGGAGAGTGCATGGATGCTGCAGGACAGGGGATGGAGGAACCATTTCTTTGTGCAGTGCACAAGTGTTACGAAACCATAGGTCCTTTTTTTCCTGTGGTTATAACTGACTGAAAGGAGAACTACTCTCTGTATTTCTGCTTTTTCATTTAGCAGAGAAATTTTTGGTGTGCAGTGCACTCACCGTATGCTTTGCCATTCCCCACCTTTATCTCAGGGATTTCTTAGCGCAGGACTTTGGAAGGATCCCAAAGAACAGGTTGCTCTACACTGTGTGTGCTTTATCTGCATGGCACCACCTTGGCAGCACTTGTGTTCTCCCTTGGGATCAGTTCCTTGCCCCCACCGTGGGGCTGGACCCACACTCCATCTGTGTGGAGCCATTTCTTCCCCCTGCCCCTTTTGACAGCCCTGCTCTGAGAAATTTTGGCAGCTCCAGCCCAAACTCAGTGAGACTTTGGAGATCAGAGCTATCATCAAAGCTTTTGAAGGCTGGGGTCAGTGTTTCAAATTTGGGAATTTATTTTTTTTTTCCTCCTCCTGCTCTGCAGCATTGTTGAACCTGTTGGGGTATAAGGTAAATCCTAAATCTGGAGGTGAAGTGAGCAGCAAGAGCTGCACTGGGGTCGTTGCTGGGCTTATGTGTGTGATGTGGCTGACAGGTCTCTCCCTGAGGGCCAGTTTGTGGTGGTCCTGGTGCCTCCACGGCCTCTGGTGGAGTGTGTGGAGTTACTGGGGCAGAGAGGCTTCAGAAAAGGAGCCACGGTCAGAACAGCTGTGCCACAGCCCTGCGAGCAGAAGCAAAAGGTGGGATCTTGCATTATGACTGAGGAAAAAACCCCTTTTCTTATGGCTTGCTGTAAATGCAGTGTTTCTCTCTTCTTTTGGCTCATTCCCTTGGGAAAGGTGGGATCATAAACCCCACCAGCAAAGGCAGTTCCTCAGCCTGTATCCCTGCCAGGGGCCTGGCTAGCAGAGCGACACTGGCATGATCCTCCTGAAAAGCCCATTAATGAGCTGACAAGGCCTATTTTTCTTCTTCCTCCTGCTCTCTGACAGGATTATTCTTTTTTAAACAGGTTGCAGAGAAGGTCAGTATTGTGACAAGCTGTTGCTGGGGCATAGAGAGGTGATGGGATTTATCCAGGGCCAGGGATGATGGTTGGGGAGCCCAGAACCGACCCTCCTGATGCCTGCATGCCTCTCTTAAAATGAATCCAATTTAAGCTTATGCTAAGCTGAGATGTCGGTCGATAGATCTGTAGTTTGTATTTGCTCAGCTATTTCCAGTGGAGCCCCAGCAGGAGCATCCCTGGAGGTGGTGTGCTACCTGCCTGGACTAGTATTTTGCAATCTTTCTCTGGTAACTCTGTTTTGACCTCATTTCCAAAATAACTCTTGAACAGAACCTCAAGGGAATAAAGGGAATGGCTTAGGTCGAGGATTGCTTTGGCAACATGAAGAAAGCGCCCTCCTAATTAGTGAATTTTCATATGATCAGGGATGAGAAGCTGGACAGTCCTGCCTGTTCTCTTGGCACATCTTTTTCCAGGGCTCTGAGTTATGTACCAGCCTGGCTCATTTCATGCCATTTGGCATTTGCAGATTTTAGTGTTTCACACTAGAGAGTCTGGGGAAATTTTCCAGGTAAACATTTGAAGGGCTGAGCACTTAGGGAAGAGAGGCAGTGGGGTTTCCCTGCTGCTCCTGGGATATTCTTGACTCATGCACGCAGGGATTTCTCAAGCCCCCGCTGGTATGTGTTGCACCCAGCTCTGTGGGTTTAAAAGGGCAAAACTGGTTGCAAAAAAACAGGGCTGGGAACTGCAACCTGCCTTGGTCTCCCGTGGTTAATTCAGATTTTGGCAAAAGGGTGGTTTTCTTAAAGGGCTGCTTTTGAATGCATCGCTGTCCCAGACCCAGAGAAACACCAGGAGGTTTGGTGCAGACCAGTGTCCTGCTCTGCTCTCCTAAGAAGCCTCCTCACCACTCCAGAAATTACGCTTCCCAAGGAGCTGTGGGAGAGGAGTTTGGTGTGGAGCCCCAGCCTGCCCTGTGGTGCTGAGCAGCCTCAGCCTCGTGATGCCGCCTGGCCCCTCCAAAACGCTCCCTCCACGATCACGTCCTGGTGACTCACGGGATGTGTGTGGGGAACACCCTCCACAAAGCCTCTGATGTTGCCCATGCCTATGCACGGGTGGGACAAGCTCTGCTCTTCCTCTGCTGTGTAGTTCAAGAGAGATGCTTTTTAGGATAATTTTTGGGAAGGAATGATGCTCTTAAGTTTATTTCCTTGTTAAAGCCACACAAAGGTCAGCCCACAGCAGTCAGGGTGTCTCTGCTACAAGGAACTGCCTGGGAACACCCAGTGATTTCTGAGCCTGAAGGAGGGCAGGGCACGAGTCCCTCTGTGAGCTCAACCCAACCTCATCCTGATTATCTCTGCTTCTCTGGCTGCCTCTCCACGACTGGCACCATGTGCAGCATCCTCCTCCCAGCTTTTTCTATAGAAATACAAATACATTCAGCTCCACGCTCAGGGAAAAGAAATCCCACTGGAACAAGGGGTCCCTCCCAGGCACCACCATTAAGCATCGTTTTCTGTACTGAAGCTGCTCCTTTGCACACTCCCCAAATTCTTCATCAACAGGACACTGCTAGAGCCCCCCTGGGACTGAATATGCTCCGTATCCACTTCCATAACACAACGCCGTGACTGCGGCGTACAAGAAAGCCATAACCTAGATTCCCTTCAAACAAAAATAGACAAGGGAAAACACACTGCAGTTAATCCAGAGAAAATCAGGAGCAGCTTCCCTGCATGCTAAGCACTGCTGCCATGCACAGCGAGGAGCCTGGCTCGCTACCGTGGGGTTAAATCCCTGCAGCCCCGAAAGCTGCTGCCAATAGGCTGCGTTCTGGGGAGAGGAGCATCTCTCCCACCTCCCCCCCCAGCTCACTAATTCCACAGTGTGAGCACGACCGGGATCACAGTGGCTGTCTGGATCGATTGTCTGCGTTAAAGCTCTTGTTTATCTCCGTGGGAGGGCAGAGACACGCAGCTTATTTCCCCACCAGCCTGCCCAGACTGGCTCGCTCTCCTTTCTGCTGGTACCGAGGGGGTCATGGAGGGCTGAGACGTTTCCAAGGAATCCCTGCCAGCAGGGACCAAGGCATCATGCAGCTTTTTAGTCCCCTTCTAAAATCTTCCAAGTTTTCAATAATCTTCCCACAAAGCTTTAACACAATAAACCCCCTCTTTTCTTTTCCACTGAGAGGAGCTCAGTTCCTCGCTACGAGCTGGGAGAGGAGAGTCTTGCCCCTGCCTCATGTCCCTGGTGAAGAGCTGAGGAGCTGTCCTGGTGCCTTGTGCTGGCAGCCAGGTGCCCTCCTGTGCAAACAGGAATGCTTTCTTGATGTGCCACTGCAGCCCAGAGAGAAATGTGCCTCTGGCTCGTGGGGAGCAGCAGCACAAAGCTAAAGCTGAAGGGGATTTTGCTCTCTGGGAGCGAGTGGCTGCAGGCAGAGCTGGTTTCCCCTGCTCTCCTGACCTGAAGTCACCAGTGTCTTAACCCCGCTGGCTGCTTTTTCCAAAGTGTAATCTCCAAGGACTTCCTGCAGCGGTGGCTGATCAGCAGGAAAACAGGCTTGGTTTTTAATTTGCTGCAGTCGTGGCGTGTCAGGAAAAAAAACACTAAGGAATCTCCAACTCTTTATGGAATCGAGTCAACAATTTGAGGCGCCAGGTATCAGAAAACAGTGGGATTTCTAACACACAGCTGACCTCTGTGGAAATTGTTTATCCGCTCTGAACCCAGCGTGTTGTGTAGGAAAATCTCAGGGTGGCGGCACAGATTAACACCTGTTTATTCTACGAGAGTCCATCTAGGTAATCTGGTGCTGAGAAATGAGATTAATTAAGGTTGTTAGCACAAGGAAATTACCAGGGTGATGCTGTGACCCGCCGTGGGACTGCTTCTAAAAATGCACCCTTTGCAGAGTGTGCACTGATTAAACTCAGCTCTGAAAAGTGCTCCTGGTTTTCTTGCAGAATGCATGCATTTCCAAAGGAATGCTTGCTGATAGAATCATGGAATCATTTAGTTTGGAAAAGCCACCTAAGATCATCAAATCCAACCGTTAACCCAGCACTGCCAAGCCCACCACTAACCTTGTGCAGATGTGTTTAAATGTGCTGGTGTGACTTTAATAAATACCCTCAAACCCTTCCCTCTTGGACAGTGTTCATTAAGCTGGAGGTCCAGTGCAAGGATTTCAGCTGCCCAGTGAAGTGAGGCATTAACTGCAGCAACTGGCAGCCACTGAGGGTTATTATGTCAGATGACTAGCTCAGCCCTCAATCATCCACATGCACCTCTGTTCTCTTTAAAAAACGGTATCCCAGTATTTTAAAAAAGCCTATTTCCTTGTTCTCTAGTACTCTCAAACACCTGCCTACCCAGTTCAATGCCAAGCAGAGGGCTGAGCAGTTTGCAGAAGCCCCTGTGTGTGCGACCATCCTGAGAGAAGTAATTTTTTCCGAATTTCTACTTTCCCGTGGCTGCGAGAAAATGTGTTGTGCCGGATTAACTGCAAGAATATGAAAAAAAGGTGTTTCAATGGTTTACAGAAGGTATTTCTTAACACCTGACCACTTTTGTTGCCAGCAACACCTAAGCTGAATTCTGTCATTTCAGGGTGACTGGAAGCTGCTTTGAACAGAGATGTGGTGCCAAATATCAACCTACCTAAATATTCTATGCTGGTCAGTGTAATTTTTTTCCAGGGGCAACAAGAGCCTGGTTGTTGACCTTCATACCTCAGTGCCTACATTAACAGTGCAATTCTGGCCCCATTCCTAAAAGCTGAAATTCCTAAAAGCTGAAAAGCACCAGATTGAAATGACTGAGCATCTCTTTCTTATCCCTTTCCTTCGCAGGAATGGCAAAAGCTCAACTATGACATTTATACCTTACGGCAGACCCGAAAAGAAGTGAGGAGCAGGTGGAAACACATTTTGGAGGATTTAGGTAAGCTAGGGGACAAAAGGATGTCATTTCTGCAGTACCAAACAAGGGGTCCCACCGTGGTTGAGGACGGGAACGGCTCCACAAAATGAGGCTGGTAGAGGAGAAATGGAGGACAATAAAAGGAGGCTGGTGAGCAGTGCCATCAGATATCCCACATGACATCTGTGAGCCTGTGGGAGGCTCCCCATGGCTCAGGCAGGGCTGGGAGGAGACGGGGACACCGTGTCTGCAGGCACGTCAAAGAGCCCAAGAACCACGATCACCTTCCAAGGCCATAATAGATGCAGAGTCATCCATTCCATGCTTCCTTGTGGAAACTTCGCAGTGGGACTTCACCCTGGGTTCCTCTAAACAAGATAAGCAGGAAGGAATGAATATTCCTTTCAGATGGGAACGCAGATACATCTATTTTGCTTCCTTAGCCTATGGCAGCTGATCAGAGCTAAACCACTCACTTTGTTTGCTCCCAAGTGAGTTTGGAATATTCTTTCAGAAAATGGAATAGCTCCTACTCCTGCTGTATCCAAGCTCACGGGGAGCTTCCCCCAGTGGTCCTGTGGAGAAGGCAGTGGTGGTTGTGACAATGAGGTTTTCCCAAGTGCCTGGCACGCAGCATGTGACACCCAGGATGTGCCATGCAGGCACAGCAGCTGGTGACTTGCATCACGCCGTGGAGGTGGCTGGTGGCTGATGAGAGGAGGATGTGTGACTCTGTTCAAGGACATCATCCCTGGGAGCCAGAGATGGGTATCTCGGCCGCTCCCGCCCTACCTGCCGTTCTGGCATCTGTGTGGGAGGAACATTATAAATCCATAACCAGGCAGCAGGGTTCATCCTCACCCTGGTGCTCACATGGTCTGTACAGGCCAGACACGGGAGGGATCACTTGACACCCTTCCATCTGTCACTGCACGTTGACAAAGGCTCTCCCACATCTCCCTGATGTCTGCCACGGCTCTGGAGCTGTTTTGCAAAGGGTGGGGAAGCTCAAGGCCAGGGATCATTTGGGCATAGCAAAGCCAAACATGCAGCCAGATGTGGAACCTGCTATCTTTTGTTATCTAGGCCTCTGCTTTAATCATAAGACCACTGCAATTATCCCATAAGTGTTTTTATGTGAGACACATCACCACCAGCCCCCTGGAGGTGAACAAGGCGTTGGTGGCAGCCATTACATATAAAAATCCCTGCATTCATTCTCCTCCCCTTTCCTTCCCTGGATACCCTTCCTGTATTTGATGCTGATTTCTACAGGAACAATTAGCTGTGCATTGATTAGTGCCCCAGGTTTTACCACTGTTACCCAACAACAACATACAGGTGTAGTCACTGGGATACTCAGGAAGCCCCACCAGCCCCAAAAGCTCTGGCAGCATCAGGAACGTGGAAGAGCTGGATCAACACCCTAGGTGTGCATGTCCATGCGCTTTTTCTCAGGAAAACTAGCAACGAACTTGCTCTGAATGCTTTTGTGATTTTTTTGCTCCCCACCAGCAAGTTCATACCTGCCCCAAGTGCAGACACAGAGCCTGCCAGGGAGAAACATTAGTTTGTTTCAGCAAGTAGGGAATGCAGCCATCCAAGATAGAGGGGGAACAAGGAACCTTGCAAGGGCCTTGGGGGCTCAGGGATGACCCTGCTCACATGTTTGACTTGTTTCTGTAACACATCTCCATCCAGGTTTCCAGAAGGAAGCAGACTCCCTCTTGTCAGTGACCAAACTCAGCATCATCAGCGACTCTCAGAACATGAGCAAAGCCCGGGACATCTTGTTAAAGCTCTCGGAAGAGACAAACATCTTCCCGACCAGCTGGGAGCTTTCCGAGCGCTACCTCTTCGTGGTGGTGAGTACCCTGAGCATGCCTTTCCTCCCCACCATCCCCAGCTCTGCCAGTGGGCTCATGTGAAGGGAAGCAAGTAGGTGAAATGCACTAGAGGACACTCAGATAGTGTCATCTCAGATGGTGGCATCTGGGGTGATCTTGGCTGATGAGGCACTTGTAGCTTGGTGGTTCAGCTTCCTTGGAAATGTCAGTGTTGTAGCACCATGAATTTCACACCTGCCTGTAAGTTCCTTTAATCCTGTGCAACTGGATGCTCTTGCACGTTGTTAACAAAGTGGGAAAAGATTAGACCTAATGCCTTTTTTAACCTGAGAGGGTGGCTGGGCACTGAACAGGCTCCCCAGGGAAGTGGTCACAGCCCCAAGGCTGACAGAGCTCAGGAAGCGTTTGGATGCTCTCAGGCACATGGTGTGACTCTTGGGGGTGTCCCGTGCAGGCCTAAGGGTTGGACTCGATGATCCTTGTTGGTCCCTCGCAACTGAGCCTATTCTGTGACCCTGAGCAGGGATCTGCCTGAAACAGCCCACAGTGACCATAACCCCCCTTTCCCTTGGCAGGACCGGCTCATAGCCCTGGATGCCGCAGATGAGTTCTTCAAGATGGCCAGCACGGTGTACCCCAAGAGACCCGGCGGGGACAGAGCGGACGAGAGCCAGAAGGCCCCGCAGTGCATCTCCGTGGTGGTGCCCTGAGGGACGTGCCTGGCCGGTGTGAGACAGACAGCGGGACCGGGCCCCTCTGCCCAGGGGTCAGCACGAGCAGCGCCGCTCCCCGCTGTGCTGCGCAGGAGCGAGCGGGGCGGCGGGAGCCCAGCGCGGAGGGCAGCGAGCTGTGCCCCGCCGGGAGGGCACGGCCAGGCGGGTGCTGGCCCCCAGCTCCTCCCAAGCAGATGGGAACATGAACTGCTGTAGAGTAGCCCCCGGTAGGAGAGCAGTAGCCAAGTAGTGTATGCGATAGGCACGGGGGGAATCTGCCACGCAAGGCCTTGCTACCGTAACTGCAAAGGTTGGGACGCCTCTAGTTCTGAGCGCTGCGAGGAGATCCGCTTTCCCACCTTCCACTGGGACCTGCCACTGCCCCCTCCCTCCACCCCTCCAGCCAGGAGGACCAGTGAGAGAGGAAAAAATACCTCAGTCATCTGCAACTCTGCACCCTTCCTCACCCCCAGCCCATGGCAGTGCCCCCCAGGCAGGTCCCAGAGGATTTGGGAAAGAGGCAGGAGCAGCACGTAGCCAGGAGAGGAGTTAATGCCCAGCAGCAAAGCCTTGGAGCAGTGTCACAACTGGGTGCTATCCCCAGCCATCAGTGCTTTGGGGGCCTTTGTGTCAGGGTGCTCTGCCTGACATCTTACAAGAAGGTAGAGTTTAGGAAGGCGCCAAGGTCAGAGCTGCTGAGAATTTGGCTCCTGTAATATCCTCAGGTTAGCTGCCCAGCATCTCAATTAATTTCTGAAAGTTTTGGTCTTAATTGCCTGAAAAAGTCCCACCACAAAGCTGCATGTACTGTCAGTGTAAAAATCCTCATTACCAGCAGGGATGATATAATGAACATCCTTTATATCTTGGGGTTTTGTCTGATAACAAGCAATAAATTTTAAAACGCTGGATTTGGTAACTTAAAAACAAGTGGAAGTTCTTCATTGATTAACACACATGCTGCTAATTGACCAGTTGAAAATGCTGGTTACACAGGACCTCCCAAAGTAGCAAACCAGAGCTTTTATTTGTTTATACCTACAGTGCTCAAAAGATATAAATATATATTTATGAACTGTTTCTGTTTGTCAGTCTTTCTGGGGAACATTTTTGTCAACTCAGAACGCCAGTGAAAACTGAGTTTAATAAACAAAACGTTACAAAACCAGCCTTTCTTACTCTCTCTGTAACCCTACTCAGGTAGCAAATTTATCTTGACTGCTGATAGCAAAAGGGTTGGGGTATTTGCAGAGCCTCTGCAACCTGTTCTCCACACAATTTAAATTGCCTGTTGACTTAAAAGAGTCGGGTTGTTTGCCAGCCTAAGACCAAAGTCTTTGTAGGAGATGATGGGGATCAAATTTAATTTCAGTGGGATTTGGTATTTCCTACTGATTTCTTTTTTTTTTTTTTTTCCTAGCAGAAGTTCAGCTGCACTTTGGAAAACCTCCCATGTTTTTATAGAAAATAAACTTGGGTGCACAACAAATCCAGGGTCTGACTTGAACAAATTGTTGCAGAACTGAGCGGTCTGAGGAACACTGAGCCAAAGAACGTGATGCCACCCAAACTCAGCCCTTGGCATGGTATCACTTTACAATATTATGTGTTATTTAAAACCACCTGATGAGTTCCCAAATCCCAGGGGCAAGAGGAGAGATCCTGTTACTGAGCTGCTTGTTTTGGTGACCGAGGTTGACGCCACACAGCGCCTTTGCAGAGCCACCCCTCACTGTCACTTGTAGCTTTAAGAACGACTCTGATGTCAACAAAATACATTTTGTTGTAGCTTAATGGGACAAACTGCCCCAAAGGGACATTATACAGTATCTCTGAATGAGTTTAGCTACCGAAATACGAGTTCCTGAGCGCGGCCACAGGGAGGAGCAGGAATTCGCAGCAGCATCGGAGAGGAGCAGAGCAGCTTTCAGGGTGGAGCAACCAGGCTCAGGAACCTGAGCACCGGTTTGTGTACTGATCACAACAGGAACAGAAAAGGTCTGCCACTCCCAGCACTCAGAGAAAACTGGTTGTAGGGTATCCTGAAAATACTGCAAACCACCCTTTGGCTAAGTAGAAGGATGCAGAGCTACTGAAAATCTGCAACTTTGAAAGGCTGCAGAAGCCAGCAGAAATTGTTTCCATATGGGTCCCTGCTCAAGTTTGTCATTCTGTCCTTCTCAGGAGGAAATGCCTTGTGCTTCGTACACTTGGGGTAAGAGACCAATAAATCATATTTCAGTTAGCAAAGTGCTAAGAGAGTAATTTGCCTTGTCTAGATTACACAGAAATTACCAGGGAGATGCAGGACTTAAGCTTTTGTTTTGCTCAGAGTGGGCTGTGTCTCGAGGACCAGCAGGAGAGGACCCTCCCACCCAGGGACAGCACATGCTCACCACGAGGTTCAGACACTACCCAGTCACCCATTGGTACTGGGCTGCCAGTCAGAGGCTCCCTGGTGATGCTGCATCACCACCACAGTCCCAGCTCCTGGAATTCACTTCCCAACACAGTGATTATCTTTTTTTTAAGGTGAGGTTGGGTTTCTGGGCACCCCCAGAGGCCTCCTGAGACTCCCACATGAGCTCTGTCACACCTGGACACTTGCAGAGGTGTCTTGGGCATCCTGCAGGGCCCAGGTGCCCGGTTGCCCAGGGCAAACGCTGCCCACGCCCAGGGACTGTGCCAGCAGCCGCCTGGGAAGAGGCGGCTGTAGGAGAGCCCAGCGAACACCAGATGCCACTGTTCCCTCAGCCGTGCTCCAGCGTGCTGAGGCACAAGGCAGGGGAAATTTTCCCAACCTTTTCCTGCACGCATCGAGTCCCTCGAGCCTGCAAGAACTGGCTCTCTGTTAAAGGTTGGGGTTTAGACATTCAATAATTACTCTGCCACTTTCCAGAAGATAGTGGCGAGCCTGTCTCTCCTTCAAAGGTCCACAGGGCTGGGGCCAGGGCCTCTGCTCCTGCCTGGAAGTGCCACTGGTCTGAGGCTGGCTGCTGCAGGAATTAGCATGTTCGCTACAAACATTTATTTTTCTAAGGAGAGGGTGACTTTGGCACCCCTTTGGCACCTTTGGCATCCCTTCCGTTGCCAGGAAGGGAATAATACCAACGATTCTTTAAAATGAGCAATGTGAGAGGGTTTAAAGTACATCTTGGCTTTCAGATACCTTTTTTTTTCCTCACCTTGACATTGTATTTAACTAATAGTTAATTGCAAAAAAAAAGAAAGAAGAAAGGAACTTCTTTACCCAATCCATAAGCCATAGATGTGCTCCACTCGGTTTCCTTTCAGAGAATCCCACAATGGTTTGGGTGGGAAGGGACCTTAAAGCCCACCTTGTTCCAACCCCTTGCCATGGGCAGGGACACCTTCCACTATCCCAGGCTCCTCCAAGCCCTGTCCAACCTGGCCTTGAACACTTCCAGGGATGGGGCAGCCACAGCTCCTCTGGGCAACCTGTGCCAGGGCCTCCCCACCCTCACAGGGAAGGATTTCTTCTCAACATCCAATCTAAAGCAGACCTGTTTCAGTTTTCCTTAAGCCACAGACAAAGCAGACACAATTAGCACAATTCATGGGATAACCTGAAACACAAAACCCCTGGTATGAATCAGGGGAGCTTGTTTACAGTGAGAAATCCTGATTTATACTAACTCATGGTCTAAGCTTTGTCTCCCACCAGCACCCGTTTGGTTATTTTGCTGTTGAGCAAACCTGGAAAGACACTCATGCTTAAGAGTTGGCCAATACATTGGCTTAACAGTGCCTGAGCAAAGTGTTTCAGTCTCTTGGGTCATGGGCAGCAACACTGGAGAGTTCCCTTCCTCTAAATTAAAGCTACAAATTACATATAGTACAATCACCATCTGTAATAGAGACCAGCTAGGAAAAAAAATTCAATTTACAGGCTGTCTCGACTGTGCATGTGCACACATAGTTTCTCCTTTGTATTCCGAGTTTTCCTTGGACATACATCATGAATTTGGCAGGATGAAGGAAAAAAGGAAAAGAATCATGGTGGAAATTCAGCTGTGAGCTGTAAGACGGGCAGAAGGTGGCAGTGCAGGTGTTTGGTAAAGGCTGCAGCAGCAGCAGGAGAAGGAGATGGGATGCAGTGGCCTGGAAGGGGCCCGGCTCATCCATTTGACTAGTTATGGATGTAAATCACACCTTAAGTTCTGATAAATAATGAGAATGGACACGGGAAAGAAAACTGTCATCTTTTAAATTTCAGCTATAGGAAAAATTACCATTTCAAACTGCTCAGTTTCAATCATTTCTAATGTCAGAAATTCCAACACTTACATACTCTTCCTGGAGGGAAAGCATGTACTTTTCTAATCTAATGAGGATCAGTAATGTTGAGTGACTTTCCACAGAATTGCTCTCCAAAAGCCTTCCTTTGAAGGCAAGCAGCCATTTTTGCATGGGGAGTCCTTGTTAAGCAAGTTATGGATTATCAAAAACATTTCTTTGCCTTACAAATGACAGACCTTGCGGACACATCCATAGGGAAGCTGTCCTTGCACAGGGGAGGCCACGGAGGAATCTCTTTCAAAAAAGGCGCTAAGACAGGACTTGGATGGCCAAAAGCTCGTCTGTTTTTGCCCCTCTTGTTTGGTCTAATGAAACGTGCCACCTCTCCCCACAAACCTCATCTTCACTCTTACAGAGAACAGTCATTTTTCAAAGGGATCATACATTTAGGTGACTGCTTTGTCTTACTCGGGTTAGGAAAGGGAGACACCATGGGCATCATTTGCAGGATCTCAGCAGCATTAAAATAGATTGAGGCAGCCAAGCAAAGAGCCAAAGAGGCAGAGCCACATGGCTGGATGGAGGCATCTGGTCCAGTGGAAAGTGTCCCTGCCCACGGCAGGGGGGTGGAACTGGATGGTTTTCGAGGTTTCTTCCACCCTGAACCATTCCATGGTATCAAAGCAAAGACAAGAGGGCAGCATTTGCAGATAGGGCAGATAGGCCCAGCCACCGCCCGAGGGCAGGAAAGAGTACTTGGGGTGTGGAGAAGGTTGTGTGGGGTGGGTGCAGCGTTGGTGCCAAACCCCACTGTGATGGTGTGTCACCTGGGCAGCACCGGCAGGGTGAAATGTGCTCGTACATGCCCAAATAACCGCCCCTAAAATCTCTGCCCGATGACAGCCACCAGCGGATCAGAAAGCAGAGATTTATGAAACCATGTGTTACCAGAAGTTTATCCTTCCCAGAGTGGCAGCTTTGTATCTGCTAAGCTGCTGGGATTCTTTCCACTGGCTTGAACTGGGTTTGAGTCAGACTTTGGAGACACAAACACCAGAGCAAGTCCAGACACCACTGGAGTCATAAACAAACCTTCTGCCAGCTGCCCATCTACTCCTCTTCTGCACCAAAGTCTCAAAAATAACAGCTATGGTTTCTGAGATGATTTTTTACAAACTATGAGAAGATCCACCTGTACTTGTCTGAAGGAAGAATATAAACCCCAAACCATTTCTCATGGCCAAGGGATCACAAGGAAAATCCAGTTTGGAGGAGAGCTCATGAGGTCCTCTCAGCCAACCTCCTCCTTGCTTGAAATAATCTCTCTCCTTCTGAAAATGGCATGAGCAACTTGCATGGAAAACATTGTTGGCATACTCAGTGTTTCACTCACCCAAAGGAAATATATTTCTCTTTTGTTTTAATTAAAAAAAGTGAAATAGAAGATTTGTGAAACTCATCTGGAAGGCAGGTTTGGAGTTAATTAATCCCTTCATGGAATATTCCTAATTCATGTGACCAGAGTTAGCTTTAAACTGTCACTCCCATTCTCCTTCAGGTGAAGGAGCTGGAGAGAGGAATGATGGCAGCCTGGAGCCATCCACCTGGCCTGGGACATGCCCTGTGGGGTGATCTGGTAGCAGGGATCCAGTGGCACCTGTGGAGTCAGCAGTTCTCCTTGAGCCATTTGGGGATGGAGGGGGAGGAAGGGAAGGGATGGTTGGTAAGAGGGATTTGGCCTAGGATTTGGGAATTCAGCTTCCGTTCCCAGACCTGCTCCATCTCCCTCTGCCCTTCAGGTTATCCAACAGCAGGACTGGGAGGTCGTGCCTACTAGAGCTGGTGGCAAAATGGTCTTCCTGTGCTGGAGGTACTGTCAAGGTCTTGACCTTTCTGCATCTGCCTTCAAGCAACACTTTGTAACTCTCAAATGTTCACAATGCTATTATCCAAAAGACTCTGCTATAACAATTTCAAGATGTTTTGCTTCGAATTTGGCTTTTTTTTTCCCCCTTATAATGCTCTCCAGCTTTTCAGTATAAGCCAAATAAAGCATTGTTTCTATCCAGAAAATAAAAGTTTCAAATTTAGATCACAGCAGTGCTAAACCAGTTGGGTTCTTTCTAAATTCAGGGGAATACCTACTCCGCCAAATAGTTTCAGTTCTGATAAATCAGCATTTCCAGGCAGAAAATCAGTTAGTTTAGTTTTAAGTCCCAACCCTGCCTAATAATTAACTCTTTGTGTGATCTGCTTGGGGACACACTAACGCAGTGTGCTACATGGCTGTCAGTAGCATCCCAATTATTTTTCAAGAGAAAACGACATTTCAAAACAAAAGGGAAGGGCATCTTTTCATCATTTTGACTTTGTTTAAATGAGATCACTAAGAGAGACCGTAGCTCTGCAAAGGCATGTGCAGGCATGCCTAGGAATTTGGCTTGCCTGCAGTTTATCTGCCCCAATTAAAGGCAGATGCAGCCTTTAACTTCCATGGACGTTTGCGAAGCGACAGATCTGCTAACACACAGCAACTGGTCCTGAACTAATCAGACACATTTGTACAGTGGTGTTTGGCTTCAGCTCGCCCAACTGCCTGAATATTCTCAGTTTTCCCTCCTACTCCTCGGACGAGATGCAGCACAGAAATTACCCAAGTTGGGGCAATCACGTAGTTTGCAGTTTATGTCACTTCTCCAAAGTCTGTAGCAAAAGAGGGGAATTACAGGATGCACAAAGTGGCTTGTGCTCCAATTCTGCTTTGCAGATGAGAAGGAGCTTCCCTGGAGTACATGCAAATTTGCTGGGAATGCTGGTAGAGGGTTCAGAAAGCTCAACTCAAGGTGCTTAAATACCCAAGGGACCGCAGTGGACCTGAACACTACCAAATACCTGCTGATGAGCACGTCAGAGGCTGGTGAAGCTGAAGTCAGGTCTTAAACTGTGACAATTACATTGCTGGTTTTCTCCTTTTTCAACCCACAACCTTTTTTTTTCCTTCCCTTTTATTATTCTTACTTCATGTTAAGCTTACCTTCACATGTTTCCTACCTTTGAGCCTTCCCCCTCCCGCCTCCCTATTTCCCTGTCTACAATATCGCAAACCTGCCGGTTTTAAACCCGCCCGTGAGGTGGTAGGGGCTCACTGGGAGCGGGACTGCACGACGTCAGTGATTGCCAGGCTTTTCCTATATTTAGGGCAAGATGTAACCATGCAGCCCGTGTGAGCTGACAGTCAGAAAAACCTGCAGCTATCCTGTGAAATACGTGGCACAGACTAACAACCAGCCTGCCACCCAGTCTCCCACCCATCACACTAAGCTGAAAGACTTGCTGGAGGCAGCAAAACTCTTCCCTTTTTTTAATGATTCACGCAAATACGGCCATTGACGCCAGGGGAGAGAGCTTGAGGCTTAAATCTAGGAAGGCTGGTAGTTTCTAGGTAAAAATAAACGCATTTCTCAACACTGGGGAAGGATCGTCTGGAGGGGGTGAGTGGTCTGCTCCACCCAGCTTTTCATTCCTGTGTTTGCAGCTTCTTTTTTTGAGATGCTGTTCTTCTTTTTTTTTTTCCATTTCTTTTACATTCGAGACTAATTGCAGTGGGTTAAAAGGTAGCCTTCAAGGAAGGGAAAACGAAGATGAGCAAGCTGGAGAGGGATGGCCACGATCCTAATGCCCTGAACATTTCAACATTGGGTTTTCCCTTGTTAAGCTACAACTCTGAGAACAAGTCCTGCAGGGCAATCCGCTCCCAATACACAAAAGGGACATGATACATCCATTTAATCTTTCCATCTTGCATGGAAAGGGGGTTTTACATGCGGGGAATGGATAGTTCTGGGTAAAGGAGAGGTCAGCATGGATGTCTAAGTTGTAAACACACCTGATTCAAGCAGTTTATCTTCTTGCTCTAAGTGCACCAAACACTATTTTTCACTTGGATTCCTTTCTCCAGCGCCTTCCTGGTTCAGTGGGGTGTCAGCCTGCTTCCCCCAGGCCAACAGAGCACAATCACTCATGGCAGGCACACCCTCAAGACGCTCCTGCAGCTCCAAAGGTCGGTGAGTGAGCAGCAGCAGGGTGGGAGGATACCCAAGCCTTCAAGTGTGACAGGGTTCCCAGAGCGCCATCTCACCTCATCCCATTCCTTCCTATCCTGCAGCGAAGACGGCCCTGGCTCAGGGCACAGCCCTCTCCCAGTGGCTTTGTCAAGCTCTCCTGGGTGAGATCAGCTTTCCTGCCGATGCACAAGCGGAAGAGTCCGTGCCCTGGGGTTCCTCTCATAAATCACTGCAGCTCTGCCGACTCCAGGTGTCTCAGACCCGGCCCCAAACACTGTGCTTGTGCAGTTTCTTCCGTCCCCAACTGTCTTGGGATGATTTGTGTCTTTTGAAGGTGCAGAACTGATTCCATGCCGAGGCAGGGCAGTGGCTCCCTCTGAGAGGCAGTGACCTGTTGCCTGGGTTGGTCCATGATATATGAGAGTGAGGAGCGAAGGGCATTTGCTCCCACCCTCGGATATAAGTCTCCAGTAAACGAGGGGACGGAAGCAAACACACATTTTCTTCGCTGTTACCTTTCCATGCTGAACTCACAGCACTCGTTACAGCTTTTTGTGAATGATCTTGCACCCCAGGAAAAGGCAGATGTGATGTTTTCACAGGCTGCACGTGCTTTTTGCTGGCTTTGCACTGCACAGGTCGGCCCCTTGCTCAGCTGGAGAACATCAGTGGGTGCAATCATTTCAGCTGAGGATTTTATTTAGTTTAAGACTTCTTTAGGACCACGAGCCTGCACTGAGAGGAAAGAAGGATTCCTTGGCAGACAGAGGGGGGCATTTAGGCAACATAGTCTGATGGGAGAGCTGAAAAAACCCACATTTGCCCACCCTGGAGCACAGCAGCCTCTCCATAAAAGATTTTGGGAAGAGGAGGAAGTAGCAGACAGTTGTCTCCTTCTACCCTTACAGGCGTTAGCCCCACCTGAGCTGACATTATTC